>NC_137045.1:8521219-8841219 GCF_032717465.1 Coenobita brevimanus
TCATCATCATCATCATCATCATCATCATCATCATCATCATCATCTGGACCTCCTTTCCCACCCAAGGGCAGGGTGAGGAGTAGCAATGTCCAGACAGCACAAACCTGCCCAATCCAAATAGACCACACTTCCATTCACTCATCATTCAAGCCCCCGGAATCCTGGCTCCACCGGATGCGCCAGAAAACATTCATCACATTCTGCAGCTTCACACAATGTATATATATATGTGTGTGTGTGTGTGTGTGTGTGTGTGTGTGTGTGTACTGTACACCCTCACAGCATCTGCATTGTGTTCCCTGTCCTACATGGTACACTAAACCAGCTTTTGCAGTACTAGTACATTGCTGTAAAGAAATTTGTTGCTTCTGTCAACAGCTGGCTCCTGTAAACTTCGGGATCTTTTGAAGAATCCCCACCTCAGAGCAGTGCTGAAGGAGGTGGACAAGTCACCTAATACTGATGCTACTATTCAATCTGCCATGATGGAACCAATTTTTACAGAGTTTGCTGATGAAGTGCTTAGTGTTGTTGAACCATCTGAAGAAGATCGTGACTCAGACTCTGAAGAAGATTAGTACCAAGGTAAGCTTCTTATGGGTTTTTTACATGTGATGTACTTAGACTGAGAATAGCTTGTTATTATTTTCCTGTTACTCTGTTGTATGTGATTGAGGGTTATCATTTATTGGGTAGTCTTTGGCTGTAAATTACTAGTATTTTTTGAAGTCCTTTCGACTCATTTAGATGAGTGAAGTTATTTGATGATAGCTGGACTGGAATATTAGAGTTACCTGACCATGAGAGGGTTAAGGGTAACAGTAGCTCTCAGGCCCAAAGCTGTACCTACTCTGCTGATTGAAATGGTTGGTCCTTAGCTAGGATGCAATATGATAGTGCACTGTACTAAAATTGTCCCAACCATGAGAGGGGGTATGTTGTTGTTGAGTAACTCCAGTCTATCTGACCGAGCAGAGCCATCAGCCGCTGGCAAGCACCCGCCCCTGCATGACAATCCCATGCAGTCAACTGATGCCTCCCTGCGGCAGAGAATGCCCTGTTGTGGCAAAGCATGGGGAAGAGTATGGAGGTTTAGCTCCTGGATGGATATCACATTTGTGTCTCTCCACTCAGTTAGCAGGGACACCATATTATCTCATTATTTGACTATTAATTGAAAGATGGGATTTGTAAATGGATTAAATAGATTACAATACCTGACAGTTGACAGTGAAAATTGTATTATACAGTATTGCACTTTAATATATGGTTATTATTAAAAGGACATTAGTTGTGAGTGAGAACTAAAGTAAACCAAGTACCTTTGGTTTGTGTATGTAGGAAGTTGAAAGATGGATATATACTGCATTGGCATTTAGTGTGGAAGTAGATATGACAAACCATTTCAGTGCAGAAGAGCCCTTCTATTAGTGAAAGGGGTAGTAAAGGATCAGGCCTGGTCAGAAAAGTCTCTCCCTAAGCTGAACAGAATCATCAGGAGATAGCATGTATACAATAAGAGTAAATATATCCTTCTAGTAAAGGGGTTAATGAACCCTCATTATGGCTAATGGACATTACTTGGTAGGTCCCTCTAATGGACACTTTTAGCATTTGAAATGAAATTACTGATATATTAGAAAAGTGCTCTGTTGTTTACATGCAGCTTACCCTCTTGGTCAGACTAACATGCACTTTCCTATCCAGTCTGTCCTTCATTCATGACCAGTACTCATTAACGTTATTAGTCCAGTGATGTAATTTCTTAAAATTATTTTTAGTATTTGTAATAATTTTACTTAACATAAGATGCACATTTTATGAAGAATAGGTTAGAATATTGTTGTGTGAAACCCTTCTAGTCCACAAGAGTCTCCTAAGCTGATTAAATTCATCTGAAGATGGCAGTAATAGAACATAAAAATGTTATAACAGTGAGGGGGTTAATAGTCTCAGTTGCCTTACATTCATTATGTGATGAACATATGCAGTACAAAATGGAACCAATAACTTTTAACCAAGAAGTTAAGAAAGAAATGTTTTTTAAATCATTGTACAATATTGATATAATGAAGAATATTTGCTAAATACTGCATTTAGTGTATGCATACAGATAAGGATTTCATGTAAATGCAAAGTGTTATGAATAGTACTGTAATGGTACACTGTATTTTCTTTTGTAATTTAATGTTGTATCTTTGTCCACTTCAACTCTTGTTATGTTGTGTAGTGCTTAATAACAAATATTGATATGAATAGTGAAAATATTCAATATTATAAGCAGTATAGCTGTTTGTAAATACAGTATCGTGATACTGGAGAGGGATGCGTACGTGTGATGGTACTGGTTTAACTGGGCAGCTAATGTCCCACCACTACCCCGCTCCACCCTCACCCCCCAAAAGGAGAATGGTGGACTGAAGGGGCAGAGTGGCTCCAGCCTACCAGGTTCATGCTCAATTGAGTCTGGGATTGCAACAGCTACTGTACAACATAAATAATGTTTGTAAATAGTGTTTTCATACTCTATTAAGGAACTCTGAGATCAGTAGGTTATACAGTACAATACAGTACAGTACTGCGATAGTCATTGTTCTTATGATAGAGGAAGTGGAAAGAAGAATTTTGAAGGCTTGAGTGATGAGAGAATTGATGTATGACCCATGTATTAGAGGTTTCTGAATATTATTCTCACTGTCATACTGTACCATCATTTTCCTGATTCTGGATCCCATTCACCTTATTTTTTATTAGGAAAAATTGTGAGGATAGTGGTAATGTTGATCAGTATGATCAGTACTATGTGTATTGTCAAGTTACTAACCAATTTGCTGTGCATTTTTTGTCAAGTTAATGTATTTGTTTCAGCAAATTTTAAAGCAGTATAGCATATATCCTTTAACTAAAAATGGTCTTGATTGTGGATGACAAATCTTATTTTGATATGTAATATATAAATAGAAGGATGAACTGCCATTATTTTTGGAAAGAGGAGGCAGTACTGCAATTATTGAGACTGCAGCTGCTGGATAATATCTTAAATGAAAAAAATGCCATGCTCACTTTGAAGGAACTTGTGAAATAGTAACAGGCATTATGTAGTTTAGAAGAGTCATTACCAGGACACACCTTGATGGTAACATGCAGTTGGAGGAAAGCATGATCTTACTATATTGGGTATTGGAATGGAAAACATTTGTAAGTTGTTGTGCAAAGAAAGTTTTTGCGTAAGGAGTATGGAGTATGGAGGTTATAAGGGAGTTGCCTGCAGATTTGTTAGCACGCACATTGATAGATGGGTTTCATCTCTTGGCATGTCATGAATTTGGAATGTCAAGAGTGAGGACTGTGGAATTGGGACTGGTAAGGAATATGTGTAAGTTGCAGAGAACCTAAGCCTAACACCTGTAAATAACTCACTAAAACCAAGAAATAAAATCTGAAAATCTTCATATAAGTATGAAAGAAAATCAGGCTTAGTAAATTGTACCTCAAAATAACAATGTTCACCCCACCTGTCTGAAACACTTTGTCTAAAAATAGTTTATAAATCAACCTAAACACACAATTTTAGTCTAAAATATCATCATAATCGGTTTAAAAAATCAAAACCCATCGTTAAACTGAGGTTTGGCCATCTATAGGTGGGGTATAGTGGTATTCCTACCCCCATCGTTAAGCCGGGGTATTGTATCTAGGAGTATCATATATTGAGGTATACCTGTGTGTCTAGATATAGAATTTCATGAGCTTTCTCTTGGATTTTGCGGAATTTCAATTTGATGAATAGTAGTCAAGTAAATCACACAAAAACTTTAAAAATTCATAGATCAGTGTTATCACCATAGAGGAGAGTAGGGAGTGAGGGAGGAGCTGGGAAGGAATGGAGGAGGGATGGGAAGGGGGAAGAAATGAAGCTGTGGGCAGGATTCTCCTCCTTCTGTCAAGAGATAGATGGACGCTTTTACTGTACATTTACTCATGGCTTGCTGTCTGTTAGATGCCGAGTGGCCATGTGGAAACACAACTCACGGTGACCCGGGGACTTTCGACGTTCGGTAGAGAGGCGGACAGCCACTGTCACTGAACATGTACTCGTGGTTTGCGGCGTCTGTTACAATCTCGGGCAGTTAGGGAAGATTTAGCCCGGTGGCCATGTGGCCACCCTTAGTAATATGACTGTAACCCGCAAGCGGTGTCAAAACTTCTGTGCGCATTCCCCACTGAATGTCAAATATTGCGCGGCCACGTGGGCTAAGTCTTTCCCAACTGCCATCTCCATCGAACACTGACCACAAGCCACGAGTACATGTTTGGCGACAGCGGCTGTCCACCTCTCTATCGAATGTCGAAAGTCCCCCTGGTCTCGATTCGTTGTGTTTCGCATGGCCACTGAGCGTCTAACAGACTGCAAGCCATGAGTAAATGTATGGCAAAAGCACCCATCCACCTGTTGACAGAAGGAGGAGAATCCTGCCCACAGCCTCGACTCTCCCTCCCCCCCCCTCTTCCCTCCTCCATACCCTCCCAGCTCCCCCCTCACTCCCTCAGTCTTTACCCTCTTCCGTGGTGATAGCATTGATGTGAGTTTTCAATGTTTTTTGCAATTTATTCGACTACTGTTGGGTGTATGAAAATTCCATGGTGACCACGAGAAAGCTCATGAAATTCTGCATCTAGACATATGCTTAACTCTTGGCAGATGCTGGCAAAATTTTGAATTAGGATGGTGGGAAGTTATGTGAAGGTAAGTTTTACACTTGAACACTTTATTCCTGCTTAAATTTCCTACTCTTACTTGTCAGTTTTATGTGTTTTTATTAGCTTATCCTGTAGTATAAACTCCAGTGAATATGATGGCATATGATTATATCAATATAACTAATTTACGGTGGCATATTTGGCCGTGGAATTTTTTTTTGAGCCCCAGAAGCAATCACTCGTCACAGACAACGGATTTAAAACCATCGTCAGTTTTTTTTGTTGATTTTTGTTGTTTATGCATTGTTTTCATGATGTTTAGCATTAATATGGATGATCATGTGTGTTTTGACATCTAAATATGGCAGATTGACCAGAAAACAGTGCCAAAACTAGGAGGGGTACTGTACATACAGTCATGTATACAGTAGGTTGGGTGCATTTTGGTTTTCAGTGTTTTTTTTTTTTTTTTTTCATGGTTTTCTTGGTGTTTTGCATTACTTCAGATATTGCTGTGTGCCAAAATTAGGAGTGGTACTGTACATACAGTCGTGTATAAGTTGGGTGTTTTTTTGTTTTCAGCATTTTTTTGTTTTTTTTAATGGTTTTCTTGGTGTTTAACATTACTTTGGATATTCTTCTGTGTGTTTTGATGTCTAAATATGGCAGATTAACCTGAAAACAGTGCCAAAATTAGAATGGGTACTGTACATACAGTGGTGTATAGGTAGGGTGTTTTTTGGTTTTCAGTGTTTTTTTTTTACTGGTTTTCTTGATGTTTTGCATTACTTTGGATATTCCTATATGTGTTTTGATGACTAAATGTGGCAGATTGACTTGAAAACACTGCCAAAATTATGAAGGGTACTGTACATACAGTGGTGTATTGGTAGGGTGTTTTTTGGTTTTGATTTTTTTTTTTTCATGGTTTTCTTGGTGTTTAGCATTACTTTGGATATTCCTGTGTGTGTTTTGATGTCTGAATATGCCTGAATGACTGGAAAACACTGCCAGATTAAACATAGATACTGGACAAATAAGTTAGATATATGTTGGATGTGGGTATAGGTAGGGGTCAGGGTGTGGTAGGGGAATAGTGTTCATTAGCGCTAGCAGTCATATTTGCAACATGAGTATTGATCAAAAAGTTTACTATTGTAGAATCTTATAAAGTATATATATACAGACACTTGCTAACGTTTAAATAATTGATGGAAAATCGTCATGTTTTGTTGACTGACATCATCTTGACAAAGAAAAGTCACAGGACTCCCACTGGGGTCCACCTAGTGTTTCTGACATACTGACTGTTCCTCAAGCAGGTAGGAATGGTTATGCATGGCTACCAACCGCTCCCATTCTCTTAATGCTTTCTTAGTGTACCAAATAAAAATTAAGGGCTTGCCTGTGCATTCCTTTTGTGTAAAGCAGGGACCAATTTAGGGACTTTCCATATGTGTTTAAGCATTCGGCTGCTTGTTCCCCTCCCCTTCCCATATTCTGTTCCTCACCCCTCTGTGTGATTGCCTCCTCTCCCCCCTTCCTGTTCTTTGCTCCCCATCTTCACTTCTTCATGCACTGTCCCTCCTTTCCCCCTCAACCAAAGGGAAAAAAAGATGATGATTAATTTCTATCTATCTATCTATAGCCCGACGCCTTAATCCCTCAAAGGGTGGCCTGAGACAAAACGCCTCCAAGTCTCTCTGTCACCCACCATTTGACTACCTTCCCCCCAGCTCACTCCCCCTTCCCTCACATACCCCTCAACTCCATCCCTCCACCTCATCCTCGGTCTTTCCTTTCCTCTCCCTCCCTCCACTTCACCTACATACACTCTCTTAGTCAGTCTTTCATTCTCCATTCTCCTCACATGTCCAAACCACCTCAGTGTCTTTCTCCTAATTTTCTCAACCACATCCACCCCACAACGTTCCTTCACTTCATTCGTCAACCTGTCCCTCCATGTCACTCCACATGCCCCTCGCAAGTAACTCATTTCCACTGCTCTCACTCTTGACTTTTTCCTCTCTAGCAAGGTCCATTCTTCACTTCCATATGTCAGGGTAGGGATCACAATACTATCATGCAGTGACTTCTTAATTTTCATACTCACCTCCCTATTTCTCATCACTGCTTTCAGTGATTAATTTATAATGATTATTTATTTAAAAGAAAAATTGTCAGAATGTCTACTCTAATATTATTGTAATTGTTCTTTAGAGATTGTTTGATACCTGAGGATGACAGGATGACAGTTTTTTCCTTAGTGATTTATTTTGCACAGCCATTATATATATATATATATATATATATTTTTAAACATTAGTATAGATTGCATAAGTAATGTACTAGGCACAAATAAACTGATAAGGTGTACAAGGGGAAGGGTGATGCCCTGGAAAGAGGAAATTATAGAGGCATAATGCTTTTAGACCAGGTAGTGGAGAGAGTTCTAGATTATATGATTAGAGAACAAGTGAATATTGATGAGATGCAGTTTGGGTTTATGGCAGGCAAAGGGGCCACTGATGCCATATTAACTGGTTGACAGCTTCGGGAGAAATATACAGGACAGAAAAGGAAACTGTACTTTGTTTTTGTTGAGTTGGAGAAGGCCTTTGACAGTCTCTAGAGATGTGGTGAGGTGGACAGTCGCTTGGGATCAAGGAGTGACTGGTGAGGTTTGTTATGGCCATGTATGTGGGTGCTCACACCCAGGTAAGGGTGAATGGAGATTTGAGTGATGAGTTTTCTGTGAATGTTGGTGTGCATCAGGGGTCAGTCATGAGCCCCTTGTTGTTTATCATGGTACTTGAAGCCCTCTCACATGACTTCAGAAATGGACCCCTGTGGGAGATATTGTATGCCTGTGATTTGGTGTTGGTTGCAAAATATGAAAGGGAGGCAGAGGAAAGGTTTAGGAAGTGGGGAGATGGTATGAGACACAAGGCCTTTGAGTATATGCAGATAAAACAAAAGTGATGGTATCTAGGGCTGGGATGGTTCTGTCTAAGAAGAGGGAGAGTGGCCATGTACGATTTGTCACAAGGGCGTGGGAAGGAATTCCATCTTGTGCAGTGTTTGTGATAAGTGGGTGCATAAGAGATGTAGTGGTATTAGAGGTAGACTGCGAGATAATGCTGATTTCATGTGTGCCTTGTATTGGAGAGAGCATGTGGATATTACCAGGCGTGAAAGGATTGAACTGGCTGGTGAGTCTCTTGAGTGTGGGGAAGAGTTTTGTTATTTGGAGGTGGGGCTGGAGCTAGCTCTGTGGCAAGAGTGAGGAGTGGTTGGAAGAAGTTCAGGGACCTGTTGCCTCTCCTGACATTGAGAGGGCTCTCCCTCTGTGCTAAGGGATCTTTGTATGTGGCATGTGATAGGGATGTAATGCTGTATGGTAGTGAGACATGAGCAGTAAAGGAAGAGGATATTCGCAGGCTCAGATGTACAGAAATGACAATGATTAAGTGGATGTGCAGTGCGTCCTTGAGTGCGAGGCCTGGGGGGGCTAGGTTTACGATGAAGGAGTTGAGAGGTAGGATGGGACTGGAATGTATTGGTGTTGTGATGAGAAGAGGTAAATTGAGATGGTTTCGGCATGTGGAGAGGATGGTGGATGATAATTGGGTGCAGGTAGTGATAAGTATCAATGTTGGGGTAGGGTAGTGAGAGGTAGAACGAGAAGATGTGGGACGAGATCATTGAGGGTGATCTCATGGTTAAGGGACTAAATAGGTAAGCTGCCAGAGATTGAGCAGCATGGAGAGCCGCCATTCGGTGACGAAGGCCAATGCATGCAGGCATGTTGGAGCCTTCAAAAATGAAAACAATGAAGGAAGAGGTGCTAGAAAATCTTATTTTTTAACACTTCATCTTTAGCGATTTATTTTGCACATTAGGCATTTACAGTATATTCTTCTACAAGGCTCTGATGTACAGAAATGAGAGTGATTGGGTGGATGTGTAACACGTCCTTGAATGCGAAGCCTGGGGGGGCTAGGTTTATGGTTGAAGAGTTGAGAGGACAGATGGGACTGGAGTGTATAGGTGCTGTGAAGAGAAGGGGCAAATTGAGATGGTTTGGGCAAGTGGAGAGGATGGAGGATGACAGTTTGGTGCAGAAAGTAAGAAGTGTGAATGTCAGGGATAGGGTTGCAAGAGACACCAAAAAAGACCCGGGACTAGGCCAGAGGGTGTGACCTAAAGGATAAGGGACTTAACAGGGAGGCTGCTAGAGATGAAACAGCATGGTGAGCCATCATTAGATGACCTGGGCCTGACACATGTAAGCATGTTGGAGCCTTTATAAATGATTCAAATGATACAAAGTTACTGGTATTACTTTAACATTTGTATAGATTGCATAAATAACATACCAAGCACAAATAAACTGATTAGAAGAGGTGCCAGGAAGCCTTTGTAACTGGTGAGAATACAGTGGAATGAGCCACACTGATCTGTCTGATTTTGAAGGAATTGTAGATCTGATCATATACCTGAAAGTCTCATTTGCCTCACTGCTTTATATGGTCTTTACCCATTCAGTCAGAAAACAATTTTATTTTTATTTGTGCCACCATATAGTTTCATTTAGCACTGGGAAAATTTTTTCATTAAACTTCAATGTAAAATGTCTCCACAGAACTAAAAAAGATGGTCAGTTGGTTGAGAGAATGAACCATAAAAACATATTTATCCTGAAGGGATTAAGAGGAATTTTGAGAGTAAAGGACCGAGATGAGTGCAGGACAGACACTGTATATAACTCAAGGGGTTGTTGCAGAATGTCAGATTTTATCCATACACTTGATACTGTATGTGAGTGAGGTGGAGAGGGAGAGTGAGGATGAAATGGAGGGATAGGGTGGAGAGGTACAAGAGTGAGAATGGTGTGAGGTGGAGGGAGAAACTTTTGATGAGATGGAGGGATAGGGTGGATATATACAGTATAGGATTGAGGATGATGAGTTGGAGGAAGGGCAACCTGCTGGTGGAAGATGGAATGGAGGAATTTGTTTTTGGTCACATTTTCTAAGTCATCTAGTTATAGTTAGGTGAAAACAAAGAAAAACTGGCAAATCAGCATTATAGATACTACCAGTTGGAGTGATCGCTAATTTTTCTATAGTTTACTGTGCATTTAATAACAAGAATAACCATAAAAACAACATTTTATACCAAAAACTTACTGAACCAGTAATCTCAGCTGCAGAGGTACTATCAAACCTTGAGTCCCAGGGCAAGAAGGGTTATGCTAAGGTCAGATCATTGTCAAGATGGCTTTATCAGTCTAACCTATTGTGGAGATACCAGTAAGGGATTAGGAGAGTTGGACTGAAAGGGAATCATATTAACAAACCTCCTTGACCTTAATTTGTGAATACAGTAAGAAAGATCGGTTATACTTTGATATGACTCATACAGCTACCATACACTTCACATCCAGACTAGAATGAAGAGTAAAGTGAAAAATACAAAAAACAAAACATCATCATCATCATCATCCAGACCAAAAATCTCACCTAAAAGGGGATGAGATAGGGTCCAGGAAAAAAAAAAAAAAGTAGAAGGAGAACAAGCAAAGTCAGCCCAATTAAATGGGCCACAGTTTCAGTCACCATTCAAAACATTTTCTGATAATAGTAATCGGCTGTGCAGAGTAAAGCCCCGTCCACACGAGCGGGCAATGCCCGCGGGCACAAGCGAGCAGTTTGCCTGTTGACGGGCTCAGCTTGTGCCCGCGGGCAAATGCGTAAATTACCACGGGCAATTTACGCATTTGCCCGCGGGCACAAGCGGTGAGCCCGTCAACAGGCAAACTGCTCGCTTGTGCCCGCGGACATTGCCCGCTCGTGTGGACAGGGCTTTATGTATTGTAAAAGTTGCCTAAGATCCCAGGTAAATACAACTCCTGGTCTTTTACTCTGGAAATTATGCTCCTGACTTATAGCCTCACCTGCTAATGTTCATGAGCTCAGTAAGTTTGAGGGAAGTTTTGGCAGCATGTATCTTGAAAGTGGTTAGTCAGTACTCTCTTATTTTGTTGTGGGTGCTGCAAAATGATTTTATTTCATCAGAGAAAACTCAAAACAGGTATGAAGTTTATTTCATTTCACAGAGAGTGCTTCATTTGTATTTTATTTTTCCTACTATCAGATAATTGTAGGACAGATTCTAATAAGATGGGGAATGGGACGGATGTTCATGCTTCATACGAGTTTTTATTCTTACAGTCTCCAGATGATTTTATTCAGCTGTGGAAATACCCCCTTGCCTATCCTCTATCCACACCCATTCTCTCTCTCTCTCTCTCTCTCTCTCTCTCTCTCTCTCTCTCTCTCTCTCTCTCTAACATTGCACATCTCGCTGTCATGTATCAAGCCATATTGCATAAACTGACATTCCTCTTTGATTCAGTGGCACATGATGTCTTGTGGTTGTATATATATATATATATATATATATATATATATATATATATATATATATATATATACGTACATACATGCAGTACATATATACATGTTGATAGATAGATAGATAGATTAATAGATGTAGATACCTGTACTATATATATATATATATATATATATATATATATATATATATACAGTATATATATACATATATATACAGTACATAGAGAGTGTAATATATATATATATATATATATATATATATATATATATATATATATATATATAATTGTACAGTATATATATACATATATATACAGTACATAGAGAGTGTTTATATATATATATATATATATATATATATATATATATATATATATATATACACACACACACAGTACAGTAGAGAGAGAGAGATGTGAGGCATGTCGTGTACTGTATTGCGTACTATGATGTGTGACGAAATATTTGATATGATGTGAGGTGTAATGATGTACGATGTTATATGATGTAAAGCTATAACGTTTAGGAAGGTAATATGTAAAGTTTGATGATATACACAATAATAGCTTTAGTAGACATGACGTGGATAGTTTAGAATTTATAGAATACGTGAGTACGGCGTATTTGGCGGACGTAACGAAGCGTGTCACTTGAAGTTGTACTGTACAGTACAGGTACTGTACAGTATGCAGTATTTAGTAGGCGTAACGGAAATTTGTGTTGTATCTCCGAGTTTAGAGCTTTGTGTTGTATCTCCGAGTTCAGTCTGCAACATTTTTGTTATTGAAAACAAGTTATTTTGGATCCGATCTTTCCTTTATGTGTCAGTATTAACGGAGATTCTGTTCTGCTAACAGGCTAGTTTGGAATATTATTTAGTTTGAAAGTGTGACCTAGTGGAAGGTAATATACGATGGTTAAAATGAAACGTCATGCAGCCTTTCAGAGCTGAGCATCCTGTGTGTAGAGTTTTAAGTCCAGAAGAGTAATGGTACACTTTTTTTTTTTTTTTTTTACATGATGGAAAGCAACTACGATTAGGCTGGAGATAAAAAGTGATAAATAATTCTGGAGGCATTTCTTTGTTTAGCAGTGAGTAGATATGTTGATAGAGACACAGACAGAAGTACTGTAAAACCAGACATAATGAATACGCGACTAACAGCCATCCACAGAGCTGTTCTTTGGCACTCCACCAGATCTGGTAATAATATTGTCGCCCACGCCTGAGACTCACTGGGCTTCATATTGGTTTATCGGCACCGTGTGTGTGTGTGTGTGTGTGTGTGTGTGTGTGTGTGTGTGTGTGTGTGTGAGAGAGAGAGAGAGAGAGAGAGACGTGGTGGTAGTGTGATGTTGATTACTTAAAAGGGAAGTGTGTGATGTGTGTTGTCTTGGTGTAGGCCTATGTTGTCTTGGTGGTCGCGTTTTTGCTTAGCGATTTGAATTTGCTCCTCGTAAGGCCTGAAACACATTGTGGCAGACATCGAAAGTGAGTGCTGGTAGTTTGTCCTTTCATGTGTGGGTTACGCACCGTCTTTTCATGTATGAAGCTTTACAGCACTTATTTTCGCACGTATCTGTCAGTACACTTTATTTTTTTATTTTTTTATTTTTTTAAATTCGTACTTTGCCTGCACGGGCAAAAGTTAATTGGTCACCTTATTTCCTGAGAAGATCCAGCTCATCATTAGACTTCATAATTATGTCCTGATACGGTTGAAGTTACATTAATTTGTAGGAATATATAATGTGATATATGTGCCAGGAAGTTGTTAGTTGACGCTTAAAAGTTTAGAAACATTTCATGTACGCTGCCGTCATATTTATTGACGTCATTATTGCCAGATTGTATTCTGGATAGGAGAGATCTCACGTCCTGAATTGGTTGAGATAAAGCTATCCAGTGGTTGAAGCAGTGAGCGAGAGTTTGTGGTGCAATGGTGGCGTGTGGAGGTACAGGCACGAATTTGGGGGGGAGACACCTGCGGCAGACCAGTGATTACCAGTGATAAAAGAGCAGCGTTTTGTGTGTGTGTGTGTGTGTGTTTTACCAGAATACATGCAGTTAATATCTTGCATAAAACTGGGTATATGCTAATACCTTTGAGGCAAATAGTAATGAGTCTGCATGAATTCAAACGTTTGGTAAACCCACCCACCTCTAATGACCCCCCCCCCCTTTTCCTTAGTGTTGTGTAGAAGCGAGGCGAAGGAAGAGTAAAAGGTAAAAAGTAGGACACGCCGAGCTGCATTCTCGTGGACTTGAGAAACTAACACCCGTTCCTTAGCGACAGACTTGCATATTGCACTTTGTCTTTTAATTGGGGTTGTCTACATTTGTCTCTAATATCGACTTAGAGTGCTTAAAATTTAAACCAGTAGATATTTGTTTAATTTCGACATAGTATGCTTAAAAACGAAAAAAAAAAAAAAAAGCGTGTCCAGTATAAAAAGAAAGTACAGGCTGTTTCATTTCATCTAACAGCTGAGCTACTTCCACAATTTGAACACTAAGTCGTGGTTGCATAAATTTCAGTCAACTACACTTGGCCCTCAACTATACTTGGCCATCAACCGAGCCGAAAGGGGTCCTTTGTCAGTCAAACGCACTGTGGCAGGAAAGGGATACTATAGTCTTTTAACCATAGCTTGGTTCACAATTATGTTTTGCAGCCTGGTTTCATGATGCTCAGTGGTAGAATAAGACAATATTATGGCTCAGCCTCCTTTCCACTACCTCTCTTCGCGAGTAACGTCATTATCTAGTGTTGATCTATTGCCTCAACTCGGCATTTAGGATGGAGAGAAATTTTTGTAGTCCAGGTAGGAGTATAAACAGTATGGGTGTCCTTCGAAGCTCATGCGTGCCATAGGCCTATGCAAAAAGATACGAGTAAGAGAAGCCAGATCCGAAGCCACGTAACCTCATTAGAATAAGCCCTAAAGCTTGAAGAACCTTCATGCTCTGAATTCCACTTAATTTTGTTGAGCAGATTCGACGGCGGAGGGAGTATTTTTAGGGTGAAATAGAGGAAGAAGGGGTGTAAGCCTAGATAGATAGATAGATGGATGGATAGGTGGTTAGATATAGACATTGATTGTTAGGTAAGTGTATAGAGAGAGAGAGAGAGAGAGTTATAGTCAGTTTACGTAGCCTTAGACGTATGCTTATAATCTTCGCCTTGCATAGATTACATATTAACTTAGACGCTTATCACGTCCGCCTCATACCTTAGTCACACCATTGTTTATTAATTACCATGTACACTTAATCCCTCCAGTTCGATGGCATATATTTCTACTTTATTCCTGCTAATTACAGGCGATTTATTCAGTTTTTGGAACTAAATGGAGTTGGGTATCTCCTCCTTTGTGTGTCGTGCTACAGGGCATGCTCTGAAACAATAAAATCGTCTGAAGTTAGGAGGAACACACACACACACACACACACACACACACACACACACACACACACACACACACACACACACACACACACACACACACAACGTCCTCGGGCTGAAGAGATTAAGGAATGAATATGATTTTTTTTCTCTCTCTCTGTTAACCCCTCAGTTAAGTGACGTCTCTCATTTTTTCTGATTAACGCCACAGGGTTTTTATTAAGCTTAGGAGAGTTCTTGGACTGGAAGCAAACATCAGACGCTTTTGTTCAGCTGAGGGAAATCCAAACAGCGAAAGGGTTAAGCATATACATATATCGCTCAGGGGCAAGCAAATGGGCAATGGTTTTAAATATCAGGACTCAGTAATCTATCCCCGGGCCCCTACGCTCTTGAGGGGACAGAAAGGGATCAGATAATGGAATGTTGACCGAAATAGATTTGTAAGAAGTAATATTGATAATATGGCGAGAAATAAAATCCAGGTCGTGAATATGTTGAAGCACGCGTTATTCTCGGAAGTGACGGGTGTGTGTTCTCATAAGTAAATGGTGAAGGCAGGAAGTGTATAGTGATTAACAATGATGCATAGTGATGTTTTGGAGGCATGTATGGAAGGAAATACTAGCATATTATCAATTTGTTTTCATTTGACAGACCTAGGCTACTCAGTTTAAATACTGTCATGGTTGCGTGAAATTCCACTAATCTTTGTTATGAGGTAGGAGTGAGTGTTCTTGGTTACATGGTAAATCTATCCAGTCTGAGTACACTTGGCTATCAACTAACCTGAATGGGGTTTAGGATCTGTCAGGTGAAAATAAAGTGACTATAGTAAGTAATTTTGATGCGTAAGTCTGTTCTTAGAAGTGGATATATATATATATATATATATATATATATATATATATATATATATATAGATATATGAATGTGTGTAGAGAGAGAGAGAGAGAAAGGTTTATATTGATGTCTTTACGTTATTTATTAAAGTGAATGGGGAGAAACCCAGAGGATAGTGACTGGTTCTGGCACAATGAATGCAGATATTAATATTCTCGTGAAATAAATGCAGGTATTACGACACAAAAACTCGTGAGTAATACTCGTGTGAAGACGGTGGGGTAAGGAAATTCCCTATACCTCTGTGGTACTCCCGTTTCCCCTGCCCCGTGAGTGAGATAGTTATGTTTCTGTGAAGACGATGAGGTAAGGAAATTCCGTTTGTATTCGTGATGCTTTCAACTTCCCTTCTGTGTGCCAGTAAGGATGATGACACAGCTTTGCCCCGTTAATAATATTCCAATGTAGCAATATTCCTGCGAAGTCGATGGAGTAAGGAAATTATATCTGTGCTACACCCAACTTCCCCTAACCAATGCTATCTATCTATCTATATACCTAGGCTGCTTCCTCCAAGGAAAGGGAGGTAGCCGAGACAGGACGACACACTCCCCATTTACTCATCCATTCAAACACATTCATTCGCATCTTAGCTCCAAAGGGGAGAACGGACAGATCCTCACCGCACCACACTGCACAAGGGTCAACTGCGCAATGCAATCAGTGACATCCGCAGCAGGGCCTGACAGCAGAGCTGGTTTACCCCTGCCACATCATAACACTAATCCCCTTACCCGCACCTGACCTGAAATAACTGATCAGACCAAATGCGGGAGAATATCCCCTCAGGGCTGCGTCATCACTTATTCATTCACAATTTCTCTCCACCCATTTCTGTCACGCACAGCCACTCTTCCTTGCTCAACAGACATCCCTCTCGCATCCAGCGCTCTCTTCACACTGTCCATCCATCCTATTCGTGGTCTTCCTCTCAGCCTTACACCTCTCACATCAGATCTAGTTATCTTTTTCACCAATCGCTCATTATCCATTCTCTCCATATGCCCAAACCATCGCAACACCCTCTGCTCAACTCTACCAGCCATCTCCCGAACAACTCCAGTTCTCCTTCGCACTTCATCATTCCGCACTCGATCCATACGCGTCACTCTACACATACTCCTCAGATACCTCATCTCCATTACATTCAAACTTTTCCTCTCTGCTACACCCATATTCCATGTTTCAGCCCCATACAATGCAGTCGGTACCACAACACCTTCATACAGCCTTCTCTTTACATCCATTCTAAGCGAACGACATCTAAACACTTTTTTCATTCCTCCCAGCACCTTTCCTACTTCATTTATTCTAAACTTCACTTCTGCATCTATTCTTCCATCCACAGCAACATGTGACCCTAGATATTTAAAACACTGTACCTCCTCAAGCAACTCGCCATTCAAAACTATATTCATCCCCCTACCATCTACCAACCTCGTACACTTCATCACGTTACTCTTATTCTCATTTACTTTCAATTTCCTCCTTTCACACACCCTTCCAAACTCCTCTACCAACTGTCTCAATCTCTCCTCTGAATCAGCCACCAGTGCAGTATCATCTGCAAACAGCAGCTGCTTCAGATTCCACTCTCCACCATCAACATTACCAGACTCAGACCTCCACCTAAAACTCTTGCATTCATCTCCCTTACAACACCATCCATGTAAATATTAAACAACCAAGGCCACATCACACATCCCCGTCGCAGCCCCAGTGCAGTAGAGGAAAACGATATACATTACTCCGTTTGTAATATCCCTGTGTAGTGATATTTCTGCGAAGTCAGTGGGATTAGGAAATAATGTATATCTGTGCTACACCCAGCTTCCTCTTGCCCAGGCAGTAAGGAAGGAAGCTGACAATTCTGTCCCTACGAATGCTAAATATGCACACTCCGAATGCTTGGAACCGTTCCTACCTCCATGGTCCCTCCCGACCCGTACTCTCTGTCATCGCCCTCGTGTGGGGGGACGTGAGTCACTCATTATTATTGGTTTGGGTGGGAACGCTGTTGGTGGGTGGATGAACGGATGGGAATGCTGTGGGTGGATGAATAAATGGGTGGGTGGGTGGATGAATGAGTGGTTGGGTGGGAATGCTGTGGGTGGGTGGGAATTTTCCATCGAGCTAGATTACTGTACACTCATGGACAATAATTAGTTCCTTTGCCGTCTCAAAACTGTCAAAAATACCTACTTCTGGATAATGTGATGATGACTTGTACATTTATTCTTACTGTGCCAGAACATTTTATTCATTATTATTATTATTATTATTATTATTATTATTATAATCCCCACCATTATTCCATATGGTGGTGATATAGAATCGCCCCTGTCCGTCCGTCTTTCCGTCCGGGCCTCTGTCTCGGAACCACACCTCCATTCACTTTTTATTTTAAGCTTTTGACATAGTTTTACGGAACTCTTGTTATTTTAGCTTAATTTGGCTCAGATTTTTGTCTGTACAGGTCATTGTGTAGCTCAGTGGCAGAAAGACAATGCTATGGCTTAATATCTTTACCATTGCATTTTTCGTGACTTACATCATTTCTCCATCAATCTGTCTGTCTGTCTGTCTATCTATCTGTCTATCTGTCTGTCCGTCAGTCTACCTATCTATCTATTTATCTGTGAGTCGGTTCCTTTGTACCGGTTTGACATCTCTACATTGACACCGGATATATGTGCACAGTATTGTACACGAATACCAAAGTCCGTTCGCCTGCCTTACCTCTCTCTCAATGTTGGATTCTTAGATGCATGAATGAGACGTAGTGGACAAAGCTTCATAATTATTAGCACGCACAGAGAATATGCTCCTTAGTCCACTACCTCAAATTTTAGTACCGGTGAATCGAGCAGTGAAGGAGAGGCGAACGATTTTTTTTTTTTTTTTCTTTTTTGACTTCACTATGCATTTTCGTGGTGCTGTAGAGGGATCCCTTCACGTGGTGGCACCGATACATCTGGCCGGTGGAGCTGCTTGGCTATACATGTGCCCCTCATCCTCCCTATCCTACGAAAAGAGGATGGTGGGCTCCAGGAAAACGGAAATTTCAGCCTGCAGTCCACTGGGTTCATATTCAGATAAGCCTGGGCCCACAACAAAAACACCACCACCACCACCATCAACAACAACAACAACAGCTACTACTACTACTACTGCTACTACTACTACTACTAACACTACTACTACCGCCACCATATTAATAACGGCAACTACCACCACCGCCACAGCTACAGCAACAGCAACAACAACTACTACTACTACTGCTACTACAACTACTACTACAACTACCTTCACCACCACCACCACCTTGCCACACAGCCAATTCTGTGGTGATTGAGGCAGTGCATGGTAGGGTACTGAGATGGGTACGCGTACCTTAAGGGGTACACAAGAGGATTTAACAGTGAGTATGCGCCGAGGTGGTCTGAAGTCCAATACTTATTTTCCTCTAACTTGGTCTAAAATCTCTCTCTCTCTCTCTCTCTCTCTCTCTCTCCTTTCTGAAAATTTGCCAGCTCATTGCCGTCTTTACCCTCCTTTCCGGCCTTGCATTGGACTCTTCCTTGCAGTCATGTGCGCAGTCAGTTCATTTCCTGATATAAGCAAAATAAACTTAATCTTCTTGCACATGACTTCTCCAAGCAGTCAGCTATATGCCGTCAGTTCATCTTCAGGTGTAATCAGATAATCTTGCCTTTTCCTTCCCATAGAATCTCTCTCTCTCTCTCTCTCTCTCTCTCTCTCTCTCTCTCTATCAGCCCGAATAACAGTTTCCTTATTGCCCCCACCTTCCGTCCCTCTCCCGGAGACGACTCTCTTCGTTTCTGCAACATTCGCATCCATTCCTCTAACCTTCGCTCTGTTGAGCACCACATCTCCTCTAAACCTCACCTTCTTTTTCTAACTGAGACTCGGCTGTCTGAGGCAACTGACAGCAAACCCTTTTCTGTATCCTTTTACTTTCTGTATACTCATTTCAAAGCCAAAGATGGCTGTCGTGTATATATACGCAACGACTTATCTTGCTCTCGTGTTCCTGAACTCGATTCTTCT
The DNA here is from genome assembly GCF_032717465.1 of Coenobita brevimanus. NCBI lineage: Eukaryota > Metazoa > Arthropoda > Malacostraca > Decapoda > Coenobitidae > Coenobita > Coenobita brevimanus. The sequence continues at coordinate 8,540,724 of NC_137045.1, forward strand.
GAATTCTCTACACTCTGGCTTCGGCTTTCCTGTCATTCTCTGACTAAATATATCTGTGCTGTTTACTTATCCCCTAATTCTACTATCAAAAATTCTTCGACTATCTTACTTCTACGATGGAACACATTCTATCCGTTTCTCCTTTCTCTGAAATCTCCATTCTAGGAGATTTGAATGTTTACCACCACCTTTGGCTCTCCTCTCCTTTCACTGATCCACCTGGTGAACAAGCCTACATCTTTTCTATCCTTAATGACCTAGAGCAGCTTGTACAGCACCCTACCCGTATCCCAGACCGCCTTGGAGAGAGCTCCAACATACTTGGCCTCTTCCTTACAACTAATCCTGCTTACACTGTTAATCTTTTCTCTCTGTTGGGTTCCTCCGATTTCAACCTTATCACCTTAACCTGTCCTATCACTCCGGTACGGCCTGTGGACCCTCCAGGGAAACGTCGTCTGTGGCATTTTGGAGCTGCGGCTTGGGAGGACCTCAGGCAGTACTTCTTTGATTTTCCCTGGAATGATTATTGCTTCCATGGCCAGGAGCCATCTGAGTGTGCCTTGCGCATTACGGAGGCTACTCTCTTGGGCATGGAAGCATGCATTCCTTTCTCATATCCTTTGACTAACGCAAGAAAGCCTTGGTTTAATCACGCTTGTTCTAATGCTGTCCGCAACAAGGAGAGGGTCTATAAAAGGTACCGGAGCCAACCTACCCCTGCATCACATCATCTTTACGTTTCTGCCCAGAATCGTGCTAAATCTGTTCTTTGCTCTGCTAAAATTAATTTCATCCGTACTAAATGCTCTCGACTCTCCAACTCGAATTCTTCCCGCTCCTTCTGGCACCTTGCCAAAAACCTTTCTAACAACTTTACCTCATCATCCTTCCCTCCTCTTTTCTACTCTGATGGTTCTGTAGCTATTTCTTCTACTGATAAAGCAGATCTCTTCGCACAGATTTTCTCCACCAATTCCACCTTAGACGATTCCGGTGCTGTTCCTCCATCACTTTCTGCCTCTGACCACCTGCCTCTGACATTAAAATTTCTTCAGCTGATGTATTTTCTGCCATCACTGGCCTCAGTACTAACAAGGCATATGGGCCTGATGGAGTCCCTCCTGTTGTTCTCAAGAACTGTGCTTCTGTGCTTACATCCTGCCTAGGCAAACTCTTTCGCCTTTGTCTGTCAACTTGTACCTTTCCTTCTTGCTGGAAGTTTGCTCTCATTCAGCCAGTCCCAAAGAAGGGTGACCACTCTCAACCCTCGAACTATCGTCCAATTGCTTTAACGTCCTGTATTTCAAAAGTTTTCGAGTCAATTCTGAATAGATAAATTTTAAGGCATCTTTTCTATCACAACCTTCTTTCTGATCGTCAGTACGGGTTCCGTCAGGGACGCTCCACTGACAATCTTCTCACCTACCTTTCAGACTCCTGGTCATCCTCCTTTCGGGACTTTGGCGAAAGCTTTGCCATTGCACTTGACATCTCAAAGGCTTTCGATCGAGTCTGGCATAAATCTTTAGTTTCCAAACTGCCCTCTTACGGTTTCTATCCTTCTATCTGTGTCTTCATCGCTAGCTTCCTTTCTGGTCGTCCTATAGCCACTGTTGTAGACGGTGATCGTTCTCCTCCTAGATCTGTCAACAGTGGTGTTCCTTAGGGTTCTGTCGTATCACCAACTCTCTTCTTTTTATTCATCAATGACCTTCTAAGCTGTGCATCTAACCCTATCCACTCATACGCTGATGACTCCACCCTTCACCTTTCCATTTGGTTCCGGCAACGCCCATCTCAGCAGGTACTTCAACAAACAAGGGATGAGGCTGTGGCACGCCTGGTGTCTGACTTGGCTCGTATCTCTGACTGGGGTAAAAATAATCTTGTTTTTAATGCATCTAAGACTCAGTTCATACACCTATCAACCTGTCAAAATCTTCCACAGGTATACCCACTAATGTTTAATAATATTCAGCTTAATCCTGCATCATCCTTGAACATGCTTGGGGTTTCATTTACTCGGGTCTTATCTTGGAAAGATCATATTACATCTCTTGTAAAATCTGCTTCCAAGAGATTGGGTGTGGTAAGCCGACTCTGTTCTTTCTTTACCCCTGCACAATTATTGACTCTATACAGGGGTTTTATCCGCTCCTGTGTGGAGTACAACTCTCATGTGTGGGGAAGCTCCCCACATACAGCTCTTTTCAATAGGGTGAAGTCAAAGGCATTTCGTCTTATTAACTCTCCTCCTCTTACTGACTCCCTTCAACCTCTGTCTCTTTGCCGCACTGTTGCATCTTTATCTCTTTCCTATCGCTACTTTAATGGTCACTGCTCTGAACTGTCTGCATGCATTTCTCCACCTCTAAGACGGGCGCATAGCACCCGTCTAGCAGCAAACTCCCATCCCTTTTCTGTCCAACTCTCTAATGCAAGAGTTAACCGTTACTCCCAGTCCTTCATTTATGCAACAGGTCAACTCGAACTGTCTCCCTCTGTATTTCCTGCTGCCTATGATCTCCAGTCTTTCAAACGCAGTGTGTCCAGACATCTCGAAATGAATGGATCTTGAATTTGGCTCTCTATTTTGTTTTTCTCTTGGAGGGAACTGTTATTGCGGGCTCATGGCCTTTGGTTCTTTCTTCCTCGCATTAAAAAAAAAAAGTTTTTGGTCTTTTTTTGCCTTGTCTGTTATGTTATTCCAGTGACACGATTTAGTGAGTTGAATGTGGGTCACAGAAGCCTGGGTGCTGATAACATTAACCTTCTTGTGGTCGAGACAACTCATTATCGTAGTTGACACCATACTATGATTATTCAGCTAAACGTTATGATTACTTAGCCATGGGTTTGGCAAAGAATACGAAGTGTCAATTGCCCGAATCATTTTGTGTGTGTGTGTGTGTGTGTGTCCGACTCTGGGCATAGGCTTCACAGCCTGCTATCAAGGCCCAACAGTCCTTCTACATACCATAACACCTCTACATGTCACCACTTCGGCACTAACACCCACCGTCCATATTGAATACATGCTAGGGCTGTCTCATGCAGAACTGGTGTATTGGTATTAGCGGGGGTATTTTTACGACATGTCGGCGGGTCTTCTGGTAGATCAGTAAAGCCTGATTTTAATGAAATTCAAATCCTTAAACTGTTCCCTGCCCCAGCCGGGATTCGAACCTGGGTCCGTCAGGACTGCAGGCCACCTCTCTACCAATTGAGCCACCGCATGTAGGTATCCAGTTAATTTCTCGTCATAATTCTTCAACCTAACCTAAACATAACGAAGTTGTTTGTTTGTAGGGTATGTGTAAGTGGCGACAGAGAAATACAAGAATACAACAAAACAATCCAAATTGCATCTTCATCTTTTATTTGACAACTCTTGTAAGTTTGGTATGCAGTTCATTTCCATGTGTAAACAAATGCCCCATCCTCAGCCTTAGTCAACCCATACCACAACCTCATCTTGGAGTGGCCATAAATTAGTAAACCCATTTTACAGTATCACATGAAGAGATGCTTGCATAATAGTGTGATAATAATATGATCAGTAAAAATGCTTGGGAGGGAAGACAGGAATGAGTAAGTTCTGTATTTTGTTATTGCATTTTACTTTTAGATTCTTTATTTACCATTCAGCACAGAACCCGACACTGCATTTTTTTTTTTTCCCCCTCAAGCTTATGCCTGTTTCCCTTCAGTCTCTACCCACACTTGCATAACTCCATTGACCAATCAGAGGCTTTTACGTCATCAGCATGGAGGCCAATAGCTGCTCGAAGGGCGTGTATACCCGGTGCGCTCAGCCAATGGGGGTGCCAGGGTTTGGGGGGCGTGTCAGTCAGCCAGTTAGAGGTAAGGATTCGTGGGTGTGTCATTCTAGCAACCCAGCTCCCTGGGTCTTTCTGCTCACTGAGTTCAAGATCACTCTAAAGACGCTGATATGCAGAGTAAGTGGCTCCGCTGTGCGCGCCAGACAATAAGGTCAGAGACGAACGCTTCTGTCACGGACCCTTGCGTGTTTTGTACTTCCGCCTCATAAGCCGCCGTGTGAGGTAAGGCGTGGCTTGGCGGACACAGCTTACCTTACATAAACAAACAACGGATTACACTCATCTGGGCACGTTGACTCCAATGTGCGCTGCTGTTATGTTGAGTCATCACAGCCGCAAGTCGTGCAGTTAAGGACAGAAGTTCGCCTAAAACCTCCGTTGACTCATTTAAAGTAACAACTCACGTCTTCTTTTTAATCATCTTGTTATTTCGAGGTTTTGAACTCTAGTGAATTCTTTAAAAAAAAGGTTGCTATTGAGAAACAAAAGATCATTCGGTATCATGAGTTAGGAGAAAGTGACGGACGCCCTAAACGTTTAACAGAAGCAGTGGAGAAATAGGGAATTGTCACTGCCTGTACTGGCGTTGTTTGTAGCATGCAATACTGTGTCAATGTGCGAAGTGTCTGTATGCTGTCATTATGTGGGTATAATCTTCCATCTGAACACTTCACGGCACTGTATACTGTAGACAAGACAAAGTCAGTAGCTCTTTGTTAAGATGAAATGAAGTAGCCATTCTTAGTAAACAACTTGTAGCACTGATGCTACGCTTCTTGCTCAGCAACATGATTTAATTATTTTTGTGATCATTGCATACATTCAGACTTCCGCAAGAGTGTTTTCAGCATTAATAAAGGTAATTTTAGTGATTGTTAAAGTACCCGAGTGTAAATGCCACTTAGTACTCCTAACGTGAACTCGAGCATCACTGCTGAAATCTGCGTGTTTGTTAAAATTCTGTTCGTCCATAATCGGAATGGCATCAGGAAAGAGAGGACACGGTACTGAAAGGTGAAGCTTGTCATTCTTTGTGTGCATCAGTTAAATACTGTATACCCATTGAAGTTACGACGGGGGCAATGGGAGGGAGAACGGGGAGTAATTTAGGTTTTGTGCCAAAATTAGGATGGCAACAGTAGGGGGGGGGATACATGAAACGGAAAAGTGTATGTAATTACTATTTTTTTTTTTTTCTTAACATTAGTTAAGTGTGAATGTTGAAGTTATGAGAAAAGGGGGATGAGAGGGAGTAACGTAAGTCGAGTGCCAAGTGTTCGCTTATATTTAGGTATGAACGACAGGTCACACGTGTAGCAGCAGCAGCCCACACAGCAGCCCTGAGCTCATACACCATACATCATTCTGCACTCACTCCTTGGTGGTCTTATGTATGTATGAGGTATTTTCTCGTTGACGCAAGGTAGTCAGGTTGACTGATTGGTGGATAGAAGTAGACAGACAGACAAACAGCCTCTATGTGAAGGTGTCCAATGATGAAGATCAGAAAAACCCATAAAGTACGAAATAGTTTGATATAGATAGATGGATAGATAGATAGAGAGAGAGAGAGATTCTTGCCATGGTATACATGAATTTGTGTTGTGTGGAGCAGAGAGTGGGGAGACATTAGTTTTAGTGATTATGTTAATGGAACTATGGTAGTGATGGTAGGAGTTATGGTAATGGTGATGGGAATTGTGCTAGTGATAGTAGGAATTGTGGTAAGGATGAGGGGTGTTGTGGAAATGATGGAGCTGTGGTAATGATGATGGGAATGGTGATGTTGATGGGAAAGCTGGTAATGGTGATGGGAATAATGGTAGTGATGGTGGGAAGCTTGGTAATGGAGTTGTGATGATGGTGGCAGGAATTGTTTAAATGGTGATGGGAACTAATAGTAATGGGTTAACGGTAATGGTGTTAAGACGTTAGTGGTGGTGCTTTGTGTGTGTGTGTGTGTGTGTGTGTGTGTGTGTGTGTGTCGTTGGTGGTTTTTTAATGCAATAGAAAAGACGTCGTTTAGTTAAGGTGATTAAGAACCTTCTCTAGTTCATGCAATACACCAGTCAGCTGATGTTCTTTGACCGTTTTCTTTTTTCGTTGCTATCTGGTATCTTTTTCATATTTTTTTTAATGCAAGGAAGAAGGAACCAAAAGTCAGGCGCTTGCAAAATTAGTCCCTCCAAGAAAAAACAAAATAAAATAATAGAGATCCAAATTCAAGACCCGTTCGAGATGCCTGGACACACTCCGTTTGATAGACTGGAGATCATAGACAGTAGGAAATACAGACGGAGGGGGACAGTTCCAGATTTGACAGGTTGCATACATGAAGGACTGGAAATAATGGTTAACTCTTGCATTAGAAGACAGAGAAGGGATGAGTTTGTTGCTAGACGGGTGCTACGCGCCTGCCGTAGTGGTGGAGGGATGCAAGCAGGCAGTTCAGAGGAGCAATGACCATTGAAGTAGCAATAGTAAAGGTATATAGATGGAACAATGCGGTGAAGAGACAGAGGTTGAAGGGACCTAGTAAGAGGAGGAGAGTTAATGAGACGAAAAACAAGAATTTTACTATCCATATCTATTTACCTAGGCTGCTTCCCCCAAAGGAAGGGAGGTAGCCCAGACAGGACGACACACTCCCAATTTACTCATCCACACACACACATTTATTCGCATTTATTGGCACGAGGGCCAACTGCGCAGTGCAATCAGCGACATCCGCAGCAAGACAACAGCAGAGCTGATTTACCCCTGCCACATCATGACGGACCCATCCTCTTACCCGCACCTGACATGATCAGCTGATCAGACCTAATGGGGAAGAATATCCCCTCAGAGCCGAGTCATCAATTATTCATTCACAATTTCTCTCCAATCATTCCTGTCACGCGCAGCCGCTCTTCCTTGCTCAACAGATACCTCTCGCATCTAACGCTCTCTTCACACTGTCCGTCCATCCTATTCGTGGTCTTCCACTCAGCCTTACACCTCTAGTGAGAAATGATGAAGTGCGAAGGAGTACTGGAGTTATGCGGAAGATGGCTGATCGAGTTAAGCAGAGTGTTGCGATGGTTTGGGCATATGGAGAGAATGGATGAAGAGCGATTGGTGAAAAAGATAACTGGATTGGAAGAATTTTACACTCTGGAAATACGTGTAGATGGTTTGGCCTATGTGATGGAGACCCCTGCACAGCTATTGACTTTGCACAGGGGTCTTACCCATGTGTGGAGGGGTCATCATATACAGCTCTTCTAAACAGGGTGGAGTCAAAGGCTTCGTTTCATCAACTCCATGTTACTAACGCCACTCAACGTTTCTCACTTCGCTGCAGTGTTGCATATTTATCCCTTGAATATCTGTTTCAATGATCTCTTCAGAACTATCTGTGTACATATCTTCTCCATTAAGGCGGACGTGTGCAGTGAAAGAATAAAGTCGTATTCTTAACTTTGGTGAAGAGATATACCAGAGGGCTAAATGGTGTAGTCTGCCTTGTGTCAATACGGACGGTTGGCAGCACTTACATGAGTTGCCATTTGCTCCATGTGACGTACCTGTGTGAGTCAGACGACTCTCAATCCTCTATTTATACAACAAGTCAGTTCAAGTCTCTCTCTCTCTCTCTTGTCTTTTTATTCTGCCTCATCTCATCCTTAGGCGGGAAAGAAATGGTCAGGATGATGGCGGTAGTGGTTAGAGCCGTATGATTCTATTCGCCTCGGAGACAGCCATGGTTGCAAAATATTTAAAGAACGTATCATTAATCTCAAGCTTTCACTATTTGCAGAAAGTGATGTGAACAAACTAGCGCCGCTCCCACCTTGCATCGTCTTCATCCAGTTCCCGCCACACCGCCTCTGCTAGTGCCTTGTGGAGCCACACCAAGCTTCCTTCACTCCGTATTTGTTGGTGAGTGAAAACCGCCTTCCGGTCAGAGTGTAGCCAGGAGTGCAGGATGAGAAAGAGAAAGAGGACGAGAGGGAAGTGTTTTTGTTTGGTACACATTCTTTGGCCAGAATGTTCAAAAGGGAGTGAGAGTGAGAGAAAAAGAGTATCATAAACTCATGATTTTGTATGTGATCTTTTGGACTAATCTGTCAGTATATAATAATTTAATATATAGGCTATCCTTTGTGACAGCAAGAGGTGAGAGAGGCATATGGACGACAAAAAATAAAAATGAATATAGAAGAAATTCCGACCACAACGAAACCCAGATAGGTTTCTGTCCACCACAAACTGTTGTTAATCATATGTCTGGTATATCACATCATCCGTGTGCTGGCTATAGACTTGAGAAACCAGTATTCGATGTTTGAAGCAGCTTATTTTTAGTGGGGGAAAATATTAAATACAGTACTTATCAGGGCCGTGGGGTGTCCAACTATGATACAGTGTTGTCTGAACTAGCGACCGTATTAACAAAAACATCTTGACATTGTGTTGAAGAATGCCTGTTCATTACTTTATTCATTTATCGTGCATATACTTTACAATAATTGAAAAGTATATGCACGTAAATGATACTTTACAATAATTGTAGTATATGCACGATAAATGAATATAGCAGTGAACAAAAGTGGCTTCAGTGCTTGATTTTAATACTGACTCTAATCTAATTATTAGATTAGAGTCTATTAAAATCAAAGAATCTGAAACACAAAACGATTTCTGATAATCATAAAAATGTTCTCAAGTCTTACTTATCCTGGAAATTTGGAGCTACATCCTTGGCTTGATAGGATCCCTGTGCCAGCATCATGGCTTCTTCGTGTGTGTGTGTGTGTGTGTGTGTGTGTGTGTGTGTGCTAACCAACAACGCCCTCACCATACTTGCCCAAACCTATTCCCTAGAACACTGTATCCTGATTCCTAGTCCCCTTCTTGTAAATGATTCTCTCTCTCTCTCTCTCTCTCTCTCTCTCTCTCTCTCTCTCTCTCTCTGTTCAGTGTGTGTGTGTGTGTGTATATATATATATATATATATATATATATATATATATATATATATATATATATATATATTATAACTCGGCTTCACTCCATCCGTCTTCCTCCTCTACCATCCCTTTTTCCGTCATCAGCTAGGTTTCAGTGCTTCTCTATTAACCCCGTCACGTCGTGCCCATGGTCTGTTAGTGATGTGTGAAGGGTATGGATAAGATCATGAGATCAGTGGCATCTCTGTACAGTAATTATAAGCTGAGCCTTGTTTGGGACTGGGAACTATTGAAGGCTGTAATCAACTCCTTTAGTCTGAGAAACCTTGACTGAACTGGTTTGTAGCCAGTTTGTTTTCATCTGACGGAACTTGACCGCACTCACAACTTGAGTACTAAGTTGTGGTTACGTGAAACTTGATGACCCTTAATTATGAAGTAAGAATGCCTCCTTGGTTACTAGTCAAACTTATCCCCCGATCTGACTACACCTGGTCATCAGCTAATTTGAAAAGGGGCTGTGTATCTTTATCAGGTGTGCAACAGAAAAATCGATGTCCCCATGAATGAGTTAATGGTAAATGTTTCCCAGCTGTTCAGTTCAAGAGGTCTCCAGTAAACTGATTCAAATGTTTTGAAGTTAATTTGCATATTCTGCAGTTCGGCTTCATTGTAATAAAGTGTTTAATGTTGAATCAGTGGAGCCGGGGACACTCTGATTATAATTCCCCTTTCTTGTGTTTATCCTCCTTTCTGATTCTGGGTTCATCTTCTGTCTTTTTTATATTTTGCCTTTTTCCTGGTTTTAGATCCTGCCCATCTCCTCACGTCATTTCTTCAGTTCCTGATTATAGATCGTACCCACCTTTTTACATAATTATGGTTTTCCTTATGATAGAATCCAACTCATTTCTTACGTTATTTCATATTTACCTGTTTGTAGATCTTGCCTACCTCATACGTTGTGTTTTCCCTTCTTGTTTGTGGGTCCTTCCCACCTTTCCTACTTTGTTATTCATTTTCCTGGTCCAGGATCCAACCTGCCTTTCCCATGGTACTTTGTTTTCCATTTTTCATTTATACATATAAAAGAGCCTCGTTTGTTTGTTTGTTTGTCCTTCAGTCACTTCCATACCCATATATATTCTGAATCAGGGTGACCCAAGGATGGTTGTAGGGGGTCAGAATTCAGACTTGGGTCATTCGAGGTCACTGGTAGAGCGTTCGCCTTTTTTGGCGTGGGCAACGCCGGGTACCCTTGCAGCCCAATTTCTGGCATAGAGACTCACGTGACCTCCAGTTCGGATAGAGGCTATGTGAGGTTGACCGAGATCATTTGAGGTCACCGGTCGGAGGTCATTTGAGGTCACCGGTAATACACGCTCGAATGACGACCCAGCATTCCAATTTTTGGCATGGAAACTCGCATGACCTCCAGTTCGGACATAGCCTAGGCTATGTGAGGTTGACCTCCAAGGTCAGTTGAGGTCACCGGTCGGTCTTTTGAGGTCACCGGTAATAGTAAACAAGTGTGCACAAATACTGTGCGTTAGTCTGCGAAAGCTGAAATAGAAAATTCCTGGATCTCATATAATCCCTCTTCAAAAGCAGGTACATGGTCTTTTTGGGTTGGAAAGAAAGATTGAATTACAACAAATAGGATTAGAGTGTTCGCCTTTTTGGCCCGGCAACGCCGGGTACCCGTGCTAGTCTTTTATAATCGTAACATTTCCGCCATGGTCACGTATTTTGTTCTGTTTCTATATAGGTCCTATCGCACTTTACTTATAATGCCATAAGGAACAGATTAGGTTTATAATGATGGCAAATTGTGATGATTTGTGTGTGTGTGTGTGTGTGTGTGTGTGTGTGTGTGTGTGTGTACATGCGCGGGAGGGGGGGGGGCATTTTTGAGTGGAGCCAGTACGCCCAAGCAACACAACACAGACTCGATTAAAGATGGCCAGCTTGCTGGAGTTTCACAGCACATAGTTGTCTCAGAACAAAGCGCTTCTCTGTGCTTCATGTGACTTGGTTTAGGCTGCAGAAAATCTCACTGTAGCATCGAACGTAGATGGACTACCGGTATGAGGATTTATATAACGTGAGCAGTAAGTAAAATGTGTAATGTTGTAGTATATTTATCATCCATACATTTGTATTGTGTATTAATTAGTTTTTAAGTTATTTTTCAGTGTATTTTATATTGTTGTAATTGGAAATGGTATGTAGTCTGTGTGTGTGTGTGTGTGTGTGTGTGTGTGTGTGTGTGTGAGTGTGTGCTAGCGCGTGTATGCACCCAACGCCTCTTTCCTGGCAACATCTCCGACAAAAATAATAAATAACCTAGTAAACACCATAAATACTTCTTGAAAATATTTTACCTACAAATTTTACCTGTTCGCAGTTCCCCATCCTGAATTTCCCATATCCTTAAAAAAAAAATTCATATTCTTTTCACGTACAGTTTTCCTCTTACACCACTGCGTATCTTCTCATTCTACCCCTTTTCCCCATGAATCCCCTCACGTCCGATTGCGTTCAGGAATATCACTACACTGTTGAGACGAACAAATTCGAAACTCTTACAGATTATCCTGAAAAAATTGCTGGGTTCCGAAGAGAGCCTCACAAGGCTTCAAAAGTTATTGTTCGCTCTCCCATTATTTATCGGAATGAAGCCGAGGGATATTAGTGTCCTCAGTCGTACAGCTACCTTTGTTATATGATAGGAGTATTACCAGTGGAAGGCTTGATCTTATCTACCTCAGCCGCTTTGCTGTTTTGAATGCTTTTAAATTAATATTCTTATCGAGTAAGGAAGTTCCCAGACACCTCTGCCTTGCTAGTTTATTTCGGGAAATGGCGCTGTAATAATCTCGTGGATATTATCTGTGCAAAATGTGTTGATATTGTAAAGACAAAAAAATCGTACGAGAGAAGGTGTAATAAGCAAAATAAATCAGCAATAAAGAGGTGTTTGTGAGCTACCTACCCGCTACGAAAATACGGGCATATATTTGACCCTTCTAGATCAAAAATTAATCGCAAACTAAATTAATGAGAGATGGGTAGATAGATTCAGAGAGAGAGAGAGAGAGAGAGAGGGGGGGGGAAGAATTCCATATATACTCCGTTGTCATGTTGAATATTTTTAAGGAACCTTCTTCAGTCGCCACCCGTTCCCAGTGTAGTGCTTTCTCCAGGTCTTTGAACTCAGGGCGCGGTGTCCTGTGCAGCATTTACGTATAACTCAAAAATAGGGCGTTCATGTACAGTCGATTTAGCTTCATTGGTAGAATTATTCGCCTTTTAGTCTTATAGTTCATTTAGCGTCCTTGGAGCAGTTATTATTATTTTTTTTTCAGTATCCTAGAGTTCATTTAGCTTCCTTTGTATAATTATTAGTTTTTTCTGTGTCGTATAGTTCCATTTAAGTTCCCTAGTATAATGTTTTTCTTCCTTTTACCTTATAGTTCATTTAGCCTCCATGGTATAATTATTAGTTTTTTTTTTTTTTTTTTTTTTTTCATAAAACACTTCCTTATATCTCAGAATCTGGGCATCCATACCGTTCACCAAGCATGTTCACTTTAATCGTTATCTTCTTCAAGTTTCTCATTTTTTTTCCGCCACATACTCTGATTATATTCTTCTATGATCTCATAAACCACTTATTATTTCTGTTTATCCTAAAACTCCAGGTACACAGCATCCTCCTCAGGTATATATCCGTCCCCCTACCTCTTCTCATAGCTTTCTTAGTTCTCTTGCAGTTTCTTCCTGATTTAACCTTACTCTTGGTTGTTGCATCTTAGTAATCTTCTCTGTATTTGACTTTCAGTACAGAGGGTGTCTACGAAGATGATCAAAACTGTCTGATTGAAACAAGAATGAAATAAAAATGACGTCGTTTCCCTGGAGAGGTTAAATGAATCTCTTTCGAATATTTTTCACCGCTGTTCTCTTTTTACGTTAACTAAAGCTAGATTTTTGTTCTTTTGCAGTTTATTTCACGTAGGGTAGTGTCAATACGGCACAACCATAGCTCTGCATCCATTCCGAAACACTTTTTCATGATAAACACAGTATTTTATTGTTAATCTATTGTTGCAACTCGGCATTCAAGATGGGGGGGGAAGTTGATTTTAGGCTAGGCAGGAATAAAAACCGTATAAATGTTTCTAGGCAGGAATAACGTCGCCTCACGGTAGGAAGAATAAAATGATGAACAGGTTATCGTCCTGAAGGGGTTGAATTTCAGCCATGAACAAAAGTTTGGTGGTACTTCTTTCCTGAGTTGTGCTGTGGAAGGCGTCACGTGAACTTTTTTTTTTTTTTTTTTTGCGATTGCAATACTTCTCAGTAATACAGTGTGCTAAAGCAGAATACTCGTCGTTGGGGAAGAATGAGAAATGTGGAAGACAGGGTAAAGTGAATGCAAGTAAACAGTTCTACCCTTGCCAAATCTATATAGATAAAGGTAAAATGATCTTGACTTAGGAGGAAGCGAGCATTTGAGAGATGCCACTTCGGAGAGGCCATGTATATATAGGCTCGCAGTTGCTTGGTGGCGGAGAGGGGGGCGGGGGGGTTGAGAGGGAGAGGGGTGGAAAAGGAGGGGTGGGGAAGAGGATTATCGAGAAGCGGAGAGTGAGAGAGTATTGAGAACGGAGTTAGGATGAGAGAAAAAGGATGAGATACAGAAATAGAGAGGTGAGAAGAAGGAAATAGGGAGACGGGAACTAGGCTAAGAAAGAAAATTATGCAGAAATGGAAAGGAAAGAGAAGATGAAGAACCCCTAGCAACGTCCCACACAAATACAGGTTAAATAATAGTAACTGAAGGTGGAGAGCAAGCACATGAGAGGTGGGTAGCGGAGGAGGCTGTGTATATATAGGATGTATGTTGCTTGGGGGAAGGAAGGGTAAGGGATGAGCAAGACAAGCAGAAGTGGAGAGGTGAGGGGCAAGTGAGAGGGGCAGAAAGGGGAGGTAAGGTGAGCGTGAGAGAAGCAGAAGTGGATGGGTGAGGAGTGAGTGAGATAAGCAGGATGAAGGGGTGAGGGGTGAGTGAGAGGGGCAGAAGGGGAGTGGTGAGGGATGAGTGAGAAAAGTAGAAGTGGAGGAGTGAGGGATGAGTGAGAGAAACAGAAGTGGCGAGTGGAGAAGTGAGTGAGAGAAACAGAAGTGGCGAGTGGAGAAGCTAGGGGTGAGTATGAGAGGCAGAAGTGTTTAAGGAATGAGAAAAAGGATGTGGAGAAGAGAGAGAGGGAGTAGAAGGGAGCAGATAGGAGAACGAAAGAAAAAATATAGATCGAAAATTATGGGAGGGGAATGGGTGTAGTTCAATAAGGCAAGGTTGAGGGAGGTGTAAGGAGCAGAGGCGAGGAGCAAGGAGAGGATAAGAAGGGGAGAATAACAAGGGGAAAATAAGAGAAGGAGATGAAGACATGAACGGGAAAGAGAAGATAAAAGAGAAGATCACCATCAAGGCCGCATAATTACAGCCGAATGAAGCTAGAATTCTGAGAGGTGGGTGGAGTGGTGCAAGAGGGGGGGTGTAATTAGGGTGTATGTTGTTTGATGAGGGAGGGACGGGGCAGAAAAGAGTTAAGTGAGAGGGGCGGAACTGGAGAGGGATTGAGGGACAGGAGGGATACAAGGAGAAGGTGGAAGAATGAGAGAGAGAGGTGAGGGTTTAGGGAGGTGGGATTAGTGGATCAGAGAAAGCAAGTGGAAGGAGGAAATTAAAGTATGGCGAGCGAGGGATATGGAAGGAGGAAGGGGACGAGGAAGTGAGTGAGAAGGGTTGGAAATGCACAGAGCTGGAACTGTGGAGAGGTGGAGAGGGATGGAATTGGAGAAAGGTATGGGAGGGAGAGACAGAAATGGAGAGGGTAGAGAAGAAGAATGAGAGGGGCATGGGGAGGAATGAAATTGGGATCAGGAAACAGGAATGAGAAAAGATGGAGAAGGAGAGATTAAGGAGGAAGTAAGGATAAGATGAAGGACAAGAGAAACAGGATTAAAATAAAAGACTGCCAATATTCTCCGAGGAATACAAGGTGGTCTCCACACAGCTTGGATGCAATGACATAAAAAATTCTTCTTGAATATAACTTCTGTCCAAATTTTCATGACGATTAACGAAGAGAGAGAGAGAGAGGGAGAGGAAGAGGGAGTTGGTTTTGGAAGTTTTAAAGGTTAAAGAGGGAGTGGCGCCGGTTGATCAGATAGCTGGATAATGTACAGATTCCAACTTGCGTTTTACACACACACACACACACACACACACACACACACACACACACACACACACACACACACACACACACACACACGTAATCACTTAGTGTAGGATTTATTGTTACATCTAGATAACAAAAAGCGCCAGAATATTTTTTGCATTGACAAATATTATTCTTGTAATTAGAGAGAATGCACTTTGTTTATTATGTGACCTCGAGCCCTTGTACAGTTGCCAAGTGTGTGTGTGTGTGTGTGTGTGTGTGTGTGTGTGTGTGTGCGTGCGTGCGTGTGTGTGTGTGTGTGTGTGTGTGTGTGTGTGTGTGTGTGTGTGTGTGTGTGTGTGTGTGTGTGTGTGTCGAACATTAAGGAATCTCTTACGTAGAATTCTGAGACGTCTGATGGGCCCTTAGAATTGTTGTACTGGGATTCGAAAGTCATCGTTCACTGTCTCGTTAAATATCGCAAGTAAATGGATCGGTATTGATGTCAGCAGTAGTACACACCTACAAGGAAAAGAAAATAAAATAAAATAAAAGAAAAGAAAGAGTACCATCACAAAAATAGCTGCCATTTCGAAACGTGGAATCTTTATTTAATTATATATTTACTTATTTATCTATTTATGTACTTCTTTATTGTTTTCTGGGGTTTACGATCTGGATAAAGTGACCACTTAGCAAGAGCATATTCATGATTTTAGAAGGGTGGAATTTCACTTGGTAAATATCCTACGCTCACAGTGTTGGGATAAGAGGGAAAGGTGTTAAAAGAAATTAAAGTAGTAGTTTTACGATTATGCAAGGACCTTCTCAGAAAACTTGTTTGTATATAAAATGAAAAAAAAAAAAAAATGGGAGGTATATTTTTCGTTTTGTTATGACCATTGAGCAAGAGAGAAGGGGGTTTCCGAAAAAAAAGAAAAAAAAAAAGATCCTCCTAACCTAAATTAACGTGATGGAAAAATTATACCAACCAACAGAAAATGGTATTTATATTTAGGATGTTTCAGTTCGGCCCGAGTTTGATCCTGCTATTTTTATTTGCCCAGGAAAGCTATGTATTCGTGTGTGTGTGTGTGTGTGTGTGTGTGTGTGTGTGTGTGTGTGTGTGTGTGTGTGTTTTATAGCAGTGTCCTTGCACATGCCTCCATCGGCGGGGAGTCCAACTGAAGGTCAAGTAACGATCGATTCATATTTTTCCACTCAAGATCAGTCTAACTTCTAACCCTCCCTGTCCTAACTACCTTGAGTAAGAACATATTATGAGAAGTGCTTCGTGTCTACTGCCGCACGTCATATTAGACTCTGTTAGCCACCACGCCACGTCACACACACACACACACACACACACACACACACACACACACACACACACACACACACACACACACACACACACACACACACACACACACACACACACACACAGAGTAGCGCCAGGAATTAATCAGCCTCACACAAACAGTGTCTCGAGTTCTCTGACGTCCCTGGCTTGGGCACAAGGCCAGTGTCACGGACAATCCACTCTGACGCAATACAGGGAGAATAATAATGATCACTGGAGTACATCAATTGGAGAGAGACACTTTCACGTGGTGGCACCGATGTATAGTTAGGCGGTACTTCCCTCAGCACCCTTCCAACCCCCTACCCCCACTCCATCCCCAAGGAGGATGGAGGTCTGCAGGAGACGAGGAACTTCAGTCTGCTGTCCACTAGGTTCACATCCAGATGAACCTATGACGACACCAATAACAGCAACAGCATCACTCTCACCTTTCATAGGTTTCTGATGGCTCATTGTGAAAAACATTATTATTATTATTATTATTTTTTAAGGAAAGGCCACTTGTTATATCATTCCAGTTATTGCCAGGTGATTTTATTATCCAAAAGAAACCCTAGTTCCGTAAAGGGTTAATCTCTACCTTAAGTTGTGATATTATGTGTGCGTATATGTCTGTCTGTCTGTGTCTATCTGTCTGTCCATCTGTCAGTCAGTCTGTCTGTCTGTCTGCCTGTCTGTCTACCTGTGTGTCTGACTGTCTGTCTAATTCTTTTTGCCCCATCTTGAGCTGAGGAACCCCGAGCTAGGCTAATCAGCAACGCATCGCTGGCTCCATATTAGCATTATGTGAACAATTTACCCCAGCTACCTCTCAGACGCAAACCTAATGGATTCCATCTGGTTGGAAGGTATTTACCCACTTAACCACCAGGCGTCCATTGATTATATGGTTACCACCCAACGAAGTATATGCTTTTCTGGACTACAGGAAAGCATGTGGCTTGTCATCCACTGTAGAGTCAGCTTATGATTGCACTACATCGAGTAAATGGATGGTGAACGTCCATACATACTACATTGACATATGACTGTCAGTAATATATTGACAGATGTAAGAGGGTTTAAATTGAAGTAGCTGTGGCGAAGGTATTATGACAACTTCATGGCTCGCATTCAGCGTGATGAGTTATAGCTGGTAGACTGTTTGGCAGTTATAATAAGCGTGATTGATGATCACGTTATTTTTCCTAGGTTGCAAGGTGCTGCTGATGATAATGATAAGTTCTCTGCAGAGGTAATAGACTCCTAAACATGCACGTCATTTTAGTCTAGGTTGCAAGGTGGTTAATTTTTGCCATTGTCTCACTACGATACCCGATACTTTATTCATGCTACAAATGTAATGTCTAGAACGGAATAAGAGTGTATTAACCCACTAAATCTGTTGACGTGTTTTACTAGTTTATCTTTGTTACGTCCGGCTAATTCTGCAAGGAAGTTAATGAAGTCTGTATCTAACCCCTCTAGTTTGAAAAGTCTCTCCTAACCTGAATTAAATCGTCTAGTGATAGCAATATTAATATACAAATTGTCATCAGATGGAAGGAATTGATTTGTTATGGCACGTAACTGCGGTATATTCATGTGGAAAGTTGCATGAAATGACTGGGATGGAAGGCGTTGTGGGTGCGGTGGAGCGAGGCAGGCCGGGCATTGCTATCCTTCCCTCTTTGTCTTTGTTGCCTGGGTACCGCAGGGGCCACGGACGGCTTGGTGTCTGGAAGGAATGTAAAGTACTGGCGTGGAGTGGTTAGTGTGTGTGTGTGTGTGTGTGTGTGTGAGAGAGAGAGAGAGAGAGAGAGAGAGAGAGAGAGAGAAAGATGGGTGTATGTGCACACGTGCGGGTGTGATACCTTCTGACGCCCCCCCCCCTTCTCTTCCCTTTATCCTGTTGGGCTTTTTATAACCCTTGTCAGACTCCCTAAAATAAGCCTGTAATGTTGCCGGCCACCTCAGGTAGCTTATAACTTTTTCAGGAGGTTCTTTGAAAGATGAGATGTATTGTCATAAATACGAATGCCAGTGGTCAAGGTCACTGATAGAGTGCTGTATACAAATAGACATATACATGGTACTATAAATAACGCCGCATAACCCTAGTGACACTGACATCATACCCTCATGTGCTTATGTGTGTGTTCTGCGCAGGTGTTGATCGATTTGGACTGCCACAAGATGAAGGCTCCTCCCATACTGCCCCAGCGTCGCACGGGCATTGTACAGCCACCACTGGAAGACTTGGACATCAGCTCCTGCCCTGACTCTCCCACCGACTCTGTCTCCTTGAGCGGAGACAGTCACGGCCCGGCGATCAGTGACTTAACGGTGGCCAACGGATTTAACGGTGACGACCCACTGAACGAGATTAAACTGCTCTCCGTTTCCGACCATGTGAACGACACCCACAGCGAACTTCAGCAGGAGAACGCACATCATAACGAAAGTGCAGTGAGTCGTTGGTTATATGTTACCTTTTCATATGTTCTCTTTCGTACTTAGGTGCACAGAACGTTAAAAGAAATGTTCCTTACTTAGTTACCTTTTCTATCTAGATAGTAGGTTTACCGTATCTACCTGTTTACGTTAATGTTTGAGTAAAAATAAAAGTTGTGATATTTTGACATTCAGTCGTGATACTGAACAAGGGCATTCGTTAATCAGATGAATGACACACACAACCACGAGGCGGAGCAAGTCAACCACAACAACAGTGTACCAACTCAGATCAGCGGAAGCAATAATGAACCAATTCAGATCAGCGGAAGCAGCAGAGAACCAACTCAGATCAGCGGAAGCAGCGGGGAACCAGCCCACATCAACGGCATTCAGCTGGATAACGGCAGTCAAATGAACGGGGTTCCAGAAAGTGAGCAGAACCACGTGAACGTGAACCGTAGCGTGAGTGAACCACATGGCTTTAACAACACAAGGTCGATCTTCCCTTTCACTAAGCCCGCAAGTGATGCTCCCTACAGGAAGGTCAGCGCAGACACTCCTTTCATCTTTCCTGTGAGTTCTTGACTACCCTCATAGTGCCTTTATAGGGCTTTAGTTGAAATAGACGGCATATTCATCAGGCTTCACCTGCCTTTTTTATTAGATATCTCTCGCTCTGGTCTCATGGCTGTAAGTCTTCAGGCTTAACTTGACATAGATTTTTGGTCATTTGTAGGTTATTTCACCTGCTTCATTGACAGGATAAGATAATGCCACGGGTCTGCATTCTTTCCATAACACTTCTGGATGACAAGCATCATATTCTCCTATTAACCTGTTTTTTATAACAGCATTCAAGATGGAGTGATGGCGATTGTAGTCTAAGTTAGAATAAAAAAAAGAAAGGCCCATAATGGATTTACGTTGTGATGATTTACCTTTCGTTAGAATGCAAGGTATATTTATTGCACTCTCAGTTCTTCTGCACGCAATACTTTTGATACTCTTACATATATTTTAAAAATATATATCATCTAATATCACACATGAAATTGTTATACTGTATATACCCTGTATCTTTACCCTCTATCTTTCCACCCCCCATTTCATCTATTATTGCCCCATCAGGAGTGTGAGGACCCTGGGCCAGGCTAGTCCCTCTAGATATTGAACCACCTCACTCATATGACTTTAATTTAATAGATAGATAGATAAAGAAATAAATATAGTTGTCATGAATATTTTGAATCAAACCCTATCCCACTGCACCAGCTAACATGACCCTCTCCATCCCCACCAGGAGCCAGGTCGGAACAGCGCGAAGTCGGTCTTTCCCTTCACCATGTCCTCAAGTGATGCCCCTTACAGGAAGGTCAGCGCAGACACTCCTTTCATCTTTCCTGTGAGTTCTTGACTACCCTCATAGTGACTTTATAGGGCTTTAGTTGAAATAGAGGGCATATTCATCAGGCTTCACCTGCCTTTTTTTTACTAGATATCTCTCGCTCTGGTCTCATGGCTGTAAGTCTTCAGGCTTAACTTGGCATAGATTTTTGGTCATTTGTAGGTTATTTCACCTGCTTCATTGACAGCATAAGATAATGCCACGGCTCTGCATTCTTTCCATAGCACTTCTGGATGACTAGCATCATATTCTCCTATTAATCTGTTTTTTGTAACTCAGCATTCAAGACGGAGTGATGGCAACTGTAGTCTAAGTTAGAATTAAAAAAAGAAAAAAAAAAGAAAGGCCCGTACTGGAATTACGTTATGATGACGATTTACCTTGCGTTAGAATGCAAGGTATATTTATGACACTCTTAATTTTTGTCCACACAATACTCCTGATATACTTATATATGTTATTGAAAAAAAAAAAGTATAATCTAATATCACACATGAAATTGTTATTCTGTACAT
Source organism: Coenobita brevimanus (assembly GCF_032717465.1). NCBI lineage: Eukaryota > Metazoa > Arthropoda > Malacostraca > Decapoda > Coenobitidae > Coenobita > Coenobita brevimanus. The sequence goes on from NC_137045.1 coordinate 8,561,476, forward strand.
ACCCTGTATCTTTACCATCCACCTTTCCATCCCTCATTTCAACTATTATTGCCCCATCAGGAGTGTGAGGACCCTGGGCTAGGCTGGTCCCTCTAGATATTGAACCACCTCACTCAAAGGATTTTTTTATTTAGTAGACTAATTGATAGAGAAATAAATAAAGTTGTTATGAATATTTTGAACCAAACCCCATCCCACTGGCACTGCACCAGCTAACGTTACCCTCTCCATCCCCACCAGGAGCCGCGTCGGATTCAGTTCGAGCCGACAAGCAGCAGCACCAGGAGTGAGTACGCTGGATCCCCCTTCCACCCCATCGAGCCAACCACAAATCCTCCTGGTCCACAGATCAGAGGCTTCAGGGTATGTATAACCCATCGTACGGCCGTTTGTCTCTCTCCATATTTCATCTTCATTGTCTCTCTCTGTGTACCGTAACGTTTTCTGTCTTCGTTCTCTCTCTCTCTCTCTCTCTCTCTCTCTTTCACTCTCTCTCTCTCTCTCTCTCTCTCTCTCTCTCTCTCTCTCTCCCCTGAGGTATTATCGTCTCTTTCTTCCTTGTGCTACATCCTCATCTCAACCTTTTCTCTTAGTTATCTTTCCATTCCTCTGCTTCCCGTATGAGTCCGACCCTCTTGCTTTTTGTATCCGCTCACAGTTCTTCTTTCTCAAGTATACTGATCATCTTCCTCGTTTCTGTTCGTTTCCCTCTTTTTTTTTTTTTCCTAATCTTGTCTCGTCCTTCTCTCTTCTCCAGCATCCAGCATCCCCCTTCACTTGTTTCCCTCCGTCCCACCCAGGTCTATTCCTTAGTACCGTTTAAGCACAATTTATCCGTAGTTACGACCAGGCCAGGATATTATCTCTCTTCTTCCTCATTAACCCACCTCCCCGTCAGACGTCCTGTCCCATCTATTATCTTACGTCAAGGGTGAAAGGGCTGGATCTCACATAAGAATTGTGCTGTAGCGCCTTTTGTTATTATTATTATTATTATTGTTGTTGTTGTTGTTGTTGTTATTATTATTATTATTATTATTTTATTATTATAAATTATTATTATTATTATTATTATTATTAGTAGTAGTAGTAGTAGTAGTAGTAGCAGTAGTAGTATTTCGTCAGTAGTATAGCCTCAGTTTTTGTTACCGATTTTTAAATGCTGAAACCTCTCTCAGATATACAGCTCCCCATATGAAGTTACCGCTAAACAGTTTTATTGTCCTGAGGGACTCCCTCGTCCCTGCCCTTAGAGGATTAAATTACATCCATACTTTTTACTGATGTTTCGGATATGCGTTTTTTACAGCATTTAAGTTAGCAGTTCCAATTATTATCTAGAAAACAAAAACAAAAACACAAACACGCACAGATTTAATGGAGTAAGACAAACAGTGACGTGATATTATTTCCATGCTTTTTATATATGTTCCAGGTATAAGTATTGTGCAGCCTTTAAGAGAGTAGTTTCAGTTTAGCCCCCCTCCCCCCAAAAAAAAAGAATTGAACACTGAGCTGTATGAAAGGTTTTGAGATGAACGAGATCCCGTGTTATGGATGTCCTTGGTGTATGATGGCGTTACTCTCTCTCTCTCTCTCTCTCTCTCTCTATATATATATATATATATATGTACGGGTATGTATAGTTTATATATAAATGTATATACTCTCTCTCTCTCTCTCTCTCTCTCTGTATATATATATATATATATATATATATATATATATATATATATATATATATATATATATATATATAATCAGAATATAATTTATTATTTTAATCTTGGTACTGCCAGAGGATGTAATTCGGCTGTGTGAAGACGCCTGTAATGAAAGAGTTTAAAAACAATCTCCAGGTATTCCACCAATACAATAGCTTCTTTACGGAATTAATATTGTTCTTGCTGCAACCAGGCTATTTTATTCAGTGGAGGATAAGTCCTCCCTCGTAGTTATGGGGTAACGTCCTTCCCAGTTGTTGTTTTGGCCCCAGGCTGATCTGAACGTGAACGTGATTAACTTCAAGTGTAAGTCACTCCTCTCCTGCAGTCTGCCATCCTTCTTTAGGGGGTAGGGAGGGAGTTGAGGAATGCTCGTAGAGCGGGGTAGCTTGTATATCCCGTTATATCTGTGCCACCGCGTGAAGGCGTCCCTCCAGCACCCTCTCTCAGTTACATAAGCATTTTGATTGAGCACATCCTCTACATGACTCCACCTTCTGCCAGCCTAGAGGTCTTATTTTTAATTCCCTTATTATAAAGCATCCTTATCTTTTTTATTATTACTACAGGCAGACGATACTACGTGGTTTTGCCAAGGCCTCTTGTAGTGACGAGGTTAGAAAGACCTCAGCAACACCGTCAGTAGCATGGGGTTTGTTAATGTTATTCTTGTCACCTTCAGACATTTCTGATAAGCCAAGGAGAGACTCCCTCGTGTTACATAATCATATTTGATGGATGATGACATCCCACACAAACCGGCGCCTTCTGACACTTGTTACGCGAGTTGCTAGGCACAGAATGCAGACAGTGATATCATGCACTCTTTTAGGTCATTTTATGTGAAACTTTGCAGTAATATGAAGAGGCTGTTTAACTTAGAATGTCGCCCATTGTTACCATACGGTAGTTTTAATCAGCTCAGAAAGGAACTGTTAGTGAAGGTGTTGAGAAAAAAAAAACATTCTCTCTCTCTCTCTCTCTCTCTCTCTCTCTCTCTCTCTCTCTCTCTCTCTCTCTCTCTCTCTCTCTCACACACACACACACACACACACACACACACACACACACACACACACGCAAGAAAATGCGCATTAACGTGCTCTCTCTCTCTCTCTCTCTCACACACACACACACACACACACACACACACACACACACACACACACACACACCTTACAGACGCAAGAAAATGCGCATTAACTCTCTCTCTTTCTCTCTCTCTCTCTCTCTCTCTCACACACACACACACACACACACACACACACGCAAGAAGAATATGTGCATTAACGTGCTTTGTTTATCTTTGTGCAACTTTTCATGCACACACGTACACACAAAAAATCTACAGTTGACAGTTGGCATTAACCTTTCTTTACCCTTCGCATGTTGCTATTGTCTCCCCTTCCCCCTCCCCCCTTTTGTGTGTATGCGTGTGCTCTTGCCTGTGGTCAGAATATTGCGCCCTGCCTCAAGGCACTCTGTCGCGTCGCACGCCAAGCATGTGGATCACTTCATGAACTTAAAATAATATCTGCCAAAACAACAGCAAAGACAACAGCAGCAGCAGCACTAGCCCCGGAGAAATGCTTGTGAACTTCTGTATACCCTTTGCTGCTCAGTTAAATGATAAATCCCTGTCATATTGTGCAGCACTGCATACCGTTAAACATTGTATCTTGCGGAACATTTCGTGCAATATAAATGAGTAGTCATGCTAGTCAGAGCGCATTTACGTATTTTGTTTACTTTCTCTATCTCTTATCCCTGTGACCTCAGGGATAAGAGACTGAAAAGGGAAGCTGCCAGAGATCGAGCAGCATGGAAAGCCGCTATTAGGTGACCAAGGCCGACGCATGCAAGCATATTGGAGCCTTCAAAAACGAAACGAAACGATCTCTTAAAAATTTTTCCGTAACGTTTTGTTGATAATGCCATAACATGCACTCGCCTGGTACTCTAACCATTTTGAATAATTCATGAAAGGAGTAATAAATAAATAAATAAATAAATGACCCTAGACTATGCGCATTTACTTGTTTATTCTCATCGCATCTGACCTTCATATTCTTGAATCTCAGCCCAGGCTCCTCGTGCCAGGTTCTTGCCACTTAACTCTTTTGTACTTAACGGGTTTTATTGTATGACAGCAAATATTCGCTGGTTTTATTGTATGTGCATTAATATGTGCTGGTCATAAATATTGAACTCCTTCCCACCACTACTATCGTCCCTGTCTCTCAGCCTCTCTAGTCTTCGTATCCTGTTTTATCCCTGTCAGTTCTATGATTTTTCGATGCAGACGAAGAATTTGAATGTCTGACTATTCATAACTGACTGTGGAAACAAGGGACAGAGTCGCAAATAACTAAGGGATTGAGTTGTAGTCTTCTTTATTACCATGGTTTATATTCTGTTCTACTCAACTTGGTGAAAGCGCTGAGAGCCAGCCCAGGGGTTGACCTTTGTTTTTTAGAACAGCCGGTCAAAGGTCAGCTTAAGGAGTTATGGCCCAGTTTAAACCAAACTTGGTGGAAGGGTTGAGGATAAGGCAAGAATGAAAGGAGTGATCGCAAATTTTGAGAACGGTCAATCTGAGGTTAGGGCCATACGGCACGGTAAATGTTCGACCCCAGATGAAACTCCATACTCTGTTTTTTTAATAGATTCCCCGAGTGCTATGTTTTGCTAGGTTATATCTGTTCATTTTCGTCTTCCTTTGTCAGTGTGTATAAATTTCACTATACCAGCACTTTCGTCCCATTTCCCCATCTTCCACGGATGACATTTCCCTATCCCTCTTTCCAATTATCCACCTTAGACTTTGTACCCGAACTTCACTGCACCTCACAAAGTTTGTCCCCAAGCTAACAAACAAGTACTTGGCTATTACCGGGGCCACACCACCCGTGTACCCTCCTCCTCCATCACCGACACTAAAATCTTGTAGACGGTCTGAAAGTGGTTTGGCTCGCGTGTGCGTAGAAGTATGGCATTATGGACAAACTTCCACTTAGTCGTGTCGGAGTGTTTACATTTCCCATTGATGGCATGTGATTCTGCTCTCTTAGTGATTCTTTTACTTAATTCTTTTACTGTTACTTTGTTTAAGCCTATATTTGCTACTACCAGACACTTTTATTTCAGCCTAAGAAAGTCCCTAGTAGTGCATATATAACTGAAGAAGAGGTTGCATAATGGAACTAAGAATTCACTGCAATGATGAATGAAATTATGCTATTGACAGTAGTAATGATAGATCATAGACAGTAAGTCAGCTTCAGTCCTCTGCTAAGCAGTTCGCGAGACATTTTAGGTCGAATCTTTAAGAAACTGTGTGCTTTTCCCATCTCTTAATTTCTTCCATCTGCTTAGAGCACCTGTTCTTTTTATAGAGAATTTGTAAAAAGCATAATTCTGTCTTTGCCCTTTCATGTACGTTTACTATAATGTGCTAACTGCATCCTTAGGTAAATAAGAGCCTTCCGTCAGACACAGACAGGTACCCAGGGATAAAAACAGCCGCCAGCTGTGATGGTGAAGGTAATGATGATGCTTGAGAAATCTTGGGTCTTTGCTCGCAATATTTGATACCTCAGGGTATCAGTGAAGCTTAAGCATCCCTCACAGTCAAGTTTTCTCAAACCCGTTTATCCCTGGTCATAGCTGATGTTACGCGGAGTCTGAACGATGATTTGTACGCTTCCAGTAAAAAAGGAAAAAGGTAAAATAGTGGTGACACCAAGAGGAACAGCAACAGCGACAGACACAAATGCCGCACACTCATCTTCAGTCTCCAGAATTTACGGAAAAGAAGGGCTAGCTTACTCATACCTTGTTCACTTTATTCAGCTATGAACATAAGAGCAACAATTGTTGGCACATTGAACTGCGCTGATATCATCCCTCTAACGGTCTCCTACGTGATTTACTATGAATCTTGAGTCACGAGTTTTTCTGGTAGGTGCCTTACACTGTATTTTGCCTTGGCTCTTTCCTCTTTAACTCTTTACATCGAGAAGTCTCCCTTAAACACCCACACACACACACACACACACACACATACACACACACACACACACACACGGAAAATATTATAAAATAATTAATGGGCGTTTTACTAAGCCTGAGAGCTCAAAGAATCACATGATAATGATATGTCTAACCAGAATTCTTGTGTGGAATGAGATCTGATCGCATCTAACACTTACTACTGTTCCATAAAAATGACTGTCAAAAACTAGGGCTTGCTTACTCCTTCGCTTACCCAGTTGTAATCATAGCGGCTGTTGGTGTCATGACTTGTTGGTGAGAGTGAGGGTCACAGTGTTTGGCCAAGTCTGATGTACCGGTACCATGGTGAAGTGAGGTGAGGTGACGTGAGGCGAGGCGAGGAGAGAGGTGAGGTTAGGTAATATGGGAAGTCAAGACAAGAGACTCTCAAGGGCAACGGTCAGCGAGCAACCGGTTCAGGCCTCCACATCATCAACAGGAACATCCATGTAACAGTACACGCAGTATGGTTAACTCTTGCAGCCTGAGGACGGATTTTGTATTTAATTTTGGTTACCCCACAGGTAAATAAAAACATTCTGCCCAGCATTCAGGGATAAATATAAATTAAGTCCATGCAGAGTTTGGTACTGTATATAATTGTTAGTCTGTATATCCATATTTCTACCTCATTAATTGAATACACAATAGTTATTCAGTACGAAATACCGTAGAGACTTTTTCTTACAAAACTTAATTCATATGGCATTGCAGCGAAGCAACAAAGAAAGAAAGAAAATGAATGTTTTATTAGCTGAAGTTTCACATATTTTATTGGAAAAAAATCTTAGTTTATACGGTGTAGTCGTGTTGTAGTATTCGTAATTAAAAGTAGTAATACTTATTATCGTACTGTCTTAGATATACTACCTTTGAATGCAGGTTGCACCGGTTGCAATAATTTTGTTAATTTTGCCTCCAAAAGAGGCGACTCGGGGATGAGCTATAATGTGCTTTAAATTGACGAGAGGATTTGGCATTGTAAATTTGGCTCCGGTGCTGCCCACCCAGGGAAATAAACTTGAGAGACATCGCATAAGCCTAGACAGACAGTGTTTGTCTTTACCAGTGATCTATCTATCTATCTATCTGTCTATTGCCAGACGCCATAATCCCGTATGGTGATGCTTATGATAATTAGGAGAATCACCCATGATATATATATATATATATATATATATATATATATATATATATATATATATATATATATATATATATATATATATATATATATATATAATACTGTGTATTCAGCTTATACAATGAATCCAGTCAACGTTCAGCATGATTTAAGTTCATTGCCGCTCTGTTCTAGTGTTAGTGAAAATGAGATACAAGTAATACGTCAACGGTTCATTTAAAATCTGGTATGCCACATTGCAAATAATGAAGGACAGCACATGTAACTTATCTTCTGAGCATCACATACTTGACTAAATGACATGTACCCTTGACTTACATAAGTATTATGTAGTAGTGTGTTCAAGCCGGCTTTGTAAGATTGCCCTCTTGTCTTGTATGTTCCTTGTAATTAACTCACTACTGCCTAGGTTTACTGCGTGTTCGATATTAGTGGATGGGTTTTTAGCATACCGCCTTCTGCCTACTGGTTTACAGTCGCGAAGTGTGTAGACCCAGACTTTGGGGTTACCTCCTACACTGACTTTTAAAAATGACGGTCTCGGTCCTTTCCTGTTTAGGATCATCGGTTCTAACGGGTCAACCCCTTCACTGCGAGAGGGTTTATCTATGTTGAATTAAATCGTCCGTCGGTAGCCTAAAAAAAAAAAGTCGTCATCGTTGTGAAAGTGTTCAGAGGCATTCAGAGTTTATATTTCCCCACAGATTTTCTCTGCTGAATGTCAGACTAGTGTAGGAGAGTGTGGAGAAGGTGGACAGAATTGTGCAGAGTTGAACCTTCCATTCTACTGTAGGATAGGAGTAGCGTTGATTTCTGTGCCAGTTACGTGCATGTGTACGTAATTGATGTAAGTGCAACCTGATAATTTATATGTGGTGGTTTTATTGTATGTGTGTGTGTGTGTGTGTGTGCGCGCGCATAACCATATCTATCTATCTATCTATCTATCTATCTATCTATCTATCTATCTATCTATATATATATATATATATATATATATATATATATATATATATACACACACACACACACACACACACACACACACACACAAGTTCATCGTCTGACGTGTAACCCGTATTCATTTTTCACTCCCGACAGCCTGGCGTGGGGCGGGTGTGGTCTGTACTGACTGAGAGAGAGGAAGATGAGGAGAATGGGGAGGAGGCAGGGGACGGGGGGGTGTCGGATCCTGCTGCTGAAGACGAGATGGAGAAGATGAGTCGCACCCGCGGAGATAAGTCACCGTTAGTACACAACAGGTTTTATACATTCATTTATTTTTAGGCCCGTTGTGCAAAATTTGGCCGATGTGTTGTTACTGTTGTTGGCTTTTTTTTTTTTTTTTTTATTGTGGGTGGTGTTGGTGGTGGTAGTTTTTATTTTTTCGTTCCTTGGAATATAAGTGACCTACATTTTTATTTATTTTGGCATCTGATTTAATTTTGCTGCATGTACTGTTGTGAATGTTTTGCCGTCTTTTTGTATGTGGATTTTGGTGTAGTATAATTATGTCGTTGATTTTTTTTTTTTTTTCATCGTCAGTGCTCAGTTGGCTTTTAACATGTGTATTTGCTTTCTGCATCTGGTTTGATTTTGCTGGTTGTCGTGTTGTGAATATTTTGCTGTGTTGTGGTTTTTGGTACAATGTGTGTTGTTATTCCTGTTATTCTTTTCATTTACTAAGACCTAGGATTAAGTCACCGTTAGTACGCACCAGGTTTTATCATTAAGTTATTGTTAGCTTGAGGTATAAAATTTGTTTCACTTGTCACGTTGTGAATATTTTGTTGTTTTGTTTTTTGTTTGTTACTGATATTTTCTTTTTATATTTTTGTGTTTCTTTACTATTTTACTTACTCATGATTGGGCACATTCTTAGCATCAACCATATTATTTGTTTTTGGTCTTGTGAAGTGTTTTGCATTGGTGTTGTTTTTAGGCTACAATTATGTGTGGATATGTTGTTGACGTTTGATGTTGATAATACTGTTAGTGATTTACCGGTATGTATTAATTTATTTACATTGGATGGTTGCAGTGGCCAGTTTATTTTACCCACCCAGTCACACGTAATTATCCATATACTTAAGCAACGAAGACTCTTTACATTACAGGAATTAGAATAGATAACTGGTAATATTTGTTGTGGCCATGGGCCTGAACCCACTGAACCCAGTGGATGGCAGGCAGAAATTGTCCTTCTCCTGCACTTCACCGTCTTCCTTTTGAGAGATAGGGTGGAAATTGAGAAAAGTGTGTCAGGTTATAACTGCCACTTAATTGAGTTTCTCCAGCACCTCAGGCAAGGGAGAGTAGATTATATAGGTGAATTATGAAAGAGAGAGAGAGAGAGAGAGAGAGAGAGAGAGAGAGAGAGAGAGAGAGAGAGAGAGAGAGAGAGAGAGAGACACTTGTGGAATGGATAACACGCCCGTGTCATACCAGCAGTACTTTGCAAGTGCATGGTAGTATTGCTTGTTTTATGTCTGTAATTCTGTAATGTCACTATGGCACAAGCCTAGATGCTTTCCTCAAACAGCATTGCTCATCTTGCTGAAGCATCAGGGAAAATATCGCACAGGTTAAAATCAGTAGAGGCTGTGGATAGTTTTGACGGTTTTCATGTCTGTATCAGAATTAAGCCGAGATACTTAGTTGAACTTGTACCTTGATTACTTCTTTAACTATAGAGTATAAGAGGTATATATTTTGATTCAGTCGACCAGAGTTGTATTTCACACCAGCGAGAAATATCAAAGAAGTGGGTGGAAGGATGAAGCTTAAGATGGGGGAGTGTTGGCGTGTGTTGGGTGTGGGTTGTGTTTGTGACGGCAGAAATAGTCCATCACAGGTGTTTGGCTCTAATGCAGCAATGGCATTCACCTCATTGGCGTTCCTGAGTGGGGCCGACTGCCAGGTACCGGGAGAGCTACCTCTAATAACAGGCTGATTATTGAGTTTCCTCGTGTTCAGAAGTTTAAGACGGGCAAATAATGATGGCGAAAAAACTTCAATCTGCATTATGATTTAGATATTTGAAGAGTGGGAGTGATCGACCACAGCTACATAGGGAGCTTAATTCTATCTCCCTGCGTCGTATGTGTGTATGTCTAACCTTGGTATGAATCCGACGTTTATTAGTCAGATAACAACCACAGCGAGTTCGGTATCAGCTGACCGTCATAATGTTCAGTTGACTGAAGTTCGTTCCTGTCAGCCTGCTTTCTACTACGCTTTTGACCTGGCAACATACATACAGCCTACATACATCATCCAATCCTGTGTTGCCCCATGAGGAACGTAGGAGGCCGGGGCTAGGTAAGTTGGTCTTGACATTTAAGATTAGAGTGACCAGCCTCACACATCTCTGAGTGGCATTACGTGAGCAGTAAACCCCAACCACCCCTTGGATATAAACCTGCACAGGCTCAATCTGGTTGGAGCGCCTTAATTACCCACTAAACCACCAGGCATCATACTTTGGTTAAATGGTTACCACCCAGCGTAGTACATGGTTTCCTGGTGTACAGGAAACCATTTGGCTTGTCACTCAGTATAGAGTCACCTGTAGACAGAAGGAAGAAGAAAGAAAGAAGGAAAGAAAGGCAGAAGAGGAAGGAAGGAAAGAAGGAAGGAAGAGAGGAAAGGGCAGTCACCCGAGAGCAGCACTACATCGAGTGACTGGTTGGTGAGCGACTTTTTTGGGAAATTTGTCTGGTATGATTTAAATGACTATTTAAAATATTTGTTGTGACTGGAAATAAAGAAAGCCCTTATTAATAATCTGCAGGAGTCGAGATGATGTTATGGTACGTTGTAAGACATTGATAAAGATGCATTGTTACAGACTCAGACACACTGGATTATTTCCATTGATGTTGCCAGCGGGCAGTACATTAAATATGGCTGAACATTTCAGCACTAAACTTTATATTACGAGGCCAAACATTACATACAGTGCTTTGATGGCGATTCTACATTTTCAGCTACGAGTTACTTCCTCTCACTCCTCACCCGTCTCCTAGTTTTCTCATACTTATGCACGTTTATCTTTTACGTTGATAATTATATGTCTGTGTAGGGAACTGAAAGTAGTAGATAATCAGAGAGCATTTTACTTATAGTAGTCAGTGGCGATAAGCATATAATTCTACTTATATACTGTATATCCCTCATTACTAATCCTGTCCATGTCCAGGCGCTCTTCATCTGTCCTACTCCTTTCATTCCTCTTTCGTCCTTCTCCTTCCTCCAACCCTCCATCATCTCACCTTCCATTCACCTCGCCGCCACCACCACCACCTCCACCTCCACCCTCCCAGTATCATTTCATCCCCCCCCCCCCTCCAGTTTCGTCTTACCATCTGCACCGCAAGTGGTTGTTGGCGACAAAGTTGTTATAACATGACAGAGACATTGGTGCAGCTATAAACAGTGAACATTTTGTCAGTCTATTTCACAAATATTCATTATATACATTATATACATCACTGAGCAGATCCGTGTTGCAGCACAGTCTCAGAACTTCGTTCACAAGGAGATAGATTATTTTCTAACACCATCCAGCAGTCTAGCTTACTGGCACAGCACTTAGGGCGGGTAGGGAACTAGCGACACTGATCTTGCGATCTGGTTAACGGAGATAGGTCCTTATCACTCTGCGAATATTGAGCCCACACTGTAGAGTCGTGGGGCGGTCTTACATAAACTAAATAAAATTATCTATAGAAAGAGGATGAACAAACGACGAAGTACGTCCTCGTAGTGACGAGGTTAACAAATGCCGCAAGCCGAGGAAGATGCCGAGAAAGTGAGAGATACCAAGTGAGATTCAGAAGTCGTGCTAAGCTGGCATTCAGAAATTTTAAGGTATTGGTGAGCACAAAATTCTGTAGAAAATTGTCATGAAATAAGGTAAAAAGACTAGAAATCGCCAAAACCTGGTAAATATTTCTAAACAGTTGTCCCAAAATGGAAATGAATATCGCCAGATCTTGCTTGAAAATTTGCTTCTGGTGAGAATGTAAAGTTGTGTTTGTTAGCTGTTACGGACCATTATCGCAGCATTTTATGTTAGTATAAGTTTCACATTGAGATTAAATTTAAAATCTTGTGATATCGGAAAAATAAATACTATGTGTGTGTGTGTGTGTGTGTGTGTGTGTGTGTGTGTGTGTGTGTGTGTGTGTGTGTGTGTGTGTGTACAGATTGGCAGCTAATGCACCACAAAACTAGGACACCATACTGTTTCTAAGCAGGAGCCACGTGTATCCCCATTACTGTGACCACCTCTTATACTTCCTTATTTTTTCAAACATCCAAACAATTTTTCAGGAAAGACCTTGTCCTGGAGCGGTTATCTTTGACTGCAATGACGTACTGTTTGTAGTATATCAACTATCTCTCGATTGTTTTATTCAGCTTAGGAGAGACGTTTAAGCCTTTTCCAAGCTGGAGGTAAGCGTTAGAAGTCTTCATAAACTCATTCAGTGGTTGTGTTGTCTAAAGTGAATGAAACAGTCTGACGTTACCTAGCACAAAATTTAAAAAGACGTTCTGTGACTGAAATTTCTTAATGAAGATTATTTCGACCCCTCTTGTTTATAGTCTGTCGTATTCTATCTCTCTATCTGTCTGTCGTCAGACGCCATAATCCCGGAAGAGGTGGACACAAACAAATCGCAGAACAGAATTGTATGTACATACCGATAATAAAACATACAACGCGTGTTCTGGCTGAAGAGAGAAAGTAGTACGCCCAACCAAACACTCGAAATTTCCTAATAGTCGCTCGAACTTCAGCACCTTAACCCACTTCCACACAGTTTTTCTTAAGTGATTCGGAACTAGAGATGGAAAAGGTGAGCACAAGAGGAGGACAGACTGTAAACAGTGCACTCAATCAGGAACAAGAGATTGGCCGGTATTCCACAGCGTCTGCTTCACAGTGAGGTAATGTCCGTCACCTTTCCCCCTGACGCAGTGTATCAGAGAGCATCCTGTATAAGAGGCCTCTGTCTGACGATTTTATTCTGGTTAGGAGGCGATCTTTGAACGGCCCGGGGATAAAGTGCCTCTGTTAACTCCTTCACTACGGTAGGTCCTTCCTAAAATGATTAAGAAGGCCAGGGGGTTAGCAAGATAGTACTACTTCAACTACTACTGCTGCTGCTGCTGCTGCTGCTGCTGCTGCTATTACTAGTACAGCTACTACAACTGTTATTACTGCTACTACTACAACTACTACTATTATTATTATTATTATTAATATTACTACTACTACTACTAATAGCAATAATAATAATAAAACGCCATCGTACTGAAGGAGTTAAACTCGAATGTTGTTTGTAAGGGAGACATGCAGGTGGGAAAAAAGAGAGGCGGGATGATGATGATGATCAGAAAGATAATGTGATGGAGACAGTATTTTTAGTCAGAAGAACTCGCAGTGAAGAAGTAGGAAACATGTTTCGCTGGCCCCTCGATACAGTTACCTCTTTATCGCCTGCTTAGCGAGGCAATAAAGTAAGCGCCTTCATCTGTGTGTGTGTGTGTGTGTGTGTGTGTGTGTGTGTGTGTGTGTGTGTGTGTTGCCAAAATAACTCAAAACCAAGTGGGCAAATAGCATCGCAACTTTGTGGGCAGTGTCCCGGGATATCTGGCTTGTTTAATAATGTTGGCGAAGCTGAGATGATATGCCTTCTGTTGCCAAAAGATTACATATTATTATTATTATTTAGACGGGAACGCACAGACACTGAAACGCGGCGGGCGAAATCCCAAGACTTTTCCCGATTATGGCTATGATTATATGCCTCCGAAAGCCCGAGGATTACTGATCAAGTTTTTTTTAGTGATGGCGGGCGATATGCATTCGTGAGCGGATGCTTTGGCTTTTATTTCTTCAGTATTCTTCGACATCCAAGCCAACTAATTCTGTACATAATATTCTCCCTGGTGCCTTACGATTTTATTCAGCACTAACATGAGTTTGGCCACGTGTTAACCCAATCATTACACTCTCTTCACCTTAGCTTGGCCCAAAATTGCCATCCGTCCATCTTCAGTGTTGAGTGGTATCAGTAGGCGTAACACAGTTATGGTGCTAATCACGAACAAGTGCTGTGGAAAAGGTGTAAGCCATTGTATTATTTTTTTCAGTCATTGAGCTATTAAGAGATGGGTGGTGACGTACGCTCTGAGGCTGGCTGCTGATGATGACTGAACCGTTTATTTTTATCACTGACCCTTACTCAGAACCAGTTCCTTCCCCTCCCCCCGTGTGTGTGTGTGTGTGTGTGTGTGTGTGTGTGTGTGTGTGTGTGTGTATTGTAGGTAATGTATATATAGTCTGCTGTATATCGAATAATGTAAACTACTAAAATCTTGTTTTCATCTACATTTAACCCAAACGATTCCTGAGCAGATACCCGGCCATTTCCACAAGCGCGTGACGCCTATTTTAATTTCTTTAGCACGATAAACCTTTTTGTCAGTTTATTCCGGCTGACGGCACACTAATTTATCTCAGCTTTGGCCAGAACTCTCGTACCCAACAGTGCATTGACTGTGTATCTCGACTGAAAGTTATTATTAGACTTATGACAGTATTTGGGGTGGAAGAAAGTTTATTTATTTATTTTTTAATGAGGGGAAGGAAAATGTTGTAGTGCTGAGACAAACGTGGGGAAATGTGCATACTAGTAGTTAATATCTTCAGTTCGATTACGTTTTTGCTTATTTTTGGTATCTCTGGACAATTTTATGTATCCTTGGGGAGACCTTTGAATTTAGAGAGATTAAATATATCCTGCATTGACCCCTTCAGTACAGCAGATAGGTCTTAAGTTGAACAAAATCATCTGGAGGTAGAATGAAATATAAAATACCGTCTTCTTGGTGAAGGGGTTAATGGCCTTGAAGTATGGGAGGTATGGGTGCGGGTGGCAGTGGTAATAGTGGATTTACGTCATCTTTCCTTTCCCTCCCTTTCCTCTCTCAAGTCATCATCCACCCACCCTTTCGTCGGGCACGTGGCCAATCTCCCTCAACCTCTTGCCTTCGTCCCTCCCCATCCCCTTTCCTCCCTCTGGTCCCGGGAATATAGGCAATAAGGTCGACCGGTAGCTTGTGCCTTCGCCATTGCAGTCCCCCACACATTCAGCAGTACCTCCAGAGTGTGCACCGCATAAAGGGAGGACACGAGAGAGTCGGCGACACGCATTCTTGGTTGTTGTGTCACTTTGCGGGAACGGGCTTAAGAGGTCGCTACAGTTGGCTTTCTCTCCGGCTCACTAGTTACTTTTGCATGGTTGTGGAACGTTCACTGCTGCAAAATAAAACACGACTAAAATTTAAAGTTTGAAAAGAGTATCTTTGGGATATTTGTATGTAAGAAGTGCACCTTGGTGATTTTATTTTAGTGTCGCAGGGTCAAGTGACGCCATTATGTCCACTATAGCATTTCATGAGAGTCCTCCCCGCTTCTACTTCAGGGGGATCTCGCACGATTGTAAAGCGTGAGTAGATACTGGGTTTCTCTATAATATACACTAGTGCATAAACTGAATTTCGTGTACAGTGTTTTACATAATCAAATTCGAGCCACATAATTCGAACAAACCTGTAGGGGCTGCATCTGTTATTAGTGTGTGTGTGTGTGTGTGTGTGTGTGTGATTATGGAAGGTCCTGTTGTGAATTTAACGAATATTGTTTACAGTTGGCCACCCGGTGATTGTATTAATGTACTGTATATACTGTGAAGTTCCAAGCAAAATGTGGTAGTGTAAATGATGATTCACAAATACTTCACTGTCGTTCACACATGACCTGCCTTCTTGTGACAGTTTCGTCCGTCAGCACCTGGTTCATGTGGAGAACAGGCTCTTCGAGATGTTTGGCGACAAGGATAAACAGACCATCAATATCAACAAGTTTCTCGCGGTGAGTCTTGGCGCACACTACTGGCAGATTGGCCACTATCCAGCCTTCAAACCTTGCCCACCGGTGCCAGATAAACATTTACACTTTTCATTATAACTGTTTAATATCATTGTTAGTAGTATTATCAAGTGACAGAGAATAATTGAAAGATCTTTGAAGGCCGTATCGTTTCAACTTGGCACACTAATAATAATAATAATATTATTATTATTATTATTATTATTATTATGAACGACAGCAGCAGCAGCAGCAGCAGCAGCAACAGTAGTAGTATAGTAGTAGTAGTAATAATAATAATAATAATAATAATAATAATAATAATAATAATAATAACAAGAAGCGGTGCCAAGGCACAGCAAACCCGTCCCCGGCAGTTATTGCTGACGTACAGTATAAACACAACAGGATATCTAGTCAAAGATGTCACATATCAAATTTGGAGTAAATCGGGTGAAAATTAACGATTTTATGCCCATATGAAATTTTAGGCCCGACCCACCTGACATTGACCCCCTACCACCAACTAGGGGGTGACCCCCCTGATATAATGAGGCATGTTATAGGATGCAGATTTGAAAGATGCACCTTTAGGTTTTAGTTTCATGTTTGTATGACGAATTTGAAAGGAGTTATGGTGAAACAACGATTATTGTTTGTTTGTTTGTTTGTGTTTTACATATTTTAGGCATACAGCCTGGGCCTGGGCCCAATTTGGCCCAAAATTTAATCAGGTGATCAGAAGGTCATAGACCATCATCCCAGTAATTTCAGTCAAAATCTCACCAGCAATTTTCGTGTAAAGTTGTTAACAGACAGACAGATAGGCAAACCGAGTGAAAACAATCCCCGTCTCCGAGCCCCTCCGGGGTGGGGACGGGTATTAACAACATCTGTAGTAATAGCAGTAGTTGTATTTGTAGTTGTTATTGTTCTAGATGATGTAAAGTGAGGGCATGGTGCAATCGTGTACACTTTCAAATTTCACAGTCACCACATTATTGTGTGTTAATTACTCATTCAATTTTCCACATCCCTGACCGTCATTACTTTTATCAGGGCCTGACGGCTACGGGGATGCGGCATTCTGACCCCCGTCTGAGAGAGACACGCCAGAACCTGAAGAAGCTGCAGGACCGTCTAGGATCCACAGACCTCCAGGGTATTGAGGTGGACTACGAAACCTTCATGACGTAAGCAGGAAGGACGGAAGGAGGAATGAAGAATATGAATGGATGGTATGGGGAAGGAGCAAGATAGATGTAATGTAATGTTTTGAATAATGAATGTATGTGGAAAAGGAGGAAATAGGGGAAAATGTGAAGTGCAGGAAATGGAAAGTGTGTGGTGAAGGGAAGGTAAGGGAGAAGGTATCTGGAGAAGAAATGGAGGGAAGGAAATAGAGAAAGAAGGTAGAGGGAAAGAAACAGTAAAAGAAGGTGGAGGGAAGAAATGGGGAAAGAAGATGGAGGGAAGGAAATAGGGAAAGAAGGTGGAGGGAGGGAAATAGAATGCAGATGGAGGGAAGCAGAGAGGAAAGTTGGAGGGGTGGGAATGAAGGTAGGCGTATAATGAAGGAAGCAGGGAAAGAAATGTTTAATGAAGGAAATGACAGTATGATGTAATAAAAGGATAGAATAAAACGTGTAGCAGGCTAATAAGGCAAACACAGAGAGGAACAAAAATTATGGAAACATGAGAGTGCAGTGAAGGAAGCAGGGCCAAAGTAAGTTCAGGAGAAAGGAGCTATTGGAGAAAAATAGTTATCTGAAGGGTCGAATGGTTAGGTTTTTGGTGAAGAAGACCAGACGCTAAAGAGTTTCTTCTAATACCCATAGGGGAGTGAAGGCTGGACAGTGAGTGACAGAGAACTTTCAAAGTTGTAGGCTGTAGAAATAGCCTTCCTCAGAACAGCTACAAGTTATAGTAGGGTGGATAGTCTATATATTAGACATTTATTATTATTTTGAAATAAAAGAAAGGGTTGTAAATGAGATATGTCTAATAACTAGGAATAATC
The DNA here is from genome assembly GCF_032717465.1 of Coenobita brevimanus. Lineage (NCBI taxonomy): Eukaryota > Metazoa > Arthropoda > Malacostraca > Decapoda > Coenobitidae > Coenobita > Coenobita brevimanus. The sequence goes on from NC_137045.1 coordinate 8,579,361, forward strand.
AGAAATTTCTGGATTTTATAGGCATTTAAAGAATGCAGTTAGAAAGGGTGCCAAAAAGAATTTGAGATTAAGACAGATGATGATACTGAGAGAGGAAGACTCAGTATGTTCTTTTCTTAGGAGGAAGTCAGGTATCAGACATGATGGTGTAACTTAGGTGATATGTGTGGAAGAAGGCTACCATATAATAAAATGCTAATCAGCATAGAGTTGGTAGTGGTAAGGGAAAATAAATATTATGGCAAACCAGGAAAAGAAATATTGAAGATGATGTGAAATAAGATTAAAAAAGTGTTTACTTATCATGGAATAGGAAAAAGTGAGATGAGATAGTTTTGTCACAGAGATAATAAATCCAACAGTAGTGGTGAATATATGAGTGTATGAGTAGATGTAGCAGAATGAGGGAAGGATGGCTATGAATATTAAAGGATACAATGATGATTAGATTGATGTATAACTTCTTTCCCTGGTTACTCTGTTGCAAAAGTCTTCTACTGTCATGTTTTTATTTTTGGATCTTGACCACCTTTTTGTCATGTGGGACATTGGATATGCAGTGAATAGTTTGATATTTATCTTCCAGTTAGTTCCGAAGATGCCTTAAAATTAGTTTCTTAAGCTGTCTGCCATCATATGTTAATGCACAGTATTTTACCTCCCATTCATGGAATCTTAAACCACTTCAGCCTAAGAACATTTTCTTATATTTTATTCCAGTTAATACCATGCAGTTTGATTCAGGCCTGGGGAGAGTTAATGAACTGGAGGGGTCCGATATTCTTTCATTAATCCCTCCACAGTGCTCTCTTAAGTTGAATAAAACCGTCTGGTAGTTACAAAAATAAAGTAAAAATTACATCCTCAGCCTGAAGGAATTAAACATCCTAGCATCCCTGTCAGTCATGCTCCATTTCAATGGGTATCTTACAGTACCTGCCTCTGTTATTTATTCCCACCTTTTTGTAATTGAGTTTCTTGGTCTTGTCTGGAACCCTCACTTGGCCTGCTTGTCCCCTCACAGCATCATCTTGTATGCCTTGAGGTGTTACATTTTGTTATTCATCCTGTTTAGTTATTATTTTTACTACTATTTCATAATGGAGTTTCTATGTCCTTGTCTTGTTCTATCCTCATCTGACCAACTTTTCTTACAGCATCATCTCGGACAACCTTGAAGTTTTGGTAAAAGCTTTCTCGTGCTCATTTATCATCCCAGACTTCCGTGGATTCAGCGATCACCTTGATGAGATCTACAACATCTGTCGCTCCAACAACCATGGAAAGGTCAGCACTAGAACTATACGAGAACAGCAGAATAAAAACAGAATTGTATGAAAGTGACCTCACAGGCACCACATGAGGAAATGCACAATCTCATTAATAAGGTCAAAGCAGTAAAATTAGAACTGTCTTCACAGAATCAGTGAATCAGTAACTTTCATTGCTCTAACCACACTACAGTATTTGGGTTTCAGGAAGAAATAACATCTCCATATACTACAGTACTCGTGATCATCCTTGTCCGTGTGAATATGAGAAACAGGTTTGCGTGATGATGATGGTGATGAATTTTTACTGTTTATGACTCTTATCGGGCAGGTGTAAATGAAGCACACTTTTAAAGAAAAAGATCCAAAAATTTTTGATAGAAAGTTAGTTGTGTTTGAATGAGTGTTGGCCCATTTCATTGGGCATGCTATTCATAGTTATCTCTGTTTGTGCTTTCTTTTTCCCACGATTTTAGAACATACTTCACCATAGCCTTGGGTGGCAGAAAAGGTCACAATGATGATGATGATTTAACCCTTACTGCACTATGGACATAGATTTATGTCCCCCTCTGAAACGCCAGGATGTAGATCTACGTCCTGCAGCACTGAGAAGTCATTGCAAGCAACCAAAGTAAAATAGAAAGTAATAACATATCTCACTAACTTCAGACATTTCTCCACTTTGCTTACAACATTGATTTAGGAACATGGGAGGCAGGTTACTGTCTTCAAAGGCCTGGAGCCGCTCTGCTTTCTCAGTAATCTTGAAGATTTCATAGGTCGAGTGGCACCAGCCTGACCCGATTCAAGCTACTTTCTGGCTTTGGTGATTACTTTTATTAGTGCCAGGGATCTTGTATTGATGTATGAAGCCCTTTAGTGGGGGGGAATAGCGGGGTATGATCCCCCCCCCCCCAGTGCAGTACAGATTAAGTATGAGTCAGTTAACAGAATCACACTGCTGAAGCACATTGTGATAATATACTATACATCATAAGACATTAGTAGTACTGAATCATTCTGCTTTGTGTAAGAATTCCCAATAGAGAATTTCAATAATGACACCTGTGAGCAGGCTGATTCCTGATTGGCTGTTTATATTTTCCTAGCTGTGTTTTTGTCTTATATAGGTCAGTACCTTGTCCATTTAAATTGGCCCAAAATTGCCACAAGAGATAGCATTAAGTTGCAATATTTATAATTTTGTTAGATATTTTGATCTAGTTATATGTCCTAAGTCATTTTAAGGGTGGTGATTTATAAAATGACAAGCAAAATCTTTATAGCAAAATGAAGTTGAATTTTTAAGGATTTTTGCTATAGCATACAGTGTAAAGAAACTTTACATTGGTTATGAAATATTTAACCAAGTAAAAGGCATATAAATGATATAGTTAACCAAATAGCAGTCACATACATGATAGACCCTAACATATTAAGCTGTTTTGGACAAAAAAGAACATTTTCTTGACATCCATACTGCACAAATGGCAAATTCTATTTGACTGACCAGCAATAGTCTTTAATCATTGTGGTTTTTCAGTAGCCTTGGTATCTTTTCTCCATCTCTTTGATGTCTTGGTGAAATAGCCCACCCATTTCTTTCCTCACTTCTCCAGTATTGTCCAGAAAATAAACTAAATGAGAGTGCATGATGTGTAATTTGAAACTCATGTTGCAACCCAGTTTGCTGTAGTTCTCAAGGAAGGTCTCAACAATCTCAGCATTATTCAACTGTCTGTATTACCCAGAAAATATTCTACAACATTCTTGAATAAAACACAGGCATCATGTTCACAGGATACCACAGTATTCTCAAACTGTTGATCAAACATCTACTTTGCTTTCTAGGGCCCAGCAAACACTCTTTTTTTCAGTTTGTCATAGCGAAGAGCAGGAAACTTTTGTAGAATGTATTTGAGACAGGCACTGTCCTTGTCCAGTACCTTGACAAACTGCTTCTTAAGTCCTAATTTGATATGTAGTGGTGGCAACAGTACTTCTTCAGGGTCAGCTAGGCATCTGGAAACAGTATTCTTGACTCCAGGCACAAGAGGTGCTCTGGTTGGTCATTCTCATTTCATCCAGTATTCTAACCTGATCTTGCTGTTCCATTCACACATAAAACAAGGCATTTTGATATACCTGTATTGCCAACCAAGAAGCACACACAACAGTCATCTCCATGACTGTTTGGCCCACACCACACTGTTGGGGATGGCAAAAGACATGCCTTTTTCTTTCCTTTGCTCCATAGTCTTTGTGATTCAGTACATTATCTGCTAACTTTATGCGGAGTCCATGACATATCTCGATCTCCAGGTTTGATGCCAAAGTATGGATGATAAACATGTTTGACAAAAGCTGTAATGTTCTGTTGCTGTTTCACAGTAGTATAATTACCACAGAAATAACAATATATATATGTAGATTGTTCTCCATCTTCTGATTGTCATCATACCTAATTTGAAATGTAAGCTTAGCATTAGTATTAAATCATCAGCATTAAAAATGAGTTAATGGTGCACACTTGTGATGTATGCAACACATATAATCCATCTTTCATCCAACATCCAATTCTGTGTTTCCCCATGAGGAGCATACGTGTAGGTGCCTGAGGCTAGGCAAGTTACCGGTAAATGGGAAATGACAATCTTGATTTTTTTTTTTTTTTTTTTTTTGGGGGGGGGGGGGGATGATGGAAAATTAACAGCATTTTAGGATTCAGTGCATCTTTTAACATATAGACCACTTAAACATTTGCAAACATCTCAACTACTGTTGCATATTGTAATCACTATAATACCTGTATGTTGCGAGACACATAACTGCTATGGAAAGGATGAAGAACTACCTCATTTTGGCATTTTCCTATGGGAAATAGCTGCAGATGATGTAAATCTCCACCAAGTTTAGATGGATGAATTCTAGTACTGTAGTTTTACTTTAGTTTATGATGATTTATATGTGGGCTGTGATTGCTTGTATATAACATAGCCTATCAGATATCTGTGTGTTTTGGCAGCCGGCATCATACATTCCCCAGTTGGCAAGATCCAAGCCAGAGCATTGGGCCATGTCTGTATGTACTGTGGATGGCCAACGTTACTCCCTTGGAGATGTCAACATTCCTTTCACACTCCAGTCATGCAGGTCAGTATTGTGGAAAGAACTGTCTGTTTTTTGTTATAGTCAAAACTTGTGTATACTGTACTTTGTATCACTGCTATACTTCACACCTCTCTCTCACCTTGATTTTTTTTTGTCCTCCTATGCCTGTTACTGTTCCTTCACTAGTGTGGTTCCTCTTCATCTGTTTGGTTTGCAGTGATACTTTGCTAATGATGCCTCCTTTGTAATAATAAGTACAGCCACTGCATCTGCTTAGAGAATATTTTGCTTGTTATCATTTTGCTCCTTAACTGTTATGATTTTATTGCCATAAATTGACCATACCATCCTACTCTGATCAATGCATTAATACTGTGATGACAGGAGGAGGTATGGCCACTCAGCTAGCACCAGGGAGTGATACCAGGAACACTGTGAGCTTATTGTTTATTTATGCTAAATAGAAATATATTTTCTCTGATAATTAAGTAAAGAGTATTGTACAGGGTAGTGCCTTTTCATTTGTTGATGTTCAAATACAAAGTTGTGTGTCTGTAACAGGAAAGAAAGATTCTCTGTACAGTGCTGGTATGTCATTAAAAGAGGCCAAAAGAGGTTGGAAACTTTTACCTGGTACTCTTTATTAGTATAGGGAAGTGCCATTCCCACCACCCAACATTTGAGTTGCAAGGAATCTCATACCTCTTACAGTGCATGTGGTGGGAGATTGTACCTGATGTTTCCCTCTCCTCCTGACTCATTTTTTTTTATCGAGACGAAGATGCACTTGACAGGTTGGTGATGATTAGCTGACTGCAATGTATATCCGAGGGAGAAATTTGAGTCGGTAAATAAGTTTCAATTCACATTACCTGGTATTTTGTTTGAAGTACGGCAATGTTTTTTGGACGTGTTGCATTCAGCCAATCATCACCGACCTGTCAAATGCATCTTCACTTCAATAAAAAAAACTGAGTATAGTGAGAGCCATGAACTGTGCATTTGATTAGTCCAAGCCATGTAAATGTGAGAAACTGGATTAGAATGACATAAACAACACTTTTGCATGATCAGGTAACTGAAACTTATACCTCAGTGCCTTTCACTATGAATGAGTAATGTTGAGAGATGTCTCTTACATACTGTACTGTATGCCCTACGGTACTCTGCTTGCTTTCAGGTAATTATTGAAATAATTATGTGTTGACTTTATGAATAAGTCGAATAAGTCTCATTTGTAAGTGATGAAGCTGAGCATCTCGTCCACTCACTCCAAAACTGAAGTCTGCTTGAGAATGCATTCTCTCTCTCTCTCTCTTTTCTCCTTCTTTTTTTTTTTTTCTCTCTCTCTCTCTCTCTCTCTCTTTCCCTCTCTCTCTCTCTCTCCCCTATTAAGAACTTCGGTGTAGCCACTCCAAGGTAGGATTATTTGATACTTTGTTTTTCATGGAAGTACTGTATGTATGTGTCTGGCAGAGAGTGAGGGTGAGTGGAAAGAGAGAGAAGTTTGGATAAATACAGTAAAACCTCTCTAAATCGGATTAATTAGGGCTGAGGCCATTCTGACTTGACTATAATGCCGACTTATGGGAAATAAGAGATTCCTGACTAACCAGACACAAAAAAACAAAAATCACATACCGTGCTTGCAGAGGGTGTAATCCAAGCATAAGGAGGGCCTCTTGGTAGGATGTAGAGATGCTAGGGGAGCATGTGATCGCTTCTGTGCAACATTTCTTAACCGTAATCACAACTAAACAACAGTTCTTCTTTATATCATAAAACGTGCTTGGCTTCAGGTTAAACTCTGTACATATGGCACGCATCGAGCTACTAACATCAATCCTTTCCAAACCTTTCAGCCTCTCGTGAATGCTCAAGGTCTTCAGCTTCATCTCCTTCCTGCCTGAAGGAGCCTTGGAAGCCATGCTGGTTAGGAATAAAAGTGTGGAATACGGAATTGAATGGGAGAGAATACCGAAGCTAGTAGTAGCAGATGCTAGACTGAGGCAGAGTGAGGGGGGAGGTTGCAGGAAACGGAACGTACAGTACTGTACGGCGCAGAAATCTGCTAGACTGGCCTAAACAGTGATAAAAATCCACCAGACTGATGGAAATTAGGGAACATTAAGGAAAACAATGCTAGATAGAACTTTACAATATGTCAGATATAGAGTAAGCTTTATCATTTATTATCCCCCACGTTTTTTTCAAAACCTCTACATTTACTGGGGAAGCCGCCATATTAGCAACACTGGGCAGGAGGTGGCTAGCGGGCCTACACAGACTAGAACATGATGGACCAGTGTGTCATCATACTGAGATATTGCTTCCCTTAGCTGAGATTTCATGTCTTAGGGGTAGTTTTATGAGAATTTTCTGACCAGTGGAGCAACACGAGCCTTCACAGCCTAGAACAAGGTTGCCATTCGTACGATAATTATCGTACATGTATGATTAAACTGCCTCTGGTACGATGTACGATACCTTTTCTTATTATCGTACGTTCTGTACGATAAGTCTGTGTTTCATGGGATAAGAGTTTTAATGTAAAAAATAATTATAATAATAAAAAGCCTTTTCATGAAGAGTAAATCTTTTCCATAGACAGTATTTTATCTGTAAAATGAGAAGTTGTAATTTTCCTTAGTGCACGTAGGGTAATTGTGTTTATGAGATAGCTAGGCTTGTTATACTTGTACTGAACGAATTGTACAAGCACATTTTGAGTCACACTGACAGTTGACTGTTACGGTTTGATATTCGTCAATCGTCACCTTGAAGTACTATACAGTATAAAAGAAAAATTTATTTTGATAACAAGAAAGAATTACCTAAAAGTATCTTGTGTAATCAGTGATTTGTAAATAGTGTAGAGGAATTGTTTATTTTATTTAATAAATTTTGATGAATTTCTTTAACTTTTCTAAACTGCATATTGTTGTATAAACCTCCCCTAAATGATACCTGCTGTATACAGTACTGTATTTACATTAGCTGTTACATATATTGAAACTTTTAGGAACTTCCATTTTCTCTTTTCTATTATATGAGACTAACGCTGTTTATATAAATTTAAAACACTATTGAAGACATGTTGTGTTGGTAAGAACTCCATCATTTATTTTATCATCATCTTATTACTGTAGCCTAGAGCATAGTGTAGTAGTAGCTAAAAGAATATACAATAATTTTCACAGGCATCTGATATATTTTTATGATAATTTGGATGGAAAAACGATAATTTTGAAACATCAGTAAGATAACTCAATGAAAAAAATCTGGCAACCCTGGCCTAGAATGATGTGTCATCATTCCAAGATGGACCATCCATTAGACGTCATTTTACGACCCTGGGGGAATTTTCCAAGATTTTTTTTTTACTGATTTCAAACATTTTTAATTATTTTCATTAAAGATTTTCACGTGCCATTACGACTTGTGCATAATTCTGACTTATAGGATGCCGACTTGCAGAGGTTTTACTGTATATGTGAACTGCCTGCCTCCCATCACCTTATATTTTGTTTTCTGTACAGTACTTTTATCCACTTCTTTATCCTTTGCTTGTATCTTGCTTGCCAGCATTCTTGATTTTCTCTTTTGTTTGTTGGCTTGTGTTGACTGCTCTCCTTTCAATTCCTCTGGGTGTCTTAGCAAGCCCTTGACGTACGCCATGGCCTTGGGATTGAACGGCACCGACACCATGCATAAATTCATCGGAATGGAACCATCAGGGCGCTACTTCAATGAGCTTTGCCTCGATTATGACAGTAAGTAGAGATGATTAGTTAAAGATGGTGGTAGTCGTGGTGGTGCTTGTTCTGTCCTAACCCATAGATCATCAGATGCATTTATTTTGCCCCGTGTTTTCTTCCTCGAGCTTTCCTTACATGCTTGATGAAAAAAATGGATATTTATTGGCCTATACTGTACTTGGCACTGCCTTAGGCCTCCTTGCTCTTTCCTACTCACTGTCTGCATTCCTGCTTTGCTATAACAAAAGGACTGGTATGGACAGAAAGAAAGAACTTGAATCAGGTTGGTATGAAGTTTCAAGAAGGGAAGAAAGACGAGTAAGGCGAGGTGAGTTGTAGCCAGGGGTCCGATGTGCCCTAACCTGGCCTCTCCCTGCAGCTATGCCATGAACTACGCGATGGTCCTGGGGGAGCTGGGGGCTGAGAGGGTCCACTCCAGAGTTGGTATGGAAGCATCCGGCCGCTACTACAAAGAGCTATGTCTTGACTACAACAGTATGTCCTTCTTTCCTTCCCTTCCCTTACCCTGCCTTATTCTCATTTGGCTTTAAGTTCTCACTCCTCATTTTTCATTATGCTTTATCGTTGCTTTGGTGCTGAATTCATAGAAATTCACTGAAGTTCTTAAAAATGCTTTTGTTACAATTCACCATTTGCAAAAATGTTTAAAGAATTTTTTTTTTTATCATTTCCTTTTGGGTATCCTGTCCTCTTTTCCTGACAGTGTTTCTGACGAACCCTGTTACAAGCATACTGTACACAGGTGTTGTTGTGATTGTTGTTGCATTTGCTGTTAGTTCTTGTTCATCTGAACATGTATCCACTAGACTACAGAAATCCGGCCACTTCAACCAAGCATTCCCTGATATTGTTGAGGTTATTTTATAGGATTGTTTGTGTTGTGAGAGCACAGTGCATGAGGTGAAGGTTGTTTATGTGTGAAGGGTAGAACTGCAGTGAGAGCACAATGAGTTGTTTTTATGAGTTGTATTCTCTGTTAGCAGTGATGTGTAAAGAAGTGATGGTCACCCTTGTGGCTTTCTGGGAATGAAAGTTTCTACAGAATGAAAATCTGGAGGACAATCATGGAGAGTAATAAATAGCTAAAGATCTTGTATGGCTGTGATGACAGTGTGTACAGTTTACGTCCAGTATGTTTGTATAGCAAACCATTAGGTAGTGTTATGGAGTAATTTTGAGTCAGTTTGTGTAATGTTTATTTTGTCAGGGGTTAGTGACTGGTCACCCTTGCCTTAAATTTCTGGACTAAGTAGCCTCTCCCCAGGCCCCTATGCTCCTGATGGGGCAGTTAAAGTTTGGATGACAGATGAGTGGATTAAGTAAAAACATAACACATTTATTGTCGTGTAGTAGTTTTCTCTTCCTGTTATCATTTTTATTAGCAGTACATCCTGCAAATAAATGTATAGCAAATAAAGGGAGTTATAACAGTGTGGCAGTTCATATAACAGGCCACTTTTTGAAAGAGGACTGTAAATAAATTCATCAAGAGCTGGGAATTATTAAATTATTAATAAGTGCTTTTTTTTTTTATGTAGATAGGGTGGTGAAAGGTATACATGTTAGTGAGTTTGAAGATAGGAGGCATGGTACACCAAGAAAAAGGTGAATGGATATGACAAATGACTGTGTGAGAAGCAAGATGCAGCAGATGATGAGGCTAGGGTATTGGCAAGGGATGTTGTTCGTCAGATGAATTATGTATGGAGAAGCACTTGGCAAGGGTTTGGCACCCCCCCTCCCTTTTTTTTTTACTTGATAGTTATAGGATAGATCTGTCTGGTGGATGTATATGAAATACATTTGTAAAGAAAGATACGTGTATGTAGATGGCTAGTATGGAGCCAGGATTCAAGGCATTATATGATGTGTGAGTGATTATGTGACCCTCTTCACTGGGCAAGCTGTTGATAGTTCTCTTACTTCAATCTACCCTACCTCATTCTTAGCTGAAAATGAAAAAAGTGAGAATAATGATGGTGATGGTGATGATGATTAACCTAACCCAAGCTGGGCCAGATTAAACCTTAACTATTTTTAAACAATACCTTGAACAGTAAATTTTTCTTTTTGGGAACACATTACATTATATCAAAATATATATGTATGAGTGTTGTGATGTGGATGTGATAGGAAGCGTCAGGAGAAACACACTGAGGTGGTTTGGACATGTGGAGAGGATGGAGAGTGAGAGACTGATGAGGAGAGTGTATGTGAGTGAGGTGGATGAGGGGAGAGGGAGGGGGAGGCCAAGGATGAGATGGAGGGATGGAGAGGAGAGGTAAATGAGAGAGGGGGGGTGTGAGCTGAGAGCAGGGCAATGAAATGGCGGGGGACAGGGCGATGTGGAGGCGATTTGTTTGTGACCACCCCTTGTGGGATTAAGGTGACTGGCAATAGATAGATAGATAGATGTATGTATGTTCTCAATGAGGAAGGACATCTTGACCATCCTGCATATATGTTTAACATTTTATAATTGGAATATTAATTATATAAGATTATAATATACTTGATATTAGGTATGCTTGTTGCATATCTCAGCAACAGTGATCTGTACAATATTCATAAACCTCCTCCTCCATAACATGTAAAGAATTCATAAGCCAGCAAACCTATACAGTCTCTGCAACAGTAAGTTCTTCCTAATACTGTATATTGTAATTAATTAGTAATATCCAGTCACTAATTATCCAAGTTGGAGCCTCAGAGGGCCCAGGGAATAGGGATGTCGGAAGCTAGACTGCTGTTGTCCAGATCATTATGGTAATCTAGTCTTGGACCCACCCATGCCCTGGACCTTGATTGTTTGCTACTGTTGTACTTCTTGTTTAATCTCATTGACAGTAATACTAACATATGTTGTGCTTTGGTTTCGTTTTACTTTTCCTGTGTTCAGGTTTACCAACAACCATCATCATCAGTGATTAGTAAAAGCATCTGACACATACATCGATCCATTCATTGCACTATAGAGAAGACACAGTTAATTTTATGTTCTTCTGTGATGTGGATTTCGTGGAAACTTGCTCTTGTAACTAAATACAGCATGCCTTTGTTTTACAGTGAGGATGTGCTGGAAAAAATCCATACACAACAGTCTATCATAGATCAAGTCATTTATAAGATGGATTCACTGAGGATATGTTTTTGGCCAAGGGTCATCTACCCAACGGAGTCTAAAAACAAGTTTCCAGCTCATCTAAACTGGTTGTTATTTCACTTCAGTATACTTCACTTGCTGCATACCACCAAAACTAATATAATAATAAGTTTCCAGCTTACCTAAACTGGTACTTATTTCACTTCGCTGCACTTCACTTGCTGCTTGAACTCCAACACCACAGTATTGTTCCAACAGTCACTGGCACTATAGTGAATTCCTCTGAACCTTGTAACTGAATCTTACCTGGGTTTCCATTCTTGTTGGTAATTGGCTGTCATTATGAGGAGAACCCAGGTAATAGAAAACTCATCATGTTTCCATTTCCATCCTTGTACCCAGCAGCTGTAATAAGAATTAAAAGGTGAGTGCTAATCACAAATGATGACCCAATCTGGGAAAGTAATAAGCAGCACGTGAAACACAGTAATATAACAGGTATCGGAGAGACAGGCGGATTTTAAATTCAGCACTCTTGATTCCGCTCATCCACAGATTCCCGGGTTTATAATATCGTGCCAACAGAAATGCTAGGGTTTTCACATCATTTATCAGTCATGATACTTCCCAGGAGTTTCATTAGTAAAACACTCTCCTCTTAGCAAAAGACAGTGGCCTAAAGTCCTGTCATTGTAGCCACAAATGTATACTACCAGTAGTGCTATGTAACAGTCATAAATGCAGGGTGGTTTGACTGTTTAAATCTTAATACAAGTATTCAAAAAGACATCACTGAGCAGGACTTTGTGTGACTGTCATAGTTTACATTTAAGTCATTAGTACAGTAATATAAACTCCAAAACAGATCCAAAATTTTTTCATCATATACAGTAGAACCCCGGAATTCGTTCCTGGAGGCTGTATGAGTTGTGAATTGTACGAAAACCGAATCCTTTTTTTCCATAAGAAACACCGTATTTTCCATTAATCCGTACATAACACCTTTAAAATAAAGAACTGTAGATGATATAAAGGATAACTTTACTGCATCTTACATGTACTGAGGAGAGCTGATGGCCTTAGTGGATGGATGTGGAGAGGAGGAGGAGGTGTTAGTTTTTGGAAGGGGAGTTACCTTCCATGAAAACTGTAGGTAACTGCCCTTCTGGTGTTTTTTCTCTTTTCCGTCTCTTTGGATGAGTAAATTCTTGGGACTGGGGAGATGCTTGGGGCTGGGGAGATGCTTGGGTTCCACTTTCAAACTTTGCAATGTGTTCTTTTTTCAGCTCAATTGTTATTCTCACTGCATTTCTTTTAGCTCCAACTGACTCACTAATCATCTTAGGGCCCATGATTATGTACAATTTTCTAACAAAAATACGTTATTCATCACAAAGTTTAATGGAGCCTGTATGACTGATGTGTAGCTGGTGGAAGACAAAGTGGGACTGATGACCACATGGCACCTACAACGCCATGTCTCTTAGTGTGAATAGCAGGTCACCGAACGAAATCTGGAGTGATTTTTGGACGAAAAAGCTGTACGAAAACCGAGTCGCACGAGTAGAGAGGCATACGAGTTTCTGAGTTCCACTGTATATGATTCAATACATATCAGTTCATTGTAGAACGAGGGTCTGTTATATAACAGCTGTGATTATACTGCAGCTTGAAGCAAAATTTGTTAGGAGTTTGTACTGTATATCAATCAGTAAAGGCATAGGAGGAGGAAACTGATGCATGTAATTGTGGGGCTAACAGAGTACAGGAAGAGGGTACAAAAGTCAGTAGCTAACAATAAAAAAGATGGAAAGACAGGCTACAAAAGTGGAGGAAAAGAAGTAGCTCTCTCTTTACTCAAGACGATCCTTGCAGTTCTTGTGTCTCCTATCAGTAAAAATTCTGGACCACACTAACCTAGCCTCAGGCCCCTTGTGTCCCATATGGGGTAGTATGAGATAGGCTGTCACCTTGTAAGTACAACTGCTATGATGGTGTATGTGGTGACAGCACTTAGTGGAGGTAGAAATACATTATATCATGGTAGCATTCCATACATAGCATTGGTCATGATATCATGTCCATTTAATCCATTGTTCAGCACTGCCTAGTAATTCCATAATAATAGTAAAGTTATCTGGCACTACATATTTCTCTTTTGAGAGTACTGTAAACCTGAATGCTTTGGATATATAGTACTGACAGAAGTAGGAACAGTGAAGTGCAGTACACTAATTCATTTTGAGAATAAAAGAAATTTTATGTAGCAAGTCCTGTTGTGCAGGAAAGTACTGTAATAGTATTTTGGAACTTACATAGAATTCAAACTTTGTATCCAGGATGGAGCTAACATTAAAAATGTAGGAACTCCATAGTTATTTTACATTCATGCTCATTAAATATGGTACATATTGTTTTTAGAATGCATTACATTCAAATTTTGACTCAAAACACAGTACGGTATGCAGTATAATTTTGTTTTTTATCTGTGATTTGATTACTGATGAGTGATGGTACCTTTTCTACAGACAAGCCACACAACCCCATGATCAATGCAGGAGCCATCATGACTACAGCACTTATCAAGGTAGTGTACTGTACAGTTACAGTATTTTATTTTGAAATTTTAAAGTACAGTATTTCACAAGACAAAGTTTTCATAAACATAAATGCTATTATTGTTTCTTGAACATGCACAGTAACTTTTCACTATATAAACCTGTATGAATAAGTATTGTCTCACCATCCACTCACTTGAAATGGTGATGTTGACATTCTAAAATAATCCATTCATGTTAAAATTACCATGTACAGGTATTCATAAAGTGTAGAAACCAACTCACTTGTCTTTCTGCTCCTCAGCCTGAACTCTCTGCTGCTGACCGCTTTGATTTTGTAAGTACGACAATGGCTACTTCATTCCTCTTTGTGGTTTGGCATGCTAAAACCATGGATTATCACAGTGAGTCCTCACTTAAATTTTATTATGTGTACAGGCAAAATGCTACTTCAAATTAAACGGGTGGATGTAAGTTATGCCTTCAGCTTATAACTGAAGGGTTTAAAATCTGATTTCAAAACAATCTTATAACAAATCACAAGCAACTTTTAGTGATGAGTAGGTGTAAATACATCAGCTGGTTAATACTGAAACTACTGTATTTGAAATGAGTATTGATTTTTTTACAGAATTTGAGCATACTAGAAGGAAGAGGTACAGTTTAGATAATCAAATATTTCATGTTTTGAAATTAAAAACTGTATGCATTCAGTGTATGTATATATACAGTGTATATATATATATATATATAGATATATATATATATATAGAGAGAGAGAGAGAGAGAGAGAGAGAGAGACATATATATATACATATATATATATATAGATATATATATATATATATATATAGACATATATATATATATATATATATATATATATATATATATATATATATATAGACATATATATATATATATATAGACATATATAGACATATATATCTTTTCTTAATAAAGGTGTTCAACATGTATAAACGGTTAGCTGGAGATGAGTTCCTGGGATTCAACAATGCAGTCTTCCTTTCTGAGAAGGAGTGTGCTGACAGAAATTTTGCTCTCGCCTACTTTATGCGGGAGAACAAATGCTTCCCTGCAGGTACTCGCCTACATGAAACGCTTGACTTTTATTTCCAGGTGGGTAACAGCGATAGAAAGTTGTGGTGGTCATGGACTGTAAAGTACTTTATGCATGCAAAAATTTTTGTCCCCTCATACATCATTCTCTACTCTTTTCACTTAAACTTGGCATAAAATTGTCATCTCTGCACCTTGCTTGTTGAGCAGTAACAAGATATTAACATTATATTATGATGATAGTCACAGAAAGTGCTATGGAAAGAATAGAGCTGTAATATTATCATATTCTGCCACTTAGATATAGGAAATAAGCTACAGAAGTACAAGAACCTCTGCCAAGTTAAGATGAATGAATTGTAGTACTGTTAATTACTCATTACATGTTTTAATATTTTAATGTACTTAAGGCTGGTATGTTTGCATACATGTACATCATCAGTTTCAGTCTTTTGATAGACATTCTATATAATTATTGAGATGGTGTTTAATGCATAATGCAAAAATATGTTTTGTCATTTAGCTGTGCTCACTTGAGATCACAGCAGAATCAGGGGCAGTGATGGCAGCCACTCTCGCCAATGGTGGAGTGAACCCCCTGACTGGTGATCCTGTTCTAACTGTAGATGCCGTAAGAAACACACTCACCCTCATGCATTCCTGTGGCATGTACAACTACTCGGGACAGTTTGCATTCAAGGTGGGCTACTATGTGACATTTTATTACTGTTCAGCAGCAAAAGATAAAGTTATCAGCACAGTATGTATTATTAGCACTGGTTAATAGAATTGTATTAAATGTAGTTATGTCACAGTTAATCCTACAGCTGCTTTAATACTGTACTGTAACAACCATGTAGTTTGTGAATCAAGAAGGAAATCATGGAGTGTCTCTGCTTTGACATAAAAGATCATAATCTGTGAAAAAAGAACTTCTTGTACCACAAAGTGATGGAAAGGTTTAGTTACTGGAAAAATGAAAGAATTGAATTTTGTGGTGTTGATATGGATGTGACAGAAAGCGTTAGAAGAACTACATTGAGGTGGTTTGGCCATTAGGAGAGGATGGAGAGCTAGAGACTAATGAAGAGAGTGTATGTGTGTGAGGTGGAGAGGGGGAGAAGGAGGGGGAGGCCAAGGATGAGGTGAAGGGATGGAGTGGAGAGGTATATGAGAGAGGGGGATGTGAGCTGGAAGGATGGCATTGAAATGGTGGGAGACAGGGCGACAGGGAAGCAATTTGTTTATGGCCACCCCTCATGGGATGAAGGCATCTGGCAATAGATAGAAAAAAAGAGAAAAACAAGGAGATACTGTTTACTGCATCACAAGAGAGGCTTGGGAGATTACAATATACAACAACTGAAAGAACATATGTGTTTTCTTTATTCATTAACAATTGCTTGTATATAAAATATTTACCAACATCCTCAAAATAACATGAGTTCTGCATTATTACACTCCAGAAAATCTCAGCTTAATAACATGTTAATATGATGAACCGAGAATTGTTCAGTAGTATGGAAATATGTTAATAATCAATAACATTATTTCATAAATAATGCATCATTTTGATAATAACTATGTTCCAGGTGGGTTTGCCATCCAAGTCTGGGGTATCTGGATGTGTGCTGCTGGTGGTTCCAAACACAGTGGGCATCTGTCTCTGGTCCCCACCCCTTGACATCAATGGCAACTCCTGCCGTGCTGTTCAGTTCTGCATGGTAAGGTTTAGGACAGGCAACGAATGGAAGTGTCTTACTCTACATAAGCCGATATTATAGTGAAAATATTGTTACAAACTTTTGAATAAAGGGATACAGTACAGTACTTTATATGGGAAATTGTATTGTTCATATTGTTTTTAAAGGCTCAAACGTTTGCATGCATCTGCATTGGTTACCTAATGGCAGCTGTCCACACTGCTCGATCTTTGGCAGCCACTCTATTCAGTCCTTTCTCCTGGTGGTCACACTCTGTGACCATTTCCCAGGTCTTTTTCGGTCTACTTTCACAACCCCACCCCCGACATTCATACTTCTCACCTTCTACACCCGATTGTCACCTCCATCCTCACAACATACCCAAACCATATCAGTCTGTCATTCTCCATCACAACACCAATACACTCGTGTCTCACCCTTCCCCTCAGCTCTTTCAGCCGTAATCCTAGTCCCCCTCAGGTCCCACATGCAGGGCTGCAGTACACATCCATCTAATTTTTGTCATATCCGTGTGTTTGAGCCTATGTGAAATATATATTAATCTTTACTTAGGTCTGTAATAAAGATTATGGAACTATAAAATTCTGTACAGAATTGTCTGTATGTTAGTTTTAATAATGTATTTTGTGGTAGGTGGGGGCACTCACCATCCACTCACTCAGTGTAGTGCTGCTTGGGGTGTCTGCCCTTTCCTTTTCTTCCTTCCTTCCTCTTCTGTCTTTCTTTCCTTCATTCTTTCCTCACCCTTCTGCCTACCGGTGACTTTATGCTCCTTGTTCTGTCTTTCTTTCCTTTACTCTTTCCTCTTCTTTCTGACAATTGGTGATTCTACACTGAGTGACAAGCCAAATGGTTTCCTGTACACCAGGAAACTATTTACTATGCTGGGTGGTAACTGTATTACCAGATTATGGTGCCTAGTGGTTTAGTGGGTAATTAAGGTGCTCCAATCGAATTGAGCCTGTGTA
The DNA here is from genome assembly GCF_032717465.1 of Coenobita brevimanus. Classification (NCBI taxonomy): domain Eukaryota; kingdom Metazoa; phylum Arthropoda; class Malacostraca; order Decapoda; family Coenobitidae; genus Coenobita; species Coenobita brevimanus. The sequence continues at coordinate 8,596,958 of NC_137045.1, forward strand.
GGTTCATATCCAAGGGGTGGTAGGGGTTTATTGCTCACGTAATACCACTCAGGGATGAGTGAGGCTGGTCACTTTCATCTTAAATGTCAGGACCAACTTGGCTAGCCTCAGGCTCCTTACGCTTCTCTTGGGGCAACATAGGATTGAATGATGGATGGATGGATGGATTGAGATTTGTTTTATTTTACATTTTTTTTGTAAAAAAAAAAAAAAAACAAAAAAAAAAAAAAAAAAAACAGCTGCAACATCGCCAAGTCACTGCCTGTGTGATTGTACTGTACTATGTGTTTCAGGAGCTGGTTTCCAGATTCAACTTCCACAATTTTGACAACTTGCGAGGACATTACACAAACAAAATCGACCCACGTACGGTCAGGGCTGAAAGCACTGCCCAAATCCTCTTTGACCTCCTATTTTCAGCTGCTGCTGGAGACCTCTCTGCACTCAGAAGGTATGGTGCTCTTATTAATTGTTGCTTTCAATCAGCACTTTCAGGACGAAGAGTAATAGCTCTTGTTAGTGTTCAGGATCATAGGATATTGATGGAAGCATACATGCAGCCAACTTTATTTCAATTTTGGGGTGTTTTGTCACTGTAGGAATAAGCAAAACCTTGCGTGTTGCATAAGACTTAAACATCCATGGAAATTCATGTGGAGTCATTAGAAATGCAATAACTGCAAAATGAAGGAGTAACATTGAGTGTAAGTGAGTAGGCTATATATAATAACACTGAGTATAAGTGAGTATATATAATTAAGTTAGCTTCAGTATTTTCAAATTATTATTTACAGGCATTTAAGCAAATTTTTTTCTCCTCCTGTGGTACATTTCCAGGTGAAAGATGGTATAATAAGATTTAAAATATGAGTCAACAATTGAGCTGTATTTTTTTTTTTTTTTAATAATGCATTCATTGGACAGCAACAGAGCCAGATTAATAACAGATGTGGAGTAATATCAATAAAAGAGTATGTGGGAGTGCATTTACTTGGTGTGGACACTTACAGAATATCTGAATGTGAGTTTTAGGGTTGCAGGAGACATGGCAGATGAAGATAGTTGGTGGATAGTGTAAGTGCTTGTGTAAATAAGAGAGGTATGAACTTTAGGAAGCAAAGGAATTGATAGATGATAGGAGTGGATGGTTGAAATATGGATGGAGCTGTGCATGACACAGATTGTACCACTCTTATAACTTGGTGCTTGACAGGGTGGTGTGTATCCCTCAGGCATTATGAAGCACATTTTGTGTGTGTATGGATTGTTAAACATTTAAAGTGGAGCTGAGAATTTTGAAGACTTTAAGTGATGAATGAGTGGATGTATGGCTCATTTCACTGGGCACTCTGTTGATAGATCTACAGTTTTTTTTTTTTTTAATTTCCAGTTCATATTTGCAGAGTATTCTCATGGAAAACAGTTTTGATGATTATAATGATGATGATGGTGATAATAGCACAAAGAAACAAAATCCTCATTATGTCTGTGCTATCATACTCTCTTTCCATTCCAGACACTCATTATCTGGGACAGACATGCAGGCACGGGATTATGATGGTCGAACAGCCCTGCATGTGGCCTCCTCAGAGGGTCATGCGGATATTGTGGAGTATCTTCTCAGGAACTGCCAAGTCCATCCACTACCCAAGGTCTGAAAAAGAAGTCTTAACTAATTTTTTGTCTGTTCATCACAGACTTATGATTTAGTCAGTTCCTTCTTGACCTCATTTACAGTACTTATATTGTGCTGTTCATAAGTGATACCGTATTTAGCAGCCGTAGTGTAGTGTTTTAGATCACATGCTGATTTCTAAAAGATCACTTGTTCAGTCAGCTCCCACATTTAATTGACAGGTATTAATCTGAACCTACCCCTTTTTTGTTTTTTAGCTTTAGTGATTCTGATTGTCTTGAGCATTTGAGTTGCTTTCCTGTACAGGATCGTTGGGATAGGACGCCACTGGATGATGCCGTCAGTTTCAATCAACCACTTTGTGCTGCCCTTATTCGGGAGAGTTGCAAGAAGAGAGGCATTGAGGTGCCACATGGACCTGCAGACTCCACCTCAAGCACCACTGAACTGAAGTGTGATTATGATGGTTATTTCCAAAATAATTAATGAAAAATGGGTAATGGCAAATTCCATATAACTTCTTTCAAAATGCAGGTGCCCAAGGCTAGGCTACCATTGTTCAAGAAATTTAATGGTAACACCATGTAATACTGGCATTACATGATAAAAAAAAAGAAAAAAGGACCTCCAGTTGCCTCTTGAGAATCAACGCTACATGTCAAGGTTGTCACTTGGACTGGGGTGCTCTAACATTTAAGTTGAATAATATAGAGAGGTGTGGTACCAGTTGAACCAAATAAGTTGAACAAGGTGCCAGTTGTTTACTTCTTTGTTTACACTTCCTTCCTGTATTAGCAGTACTCTAAGGTTTTGTAATGCATGTAGCTACTGTATAATTTAAGTCACATTAGAAATCTGGTTATGTAATGTACCGGAGACAGCAGTGTAGTATGATGATTTATTACTGCTTAGAGACAATCACCATAGGCACCACACAGTGAGGTACTTTTATTCCATTTCATTATATACACTATTTAACATACAGCTACATAGTTACCAGTATTCACAGCTTGAACATGAGAAACTGTCCTATTAATGTGGTAATCTGAGTATGAACATGACAGTTAGGTGTCGACTGTCCTCACTTCTACCTGTCCTGAAAGTCATAGCTTAGTCTATAGTCACATTAATGATGAAAATAGTGAGATATATTTTTTACAGCAAAAAAATATTATCACATAACCCAGTTTACTAAAGGTACTTCTTTACTGTACTTACAAATTTGTGGCCATCTTTATTTCCAATGCCTTGGTAACCCTCAAACAGGGGTTAGCCATGACAGAATTGCTTCCAGGCTACTTTATTTTCACATACCTCTCTCATGCACTCAGACACTTGTCTTCCTCTTCCCTTTCTCTCACCAATATACAGTACTCTCACATCCAAGACAGTAATATTGCCTCCTGAGGGTCCCGTCTAGGACGAAAAACGTCTTGGACTAACACAAGATCTTATGGAAAAAATTAATATTGTCACAAAATCTTTGAAAACTGACCCTAAAAACATCAACCTAGACCTATTTTGGCACCAAAACAAATTTCCTCACCTTCAAAATGTGTGTTTCTGAGCTTATCTGCAGCTTAGTAGCCTGAGGTAGATGGTGGCACTTCAAGGGATTAGCAGACGGTTTCCTAGGCATGGTTACGTAAGGACAGGCAATAACCTACAAGCAAATGCTGAGTGCAACACGTGGTAAGTGTCCACGATGCTCTGGTGAGGTAGACAAAAGCAAGCCCCACTTACTCATCACGTGACCAGATGCCAATATTTTATTGGACAACATCTCAACCACATCACTCTCTCGGGTGCAGGAACCGTGTTGGACCGGGTGAGACCATCATAGCTGTATTCTCCTCGAATTTGGGCCGTTATGAATCGCTGGTTCCATACTGGACGTATGTAACCGTATTACAGCAGTATTATAGATTATTAATTATGGTCTCCGTTTGGGACACGAGATGTCTTGGACAAACCCGTCTTGGACGCGAGGGTACTGTACTGCTCCACTCTTATCTTCCATACCACATAATGTGTACCTCAAACAGCATTACCTTCAGTCTCACTTTCACAGACCTTTTTTTGGCACCCTATCTATGTGCATTCTTTGCATATGTCTATACAATCTCGGTGTATTCCTTTTTATCCACTCAGCAATTCCACATCTCATTCCTTGTTCTTCCATTCTAGAACACCCATAAATTTCCCTATTACTAACACATCCATCTTCCTATCGCCTGTAGCAGTTCTGAGAAGTATCATTTCTACATTTTGCAACCTAGAAAGCTCTGTGTCACTCACTGCCAGATTTCACTCCCACACAAGTGTCAGCAATAAAACATTATCACAGTGGAAATTTATGTAGCCACCATGGCTCAGTGGGTTATTGTGCACACTACTGACAGAAGGAGTGAGTATTTGAGCCCATCTGAGGACCATTTGTTGATGTCAGGAAGAGCATCTGGTTGCAAAGTGCTACATGATACAGCAGAAGTCTTCTATTTAGGGGCCATGCATATACTGTAGTCCCTTAGGGAGAACATGACTAAAAGACAATAAAACACTGTGACCATCCAAGTCTTATATTGAGTCTAGAGTATATCTGATGCAGAATATAGTTTTAGGTGTTGTCAGTGAATATGAGGACATAGCTTTTGATGCATAAAAGACAGGAATCTTGTAAAAAGCGAAAAAACAATCGGAATGTATACAGTATATAGCTAGTGCAATAGTTTTTTTGAGACATGTTACTAGATTTGGTAGGTGTGGTAGTGTAAGAAGCTCTTTTCTTGCTTTTGGTGGAGAGAAATTTATAGTACAAGTTAGCTTAGTGATAGAAATGTAGCCACTAAATACAGTCATGCCTTGGTATAGAAAGGGGGTTACATCACATGAAAACTCATCATATTATGATGTATCTTAAACAGGTATCAAGGCCGTTATTACTGTACATGGGTTCAGTGGGGATAGGAAGGGGGCCATGGACCATGTGACCTAAAATCTAACAAAACATTACCTTTTTAGGCTTGCCCTTGGTGCCCTCAGTAGCACCACACTTTCCACTAGGGGTAGCATCCTTGTCAGACATGATTTTCAAGTCACAAGTTTCGATATTTCACACACACAATTTTATCATTCCACTTATTTGGCAATAGCAGTGGTGTTTCAGTGGCCTTGCACATGTGAAATGGAATGAAAGGGAGATGATCACAGTGCATACAAACACTGAGTGGCCATATTTGCTCAAATGTCTGACTTTCAGCTCGCTTGGGAGGCACCATTTGTACACAGGATTTTCGTATGCAGCCCCCACAATCATCATGTTGGTGAATTTTACCATTATTGTCACAAAATTGGTACAGTATAACTTACAGTTCATTGTTCTATCAGTTTATTGCATACCAGCCTGATGTACAGTATACTGAAGCCTGACTGTATTGTTTCCCATTTATACACATGCCTTACTGTATTGAAGATAATTTTCTCAAAATTTCATTTATTTTGGTGCAAGGTGAGATACAAGTTTATGTGAGGGATTATACATATCGTCTTGTTTAATTGTAAGGTTGTTTACTCGTAAAGTACCGTATCTATTTTGTTATAACCAAATACTGTACTGTATCTGTGGTCAGTGATGTTTGCCTCTTTTGGGAAGGCATAATTATTAATGGTGTACACAGTACAATAGTCTTCCTAAATTGTTACAATGACTTTCATGAACTACGTTATTTTTTCTAAGTTAGTGTAAGATTCAGTTGATTCTACAAATATGCAATTAAACCAGCAACTGGGATATTTGCATTGCGATCTTTCCCAGTGACAGTTTTGCAGTAGTATCAGTCTACAAACTGTTTTTATCATCATCTAGACCTCTTTCCTCAGCTGAGGATGAAGTGAAGCAGGATCCAGAGAGCAAGAAAAACAAACCAAATGATGGAAGGAGAACTTAACAAAAATCTGCCCAATCACCTGAGGCACATTTTCTGTCAATCAGAATACAATAGCACAGAGTGATTAAGAGTTACCATCCAGAACACCATTTCTCAGTGACCTTAATGCTGACTCGGAGGCTAATTCTTTGTATTCAGTGCTATGGCCCACAGGTCTGAAGATGAAAGAGGGAGTGAGATCTCTAACAGTTGCATCTTTAAAACTTAGATTGCAAAAGGAAAGAAAACTCCCAACTTTTGATGGTCATATGGGATGACAATGATTATTAGCTTTTCTTTACCATTATCCAACAATACAGAATGCAGTCAAGTATGATACAGAGAAACCAGGTGCAATTTACCATTGTCAGGTGCTGGAGAGAGATGCCTGTGGGTGTACTGATATAACTGTGAGGCTACAATGCCTGGTTATACAAATGCTCTTCAACTCACTCCCTGTTCCCATGGCAGAGGGTGGTGGACTGAGAAAGAAAGGCAGCATCAGCATATAGTCCACCTGGTTCACATTTCACATGAGTCTGGGACAACACCAACAACAACTGGTGCTTTGGAAGTTGTAAAAATGTGGGGCTTGCCTTCCCCTTTGTAACCTAAATTTTACGAATGTGACCATAAGCATCATACTCAGCTCTGTGTCATTAATGAATGCTGATAAATGTGCTTATTTATATAAATGCTGCTGGAAAGACAGATCAATATCTACAATAAAACATCGTGTGAGTGATGAAGAGTGGTCCAAGATGAGAAGGAAGTGGCAGATTATGAGGGGATTTGCTCAACTGATCTTGGTTGTCCCAAGAAGTTGCTGATAACCTCCAGGCACCTCTGAATGAATGGATATAGAGTTTGTTCATTCTGAGATTCTTTGGAGCATTATTAATAATAATAATAATAATAATAACAATAATAATAATAATAATAATATTATTATCATTATTTGTAGTAGATGGGGGTGCCCATCATTCACTCACTCAATGTAGTGCTGTCTTATGGTCTCTACATTGAGTGACAAGTCAAATGGTTTCCTGTAACCCAGGAAACCATTTACTATGCTGGATGGTAACCATAAAACCAAATTATGGCACCTGGTGGTTTGGTGGGTAATTAAGGTACTCCAGTCAGATTGAGCCTTTGCAGGTTTATATCCAAGGGGTAGCTGGGGTTTATTGCTCACGTAAATCCACTAAGGGATGAGTGGGGCTGGTCACTCATCTTAAATGTCTGGACCAACTTTCCTAGCCCTGGGCTCCTATGCTCCTCATGGGGCAACACAGGATTAGATGATGGATGGATGGATGAATTATTATTACTAGTAATTACCTTATTACCATTTCCATTTTTCTTTCCTCTTCATTCTCCTGTGGGTGACTCTACACTGAGTGACAAGCCAAATGGTTTAAGGTACACCAGGAAACCATTTACTATACTGGGTGGTAACCATATAACTAAATTTTGGCAGCTGGTGGTTTAGTGGGTAATTAAGGTGCTCCAATTGGATTGAGCCAGTGAAGGCTTATATCCAAGGGATGGTTGGGGTTTATTGCTCATGTAGTGCCACTCAGGGATGGGTGACGCTGGTCACCCTCATCTTAAATGTCAGGACCAACTTGCCTATCCCCGGTCTCCTACGCTCCTGATGGGGCTATGTAGGCTTGGATGATGAATGATGAATTATTACTGTACAACCTGGTATATATATATATATATATATATATTTTTTGTGGGCTTTCAATAACCTGGTATATATATATTTTTTTTGTGGGCTTAAAATAATCTGTCTATCTATTGCCAGACGCCATAATCCCGTAAAGGTTGGCCATTTGACTTTGAGTTATTTATTTTACAGGGAGGGGCACTAACCCTCCACCAACCCACTTGTTGACACGTAGGGAGCACGTATGGTTTGGTTATATGGTTACCACCCAGCGTTGTAAATGGTCACCTAGTATAATTTTTTTGTTTTTGTTGCATTTCAGTTTTTGTTTCCTTCACATTGTATCGTGTCATTTATAAAGGTTCCAACATGCTTGCATGCATAGGGCGACTCTCCAACGCTGCCAGATTTATGTTTTCTTTCTCGATAAATGACCATCCACATACTGTACTTGCAGCATCTTTATATATATATATTTGTGGTAGATGGGGGGGTTCACTATCCACTCATTCGATGTAGTTCTGCTTTCGGGTGCCTGCCCTTTCCTTCCTTCCTCTTCTGTCTTTTCTTCATTCATTCCTCTTCTTTCTGTCTGGGTAACTCTACACCGAGTGACAAGCCAAATGGTTTCCTGTACACCAGGAAACCATTTACTATGTCAGGTGGTAACCATATAACCAAATTATGACACCTATATATATTTATATATATATATATATATATATATATATATATATATATATATACAGTGAAGCCTCACTATAACTGACTAATTGGGGCCCAAACTATTCTGAAAAAAGTGAAATTCAGATAACAGCAATATCCAGATTTCCCCCTCCTACCTGATATATCAGACATCGCACCAACAGTTTTAAAACTGTTTTCATTACCATTACAGTTCTGTACTGTATTAGAGATTCGTAACAAGAATCATATGGTATAATATACATAATAATACTGTACTGTACACTGATAAACATATCTTTTATTTACCTTATTGTGTGGATGATAGGATGGGAAGGTCTATAATGGATGAAACAGCATATAGAGGTTGGGGAAGTGGACTTTCTGACCACCATTTGGTGGTGGTGAGAATCAAGGTCCAAATGAAATGGAGTAACAGAAGAAGGGAAGGACTGGAGGAAGTAGTTCATACAAGGAGGGTGGAAAGGTTACAAAAGGATGGAAAAAAGGCAGAATATAAGAGATACATGGAGGAGCGATTGGGTAGATATAGACGGGTAGATGGGGGACGTGGAAGGTGTGTGCAAGATATTCACAGAAGAAATCTGTGCAGCATGTTGAGATGGTGTGTGGGGTGAAGAGAAGACGAAAGGGGGTGCAAGGAACTGCGTGGTGGAATGAAGAGGTGTGACAGGCTGTGGCACAAAAGAAAGCATATAGTGAGTGGTTGAGAAACAGGGATGTGGAAGAAGTTGCGAGATGGAAGAGAGTTATAAGTAGAGAGGAAGAGAGAGGTTACACTGCCTCAGATCCTATGTCTTGCTGCCCTGGGTTGGACTTCGCCTTCCCAATCCTCCTTGGTGGGGTAAGCTGAGCCTTCAACTGCAGCACCAAGTACTGCACTACAGTGTGTGCGTGTCTTCCTTCGAAGGTCTGGACAGTTTCATCACCTCTGATTCAGTTCTTTCCAAGAGCCACCGGTAGAGTTGCTACGGATTTCACGTCATTGACACAGCCCTTCAGTGAACATCATAGATGAAGAACCAATTATTTGCTACACACACAAGTTTGGATGACCACTTGTCTTCAGACATCATGATAGATAACCACTACTCTCTATTAAATGCCATATCATCATATTTATGAGATTACCATTAAAGCAAAATATATATACTAACTGAAAAAAATCTTAGCTGAATCTTCTATCCTTCACAATGTTAATGACCCCTTACCGTAAGAATGAAAAGAAAAATGCCACTAGAGCAAAAGGGATTAATCCCCGAGCTAGACATCATCAGATCATATAGTCTTGCTAGGGTTACAGAAGAGCGCTACCCCTCCCAGCACGCCAGCCACCGGGCGGGGCGCAAACTCGCAACCTCACGATTACGAGCCCGACACCCTACAACCAAGCTACCGCGCTCCCACGCTAGAGTAAGGGATTTAAGGGCACAGCAAAGTACAAGAAAACTACTTGCCCAGTCTGATGCAGCAAAGTACAAGAAAACTACTTGCCCAGTCTGATGCAGCAAAGTACAAGAAAACTACTTGCCCAGTCTGATGCAGCAAAGTACAAGAAAACTACTTGCCCAGTCTGATGCAGCAAAGTACAAGAAAACTACTTGCCCAGTCTGATGAGGCAAGAAAAGATTAGATGATATATACTAAAATAAGTGTGCCTTTTTAATACAAGTGTTGATGAGAAAAAATAAATTTTATTGCGAGGATGGTGCAAATACAAAGAATATGTTGGGCATGAATTTTGGACCTCCCCACTCTTTGTTGGCCTAACTTGTCTTCATAACTTGTGTACGCATGTTTGAAATATACATTGTTTATCTGTGTGTATCAATAGTACAATTAATTCGTTTAATGGCTTTGAATATGTGCACGTTTGAAAACTGATAATTGGTAGGTCGAATGTGATGCAGCAAAATATATATACTAATTCGAGATGTTGATTCTGCCGAACGGCACCGCATATGGTGTTGGGACCAATAACTATTGGTTGGGATAGATCAACGCGAACGATGAAGAATTTTTTCTTGTTTTCGTGTTTAATTGAATCAGTGTAAAATAAAGATATGACGTAAGCCAAGAGCTCAAGAATGAAGAAATGCGCCGACTGTGGATATGAAATGTATTTTATACCAGTCACTTCGAAGGTGGCAGGCAAATAGGTCCAAACAGCACTTTCTCCCTAAGGTAAGCGGCTTACAAATGGTCTAAGATGATATGTGCATGGAAGGTTTGAGTGGCTTTCAAGGTTAGGCTTAGTGGGGGTTTGGATTGTTAATATTATAAGGGGGTGTGGGTAGTCCTTCCAGTTGCATGCCTAGGATTTTTGTGGTGATTTCCCATTTATCGTATTTTGATCGATTATTCATGGGCATTTCTACCATATTTGCCACGTTTTCCTGTGGTAGAGCTCGGGAAGCCCCCTCTCTAATGGGGGGTAGCCAAGACAGGACGACACGCTGACCAAACTACGCATCCATTCGCACACATTTACTCGTATCTTAGCCCCTAAGGGGAAAAGGAACAGCTCCTCACCGCACCACACCGCACGAGGGCCATCTGCACAGTGAAATCCAGCGACATCCGCAGCAGGGCCCGACAACAGAGCTGGTTTACTCCTGCCACATCATAAAGGACCCCCTTCCCCGCACCTGACCTGATCAGCTGATCAGACCAGATGCGGGAGAATATCCCGTTGGGACCGCATCACAATTTCTCTTCATTCATCTCTATCACACATACAGCCACTCTTCCTTGCTCTACAGACATCCCTTTCGCATCTAACGTTCTGTTTACACTACCCATCCATCCTATTCATGGTCTTCCCCTCTGCCTTACACCTCTCGCATCAGATCCAGTTATCTTTTTCACCAATTGCTCTTCATCCATCCTCACCATGTGTCCAACCCACCACAACACCCTCTTCTCAACTCGATCAGCCATCTCCAGCATAACTCCAGCTTCGCACTTATTTCTCACTCGGTCCATACGCGTCACTCCACACATATTTCTCCGACACTTCATCTCCATTACAGTCTCTCTCTGCTACTTCCGTATTCAACGCTTCAGCCCCATATAACGCAGCGATCGGTACCACTGCTCCCTCATACAGCCTTCTCTTAACATGCATTTTAAGTGAATGACATCTAAACACTTTTTTCATTCCTCCCAGCACCTTTCCTAAGTCATTCATTCTAAACTTCATCCCTACATATATTCTTCCGTCCACAGCAACACATGACTCAAAATACTTACAACACTGTACCTCCTCAAGCAACTCATCATTCAAAACTACATTCATCCTTCTGTCATCTACCAACCTCATACACTTCATCACTTTACACTTATTCTCGTTCACTCTTAGTTTCCTCCTTTCTTGCACACACTCTTCCAAATTCCTCTACCAGCTGTCTCTCCTCCGAAGCAGCCGCCAGTGCAGTACCATCTACAAACAGCAGCAGACTCAGAGTCCACTTTCTACCATCAGCATTCACCAGACTCAAACGTCTACCTGACACTCTTGCATTCACCTCCGTTACACCATCCATATAAATATTGAACCAATGCAATTCACACATCCCTGTCGGAGCTCCACTCTCACAGGAAACCAATCACTCAGTATTTCCTACTCTTACCCAAGCTCTGTTATTTACATAAAAACTTTTCACTCCTTTTAACAACTTGCTACTTAATCCATACAGTCTCAAAACTGTCCACAGAGCCTCCCTATCAATTCTATCATACCCTTTCTCTAAATCCATGAACACCCAAAACACATCCTTGCCTTTTGCCAAATACTTTTCACACACCAATCTCACAGCAAACACCTGATCCACGCATCACCTCCCTCCCCAAAAACCACCCTGCTCATCACCAATTACTTCCTCTGTACCACACACTTTACCTACAACACTCATTAGACTTATACCCCTAAAATTAGTACACTACATTTGTACTTCTCACCCTTACTTTTATACAACAGAACCACACACACACTTGCCTAGTCATTCGGCACCATACCGCTCATAAAACACGCATTCTGCAATCGTACTAACCACTGAACAAGAGCCGCTCCACCACCTTTCAAACATTCCACAGCACACCCATCCATACCTGCAGCATTCTCTGCTTTCATATCCTTTATTGCTTCCACTTCCTCCATCGTGAACAAAGAACCACTAAACACTCCCAACACATTCAGGCCCGTAACCACGGGGGGCTATGGAGGGGCTTAGCCCCCCAAAAAGCTCATTAGCCTCCCAGAAGTTTTTCAGTTAGAAACATATATGATTTGCTTACACACAAACCGGGAAAATATATGAAAATTCAAGCCAGATATACTACTTATGACTAAAGGTGGCCAGATTTATTGAAGCTAAAAGCAGGACATTGTCATGTGTGTGTGTATATATATATATATATATATATATATATATATATATATATATATATATATATATATACACACACACACACACACACACACACACACACAGTGACATGCGAGTGACAGCGACTGCTGCTACGCTGCACCTGACCCTGATGCTGGTAATTAAACACTATACGCCTCAAACGAACTCCGAACATTCAGTACGGTACGGTGAATGGGCCGACCAAAGTTACCGTTTAGTGAGTACAGTATTACAGATTTTATATTAACAATTCGGTATTTAAAATGGTTTGGATTATGGATAATTTTGCTAATTCGTCATAAAAGGTCATGGTTTATCTAATGTAATAGTAGTTTTCTAAATGCGGGACATTTAAGATAATTTGCTGAAAAAGCTGGACATTTAGCGGGACAGACGTCAAGGAAGCGGGACTGTCCCGCCTAAAAGCAGGACTCTGGTCACCTTACGTATGACACATGATTTGATTCTATAAAGCTACATGTTTAATGACGGTTATCATAATTATGGTCATGATGTAATTCATCATATGCAAAATAAGCTGGTATAGGTTATAGGTGTTAGACTGGAATATAGTTGAACCCGCTTGTGGTTGAATGAACCGTACCAGCGCGGCAGCGGTTTGCTAGTTCATATGGCATGTGCCGCTAGGAAAACGGCGCGCAACACCGTTTCAAATTCAAACTTATACCTACGAAAACACCGTGAAGCTTACCAACTACACACCACAAAGCCAGCCAGGAGACAGGGCGTGTGTGCTGGGGAATCCCCAGGTCCTGTCTTCTCCTTACTATTATTTTTTTGATCAGCCCATACCCCACTGACTGGGCTAATATATGGCCCGGCCTGCACTATCCTTTACTTTTACTCACTCGTCCTTCCCAAACTCTCCTTTTGGTACCCTCTTCACCTCCTTCCAAAACATTTTCATATCCTTTTGAAAATTCTCAGTCAACTGCCTACCCCACCTCTCATCTAGCCATTTTAGCATCACGCACAGCCCTTCTCACCTAATTCATCTTTTCCTTACACCTCTCATATTATGACACCTCATCCTTCCTTTGCAGCCACATTTCATATGCACATCTCTTCTCAGCTGCAGCCAGACTTACTTCCTCGTATCACTGTTCACTTCCCTTACATCACAACCCACTCGTCTTTCACCACACATCTCACCCGCATACCCCACTACAGCACCCTTATAGAACTGCCATTCCTCTTCCACACCGCCATTTTCCTATTTTTCACTGCTTTCCACTCATCTTTCAGCTTCTGATGCTCTCATTCTGTCTCTTTTGTTCAACTCACTTTCAAGACCTCCCTGCCACATCCAACTCTCCTAGTTCTCACCCACCTCATACCTACTCTCGACTTTCCCTCCACCAGGTAGTGGTTAGACATACCTCCATCCTCCCCTCGCAAAACTCCTACATCCATCAATCTTCCTCTTACACTCCTGGACACAACCACATAGTCCATCAGTGCTCTATCAACAACCCTTCCACCCTCCTGTCTCTCCCATGTATACTTACCGGTATAAATATTTTCTCAAAAACGGTAGGCCTAGTTATCAATGAAAGAAAATTACGACTACCCAAGAAAAAATGAAATAAATATTCAAATTAGGTTAGGATTGTTAAATATTGTTACAGATATTCTTATGAATAGAAGGCACATGTAGTCTGGTGTATGGATTTTTTTTTTTTTCTCTATTTAGCCCATTTCGTTCGTCCTTCCTCTGTTCACCCGTTATAAAAAAAAAAAAAAAAATGCGAGTAGTATATGTACTTAAGGGTACTTTCTTGGGCTATTAAGATTATCAGGGTAGATAGTGCCGTAGTACAAAAAGTAGGCTATTGTTCTTATTTTTGTAATCATTAAGGAGATACAGTTTAGGACTTCTTAAAAAAAGTTACGTACCTTGAATAGGTTCAGTGACTTTGTAATGGTGGTGGGAGTGGTGGTAATGGTGGTAGGTGGTGGTGGTGGTGGAAATTGTCTGGGGTGGAATTAATGGTGGTAGTTGTTGTGGGTGGTGGTAATAGTGGTAGTTGATGGTGGAGGTAGTAGTAGTTGATGATGATGATGGTAATAGTGGTATTTGGTGGTGATGGTGATAATGGTAATTGGTGGTGGTAATTGTTGTAATTGTTGTTGGTGGTTGTTGTGGTAGTGTAGTTAGTGGTGGAGGTAATTGTGGTAGTTGTTGGTGGTAATGGTGGTAGTTGTTGGTGGTAATGGTGATAGTTGTTGGTGGTGGTAATGGTGGTAGTTGCTGGTGGTAATGGTGGTAGTAGTTGTTGTTGGTAACGGTGGTAGTTGGTGGTGGTAATGGTGGTGGTGGTAACGGTGGTAGTTGGTGGTGGCTGTGATAGTAATGGTGGCATTTGTTGGTGGTATTGGTGGTAGTAATGGTTGTGGTGATGGTGGTAATGATAGTAGTTGTTGTTGTTTGTGGTGGTGATGATAGTAATGGTGGTGGTTGGTGGCGGTGGTAACGGTGGTAGTTGGTGGAGATAGTGGTAGTAATGATGGTATTTGATGATGGTAGTGATGGTAGTTGGTGACTGTGGTGATGGTAATAGTGGTAGTTGGTGGTGGTGGTGGTAAAGATGGTAGTTGGCCGTGGTGGTGGTGGTAATAGTGGTTGATAATAATGGTAGTTGGTGGTGGTGGAGGTAACTGTGGCAGCCGGTGGTGGTGGTGGTAATGGTGGTAGCTGGTGGTAGTGGAGTTAATGGTGGTAATTGGTTGTGGTGATGGAAATGATGATAGTTGGTTGTGGTGTTGGTAATGGTGGTAGTTGGTTGTGGTGGAGGTAATGGTGGTAGTTGATTGTGGTGGAGGTAATGGTGGTAGTTGATTGTGGTGGAGGTAATGGTGGAAGTAGATTGTGATGGTGGTAATGGTGCTATATGGATGTGGTGGAGGTAATGGTGGTAGTTGATTGTGGTGGTGGTAATGGCGGTAGTTGGTTGTAGTGCTGGTCCTTGTTTGTAATGGTGGTAGTTGGTTGTGGTGGTGATGGTAATGGTGGCAGTTGGTGGTAGTGGTAATTGTGGTAGTTGGCTGTGGGGGTGATAATAGTGGTAGTTGGCTGTGGTGGTGGTAATGGTGAAAGTTGGTTGTGGTAGTGATGGTAATGGTGGTGGTGGTAATTTTGGTAGTTGGTGGTAATTGTGGTGGTGGTAGTAATGGTGGTAGCTGGTGGTGGTAGTGGTGGTAGTTGGTTGTGGTGGTGGTGGTAGTTGGTTGTGATGGTGGTGGTAGTGGTGGTAGTTGGTTGTGATGGTGGTGGTAGTTGGTGGTAGCCTAATGGTAGTGGTAATTTTGGTAGTTGGTGGTAGTGGTGGTGGTAATTTTGATATTTGGTGGTAGTGGTGATAATTGTGGAAGTTGGTGGTGGTGGTGGTAATTTTGGTAGTTGGTGATGGTGGTGATAATAGTGGTAGCTGGTGATGTTGATGGTAATGGTGGTAGTTGGTTGTGGTGGTGGTGATAATGTGGTAATGGCGGTAGTTGGTTTTGGTGGTGATGGTAATGGTGGTAGTTGGTGGTGGTTGTAATATTGGTAGTTGGCGGTGGTGGTAGTAACGGTGGTAGTTGATGGTGGTGCAGGGAATGGTGGTAGTTGGTAGTGGTGGTGGTAATGGTGGCAGTTGGTGGTGGTGGTGGTGGTAATGGTGGTAGTTGGTTGAATCGAGGTAACGGTGGTAGTTGGTGGTGGTGGTAATGGTGGTAGCTGGTGGTGGTAGTGATGGTAATTGTGGTGGTTAATAATGGTAATGATGGAGGTTGATGGAAATAATGGCGGTGGTGATAATCCTGTTTGAGATCATACTGTAAAACCAATAATACTGGCGAAATCATCATCATTCCATAGATAATGTGTGTGTGTGTGTGTGTGTGTGTGTGTGTGTGTGTGTGTGTAAATGTCCTTAAAATATCGAAAGTACTAGAAAGCAAGAGAGATTGGAAGAGCGACAGTGAGGGAGGAAGGAGGGAGAGTAGGGGAGGCAGGAGGGGGGTGGAAGAGAGGGAGGAGGGAGGGGGATATGGAGGGGAGGGAGGAGGGAGGGGGATATGGAGGGGAGGGAGGAGGGAGGGGGACGTGGAGGGGAGGGTGGAGGGAGGGGGGTATAGAGAAGAGAGAGGAGGTAAGGGAGGAAGGAGGGATGGAGAGAGGAGGGAGGGGGGAATGGGGGGAGGGGGGATGGAGGAAGCGTGCTTTTCAGGGAAGAGTGGAGGGAGGGAGAAAGACAAGAAGTGGAAGGACAAGGAGGGGAGAGGAAGGAAAGGAAATTGAGGAAAAAAAAAGGGGGGGGGGAGAGAGGAAAGAGGGGAGGAGGAAGAATGGGTGTGAAGGGAGGGAGATGGTGGAAGCCATTGGTGGAGACAAGTTAGTGGAGGGGGTGTGAGCTAGTGGGGGGAGGGAGGAAGGGAAGGAGGGAACAAGAGGGAGGAAAGAATCTGGGGAAAGGGGGGTAGTGAGGTGGAATTCTCCGGCTTTCGGTCATTCTGGCTTGAACTGTGGGTGGCGAAAGTTGTTACGATTTTGGTAAGCTATTTTTCCTTTTTTTTTTTTCCATTAATTGCCTTTATGATATTATAGGTTGTATTATAAACACTCCTGAGTAGTTTCAAAGCTCACTCAGATAACTGAAATCGTAATAGCTGATAATAGAAGGGCAATAGAGCTGTGTGCGGAGTGGAGTTTAGGATGAGATGTGAAGTTCAGGTTTTGGATGTTGAATTTTAGTTTTTATAGTTTATGGATTTTTTTTGGGGGGGAGGGGGCTGTGATGGCTTATAAGGATTTTTTTTTTTTCCAGCATGATAGCGAAAAACATAGCATGGAGGCGAATAATTTGTGGCCACTTTCCTGTTTCAAGGCATTTAGCTGTTGAGGACTGCCACTACTACATCTGCCACAACTACCACACAGCTACCAGAACTACCACCACCACTAACGCAAATAACCATCACTGTGGAGGGAGCTTTTAAGAGGATACTAATTTGGTATGCTAGTCTTTTCAGCTATTATTATTATTTATTATTATTATTATTATTATTATTAAACATACGCATTGAGGCAGTAAAAGCACCTTAACAAGTCAGTTATTTCTGATAGTCTGTTATATTTTTCTGATTTCTGGGGTGGTAAAGAAAGTTTCATGCGAAATCTGTTTCCCCGCTGTTTTGTCATGCTCCACTGTGTCAACCACTGGTGTCAACTCGTTTGATTCGTCAGCGGTAATGGCGAAAGGGACTGCCTTAACCTGAGTGTTTAAACCTAATCTAATCTAACGTAAATTTACCAAATGATTTAGTCTAGCCTAACCTAAGCTAACCCAACCTAACCAAGCATCCAGTGAGGAAGTTGGGAAACTAATTCTACCTTTGAGTACGTTGAGTAAGATTCTACCATTATGCCGCAACAACCGTAGGTAGGGCTTAAGTTTCAGCAGGAAATAGTCTGAAAAAAGAAAAACTGGTGGAATATGAATTGAACTGAGGCCCTACTTTCAAGTATAGCTTACATTTGCTTTATTATATTTCATGTTTGCTTCTTCCACATGGCTTTTCTGGAAGGTTAATTTTCACATTCTGAGAATATGGTATAGCATGTCTCATCTAACAAGGATACCTAGTCCCTTTTCAGCTAGTTGATGGCAAAGTGTAGTCAGATTGGGATGATAATTTTGAATAGTAACCAGGGAGACATGGGTAACTCATGACCAAGACACAACGTAAAGATCCCCGGCCCCTTTCAGTTCGTTGATGGCCAAGTGCAGTAATTTTGACAAGTTACTTCACAATAACTTGGTACAGATTTTCGTTCTTTCGTAATATTTTACATACGGGTAACTCATTAACCGAAAAACAATGGTGTGGCTCTGCATTCTTCCCATAACACTTAATGATTAATTTGATATCAATCAAGTACAATATTACGATTTTGCATTCAAGATGGAGAGATGGCAATTTTAGGCAAAGTTTGAGTAAAAGCAGTTTGGTAACCAAGGACTCGTTCCTAAATCATAACTGCGGCTCATCGAAGTCCGTACAACCACATCGTATTTTTTGTGGAAGTGACCCATTATCAGAAAAACTGGCAGTAGATGACAACCCCTGACTTTGAATACTTAACTGCAACAAAAGCTTTGAATATGACTCTATACTCTTCACTTTAACTAGGTATAAAATTGCTCAGCATCTTGAATGTTGACTTGTAACAGTGGATGAATACTAGAATCTGATCACGAAGAAGCGCTGTAGAAAGGAAAACTAGCAGCCACTTTATCTTGTTCTGCCACAGAACTATGGGTAATGAATTGCCTAAGGCAAAATCCAGGGCAAGTAGAAGGTAAAAGGACTAATGTTATCTGTATAATTGCCTACTTGTGTAAATAATTCGTACTGTATTTCTGCAATCATTGCAGTGGTGTTGCCATGGTGGCCATGGGTTCGTGTGGGTGAAAACGAAGTATTAACATACTGTACTCTGGTTCCAGAGAGTTCAGCCTGATTCTGGTTCAAGAGGAGCGATAGGGGACTTCTGGAGCACTCAAGTAGCGAGGGGCCTTGACTACATGGAGGAGAGTGGGCAGAAGTATGTTCAGGTAAGTACAGTACCAGTACTGTAAGAGCCCAAGGACTCTTATTCCTACAATATAACCAAGGACGAGATGGGGGGATGGAGTGGAGAGATGGGAGAGGGTGTGTGAGTTGGAGGGAGGGCAACCAAATGGTGGAGGACAGGGCAATGTGGAGACAATTTTTGTGTAGCCATCCCATAAGGGATTAAGGTACCTAGCAATATATAGATAACTGATTTCGAGCAACCGCACAGTGTTGATGTAGGAATGTTAGTTCTTTCAACTGGTTTAGTAACCAAGGAGACTTGTTCCTACTGCCGTAACTACAAAGTTAATGAAACTCTGTAGTCAGTTACGTACTGAAGTTGTGGGAATGGACCAGTTCTTCCAGGGAAGAATTTCCAAGTGCAAGAATTTTTCTCACGGTTAAGAAATTGGAATGAAGTGGAGGTAGTTTTTAGCCTTAATTTGTTAGATTTTGTCTTCTTGTAGTTTAGTGTAGTGTAATAACATGTTATTACCCTGCCTATACACCTTTGCCATAGCACTTCTTTGAGTAGCATATCATCATCATCAGTATGTATGAGGGTGCCAAGGCTACAGTGCGTGTGGATAGTGAACTGAGAGAATTTTTCTATTTGAAGGTTGGATTGAAACAAGGATGTCATGTCTCCATTGGTTGTTCAGTATGTATATGGATGGGGTAATAAGAGATAAAAGGTAGGGCAATGGATGTTGGAGTGGCCCTAGTGAGAGAGGGCAGTGTTTGGAAACTCCCTGTACTGTTGTTTGCAGATAATAAATGTGTTGTTAAGTGAAGACGAAGGGGAGCTGCAAGGCTTGGTGGATGAGTTTGGGAGTGTGTGTAAGAAACGGAATCTAAAGGTGAATGTAGGGAAGTTTAAAAAAGTTATGGTCTTAGAGAGAAGTGAAGTTAGTGAATGTACAGTGAGGTTGAATGAGGAGGAAATGGAGAAAATGAGTGCATTTAAGTACTTGGGTAGTGTGATGAGTAAGGATGGAAGTTTAGAGGGTGAAGTGCTTGAAAGGGTACAACAAGGAAGAAAAGTTGCTGGTTCCTTGAAAGCAGTGATAAGAAACAGGGAAGTGAGCATGGAAGTGAAAAAGTTACTACATGACAGTACGAACTCTAACGTATGGAAGTGAAGCTTGGACCTTGATGGAGGGACAGAAGTCAAGAATGAGAGCGGTGGAATCGAGTTATTTGAGAGGAGCATGTGAAGTCACATGGAGAGACACTGACAAATGAGGAAGTGAAGGAGCGTTGTGGTGTGGATATGGATGTGATAGGAAGCTTTAGGAGAAACACTTTGAGGTGGTTTGGCCATGTGGAGGGGATGGAGAGTGTGAGACTGACGAGGAGAGTGTGAGTGAAGTGGAGGGAGGGGGGAGAGGGAGGGGGAGGCCAATGATGAGATGGTGGGATGGAATGGAGAAGTATGTGAGAGAGGGGGGTGTTAGCTGGGAGCAGGGCAATGGAATGGCGAGAGACAGAGTGACATGGAGGAGATTTGTTTGTGGTCATCCCTAACGGGATTAAGGCGTCTAGCAGTAGATAGATAAGTAGATAATTCATTTAGATACTGACGTTAAAATTAGTGGAGTATACAATAGACCATGCAAGGAATATTAAAGGTTGTGATTTAAACTTTGAGACCTGTTTTCTCCAGTGTGGGTGAGAGCAGAGGTAGAATATGTAGGTGCAGTAATAGAATTTTAATGTGGTCCATTTCACTGGGCATATGAAGGGAATGGAGGGTAACAGTGGAGGGTGAGAGGTGTGAACGTTGAGGGTCGAGTTGAGAGGAAGGGGTAGACTGAGATGGTTTGGGAATGTGAAGTGGATGGAGGATGACGACGTGGTGCTCAGTATGAGAGGAGTGAATGTTGAGGATAGAGTTGAAAGGCAGGCGTGGCCTGAGAGGGGATAGATTGGGATGGTCTGGGAGGAAGGATGGGGCTTGGATGTGTGTGTTGATGGAAGGCGTAGCCTGAGTAGGGATAGATTGGAATGGTCTGGGAGGAAGGATGGGGCTTGGATGTAAGTGTTGATGAGAAAGGGTAGGTTGAAATGGTTTGGGATTTTGGAGAGGTTGGAGGACGACAACTGGGTGCAGATGGTGAGATATGTGAACGTTGAGGGTAGAGTTGAGAGGAAGACTGAAAAATACCTTGGATGGTCGTAATGTGACAGGGATAAGGGGTTGAAGAGAAAAGATGCTAGAAAAAATAAAGCTTAAATTGTAAGAATTTTGCAGAATGTTAAAAGCTCACTTTTACTAAGTGGGATTATCTGCAGTAGTTGTGTAGCGGTTAAATTGGCAATACTAACCATGCCTGGAAATGATCAGTCTCCCCTTTGCCTTTTCATTCTTAACTATTCCTTGTAGTTTTAATAAGGTTTGGAGACTTGGAACAAGTCAGAGATAGCCATTATTATCCCTTCATGAAAGAAAATATCCCCGATGCTGATTAAAATCGTTTGGGGTTGGCAGGAATGAATTGAAACAAATGAGGATTCTATGGATTAAACCAAAGTCAGCCGGAGACCCATGCATTTAAAAAGATCAGCAGTCTTGAAAGTAAAACCTTGTGTTCTATGTAATGTTCCAGTGGAACCTCTAATTTCTTTACCCAGGTGGTTTAGATTTTACTAACATTTTCAGACGATTCGTAAAACTTTTTGAACTTTAAAGTAGCCCTCAGTAACTATCAGAGCATTAAGTCCTCAGATGTAAAATTGCCTGGTAGTAGCAAGAAATAAAAAAAATAAAAACACTAGGGATGAGATGCTAGAGAAGTTAGGAATTATTATACCTCAGTTTGAATTAATCCCTGTGACTTTTCCTTCTGCCTGTGACTTTTCCTTCTGCCTGTGACTTTTCCTTCTGCCTGTGACTTTTCCTTCTGCCTGTGACTTTTTCCTTCGGCCCGTGACTTTTTCCTTCGGTTTGTGACTGTAAATAGCTGTTTTCTTCTGCCAGTGACAGTCTTTCAAATGCAGTGTCTAGGCGTCTTTTAATGAATGGATCTTGATTTTGTTCAGTTTTTGTTTGGGAAGATCTTTTATATTGTTCTATTTTCTTATGCAGTCCAAACTTTAAAATTACTGTACGCTCTAGGCTTACATCCGTAGATACATAAAGCACACAGGAAGTATGGTGGATTATCTGTTGGTGTATTAGCAGCGTTTACAGTTTTTGCCTAAAATTTTGGTAGTCATAGTTGTATAGTGGGTTAAGGTGCTCCCACTGGCAGATGTTTTGAATTTAAGTGGGTGTTTGCTACTGTATTACTTTAGATGCCTGGTGGTCAAGTGAATTAAGGTGGTTAAGCTAGATGTGCTTTGGAATATAAGGTCTTTTCACCTGTGGCAAAGCTGACAGGTCTACAGTAGAAGTCTCTCTCTCTCTCTCTCTCTCTCTCTCTCTCTCTCTCTCTCTCATGAGAGTATATCTGCACATGAAGAGCTCTGAGTGATTTTTTAACGAAATAGTTTCTCAGCTTGAAGTTTTGTTGATTCATCATTAGCAGTTGCGTCAAGTGACGCATCAGCTGACTGGTGGTTTTAAATTTTGGCTAAAAGGAGGCATTTTAGTAACTTTTATAGGAAATATAAAGTTGCTCAGCTAGAAATTTAGAATCGGTTTGACATGTCAGCTATTATTTCAGCGGATTATATAGCATTTTTAAAATTTGACCATAAGGAAGCATGTTAACAGGGTTGATTGAAACCAGGTGGTTTAAACCCTTTTTTTTTTTTTTAACCCAGTTTTTTCTTTGTCTTTAATTTTTAAGATTTGAACACGATTCAGGGAATTTCAGGGTAATATAACATTTATTGTTACGTAATATTTTTTGAAATTCTGCAAGAATTGTTAGGCAAAGGATAGTTTAAACATTTTAGCATAGGGATGACAGATATTCTTATAACTATATTGTATTTTAGTAGTACAGATATTAAATGATGAAAACTGGGTACCAGTAATGCAAAATTTAGCATTTTATCGAGCATCTTTTTCTGTTAAAGATGTACCGGGTAGTTATTAATTTCAGATTTACCGGTAGCTATTGATACTCACTACAGTATTTCATAATCTAATTGATAGACATCTCAAAATTGGGGAAAAACAACAAACTTTAAAACAAGACTTTATGCCCATTATTTGCACATAAATACAGTATAGCTAAATATAGTTGTGGAACTGGTTCAGGTTCTTAACATACAAACTCTGTTGAAAATTCCAAAAATCATATACCAATATTAAGGTCTCCACAGAAAAATATACACAAATATTAAGGAAAAAAATATTTCGTATATTGTTACGCAGCGTACTCTGCGCCCAACTTCTTGTTCAAATGCGGGTGCGGGCCTTGGGTTCTTTTATTCTGGACCGGGCTAGAGTATGCAGACAAGGGATAGGACTCAGACAAGCTAACCAGTTCCACACGTATATTACCTTACAGAGTACAACCGTTCACACACTAGTAGATGGACAATCCTATATAAAATACATTATATGTCACAGTATAATATAAAAATACAAGTACACTATATATCACAATACAGTACACATATATGGCATGAATACAGTATAACACACGACACACTATCACAGACAATAGAACATATAGCACAATTCAGGTATGTATTGCACAGGGAGGGAACAACATGGTCAACAACCCAGATATACTGTAGTATACTACACTGAAGTATACTGCCGATCAGATATATCACAGGGGTCTCTTATATAGATGTATGCATATCTCAGGGACACTGTCACCACTTGTATGGCACAGGGGTCACGGTACACATGTGAGGGGTCATAGATATTACACTGGGGAGTGTGGGTATTACCTGTCGGGCGGAGGGTCACACACAAGGGGGAAGACACACAAGGGAATGCACACACGGGAAACCACACGTGGGTTTAGTATAATTTAGGACACACAGATGCGACACTGGGCTGGGGGAAGGGGTTCACACACAGGGTCTGTAGCACCGGGAATTGTCGGGGGTGAGGGGGAGTATCTCGTAGTGTAGGCCGGGTCATCGGTGGGCACGAGGGGCGCGCCTAAGGCTACGGCACAGGTAGCCGTAGGTGATGGTCCAATGTGGAAGGAGGGTCGTCCGTGGTGTGTTCCCGGCACAAGTCTCGTGTGGCATGGTCAGGGGTGTGGGTCGAGCTGATGGGCGGTGTGATGGACGGCCCTTTCCTGGTGAGGGCCCTGGGAGTGGGTGGCCCTCTGGACTGGGGCTGAACAGGGCTAAGAGGCGCACGGTGTGGCTCCTGACCTTAGTCGAGGTGGGAGTCCTGGAGGTGGATCTGGGCTGATCCGGGCCTGGGGCTGGTTGCAGAGTGCCCTTCATCATCCTGGGGCCATGGTCTTAGCTGGAGGAGGAGGCCATCTGGGGTTGACTGCGGCCGCCTGCCCTGGGGGAGCCTGTCAACTGCTGGGGGCGTCGGTGGCTGGGCTGCAGGGACAGGACACCTGGTGGTTCCATCCCAGTACTATCTGATGGGGGCCCTGTTGGAGAGCAGTCTCCACTCTTCATGGAGGAGGGGAGGCGGGAGGGGCGTCTCGCTTGGCTACAGGAGGGGTGGGCTGAGCAAGGGATGGCATCTTCATAGGGAGCCTCCGGGGTTTTGGAGGAGGAATGACTGGTGGTCTGTCCCTCGGCCTGGTGGGCCTGACGATCCCCGCTGAAACTCCAAGCCGGGGCAGAGGAAGGGGGTCCGGAGGACACTCGTTGTGCCTGGCAGGTCCAGGGGACACTGCCCAGGTTCCCTCCTGGGGTAGTGGTCAAGGGAGATCCGGAGAACACTCCCTCAGGCTGACAGGTCCAGGGGATGCTGCCAAGGGACCACTTGTCCCAGGGACAACAGGAGGAGAAGTCCCAGTGGGTCTTCTGTCTTCTGCTGCAGGTCTGGTGGACTCTGTTGCCCTCCTGCTGTCAGAGGAAAGTGCAGCTGGGGGATGACCGGTGGTCTCTACCCCGGTGACAGATCTGGTGGATACTACCACGGGGCCCGTTGCCCTCCTGGGGAGCACAGGTGAAGGTCATTGAGGTGACAGTCCGAGACACCTGCTCCTGGAGGTGGGTGGCAGGAGGAGGAGATCCAGTGGACTCTCCTTCTACAGTAGATCCAGTGGATAGTATTGCACTGCTGTTCCCCTGGGGTATAGTAGGACTGTGAGTGCTGGCTGCGGCTCTCCCTCTTGTAAATGCCCTCGGACTCAATGTCCGAGGGCCTACTTGGGACTGTCACAGAACAAGTCCAACCCCGATTTTGGCAAGTGCTTTCTCTGTCAGAGGGTAATGCACTCAATCGAAGTACTTCCTGGTGGTCCGGCTGCATGGAAGAGGGGCGTAGGGTCACGGGGGATATACGCTGCTGTGGCGCGGAATGCCGGTGTGACTCCCCATTGCCTCCTCTTGGGGTGGGGGCTACCTCTCCATGTCCAATCTTACATTGCCCCATGAGGAGCGTAGGAGCCCGGGGCTTGGCAGTTGGTCTCGACATTTAAGATGAGAGTGACCAGCCTCACTCATCCCTGAGTGGCATTACATAAGGAGTCAACCCCAACCATCCCTTGGATATAAACCTTCACTGGCTCAATCCGACTGGAGTGCAATAATTACCCAATAAACCACCAGGTGCCAAAATTTGGCTATATGGTTACCACCCAGCATAGTAAATGGTCTCCTGGTGTACAGGAAATATATATATATATATATATATATATATATATATATATATGGAGCCTCTGTGGTACAGTGGTAGAGTGTGCATTTTCGTACACTGAAGAACGAGGGTTCGCGCCCCGGCAAGGTAATAAACTTTGGGAGCGTTCTTCATGCCACATACTGCATTGGCGGACACCACGTACTGCATTGGCGGACACAAGGGGTGCTGTGGTTGAATCAGTGTCGCATACTGTAGAGTATGTTTGCACCCAGTTGGCTTGTGTGGGCCGATTACACTTGGTACACAGACTATACGCACATCCAAAGCCACTCCAACACAACAGTTACACTTACAAGCACTTCTGACCCTACATACAGAGTCTGCGAGACAGCCTAAGCCACTTGGTAGAGATACATTGGCTGTATCGTCCCCACTTCGGTCGGGATAGGCCGGTCCTGCAGTGGACACTCAAATGGCTGATGAGATGAGATAGATACATTATATACATACATACATACATACATACACACACACATACATATATAATGCACAATCAACATGATTAATTTAGAAGAAAAACATAAAAACCAAATAAAGCATTAAAACAAAAACATGGTTTTTGGTTTTATGATTTTTTTTTTTTCCACCTTGCATTTTTAATAAAACAATTGCACATTCTGTGAGTTTAAAAGAAATCAAAGAAATTTTTAAAAATTGGCCGCAGAAGTTTTCCTGCAGATTCTGAGTTTCAAAGAAATCAAAGAAATTTTTAAAAATTGGCCGCAGATGCTTTCCTGCTGGTCTTTGAAGATAGTCACTTCTTATTCTGCTATGGATTTTAAACGTCTGCTCTTGTTTAGATGATCCAGGTGAGAGGTGGTAGTATGTAGATTAGGTTAGTGTATTTGGGTGCCTGGTGGTCTGGTGAATTGGATGTTTGCCTGGTGGCCCAGTGGGTTGGGGCTCTTTGTGGTCTAGTGGATTGAGGAACCTGGTGATCTGGTAGCTTGGGTGCCCAGTGATCCTGTGGGTTCAGGTGCCTAGTGGTTCAGTGGGTTTAGGTGCCTGGTGTCTGAGCAATCACAGCTTAGTATTTCAGTTTCGGGAGTGGTTCAGTTCCATCAGATGAAAGCAAACCAACTAATATCTTTATATATTTGCAGGAGGTGAGTGATTTCTAACAAGACGGTTGAAGATCATATAAAGATAGCAAGATCAACCCAGCTGTGTCAAGGAGTGCCTAATGTTTGAAGATGATTGGTAATGTGTTACAACTGCATCTCTCTTTTTGCTTTAACTTGGCCCAAGATTACCATGCTAGTCATAAAGATTGCTGTGGGAACGGCTTAACTCTGGCTTAAAGTTATCTTCTTTGAACCTTAAATGTAAAATTACCGTGCTCGTCAGAGAAGTGCTACGGAAAATCTTTAACTTAGCTTAAAAGTACCGGTACTATCTTTGAATCATAAGTGTTTAGCTATGCTTGTATGTTAAAATTAGTGATGGTGTTATTGTTTTTGCTGCTAACTTAAGTAAGATCTCTCTATCTATCTATTGCCAGACGCCTCAATCCCGTTCGGGGTGGCCACAAATAAATCGCCTCCACGTCACCCTGTCTCCCGCCATTTCACTACCCTGCTCCCAACTCACACCCCCCTCTCTCATATACCTCTCCACCCCATCCCTCCATCTCATCCTCGGTCTCCCCCTCCCTCTTCCACCCTCCACCTCACTCACATACACTCTCTTCGTCAGTCTTTCACCCTCCATCCTCTCCACATGGCCAAACCACCTCAGTGTGTTCCTCACAACGCTTCCTATCACATCCACATCAACACCACAACGCTCCTTTATATCCTCATTCGTCAGCCTGTCTCTCCACGTGACTCCACAAGCTCCTCTTAAATAACTCATTTCCACTGCTCTCACTCTTGACTTGTGTCCTTCCAACAACGTCCAAGCTTCACTTCCGTACGTTAGAGTTGGTATCACAATACTGTCATGTAGTAACTTTTTTACTTCCATGCTCACTTCCCTGTTTCTTATCACTGCTTTCAAGGAACCAGCAACCTTTCTTCCCTGCTGTACCCTTTCAAGCACTTCACCCTCCAAACCTCCATCCTTACTCATCACACTACCCAAATACTTAAACGTACTCACATTTTCCAATTCCTCACCATCCAACCTAGCTATACATTCACTGACTTCACCTCTCTCAAAGACCATCACTTTACTCTTCCCTACATTCACCTTTAGGTTCCGTTTCTTACACACTCTCTCAAACTCATCCACCAAGCCTTGCAGCTCCCCTTCATCTTCACTCAACAACACAGTATCATCTGCAAACAACAGTACAGGGAGTTTCCAAACACTATCCTCTCTCACCAGGGCCACTCCAACATCCACTACCCTACCTTGTACCTCTTTTATTACCCCATCCATGTACAGATTGAACAACCATGGAAACATGACTCCACAAGCTCCTCTTAAATAACTCATTTCCACTGCTCTCACTCTTGCCTTGTGTCCTTCCAACAACGTCCAAGCTTCACTTCCGTACGTTAGAGTTGGTATCTCAATACTGTCATGTAGTAACTTTTTCACTTCCATACTCTCTAAAGGATAAATCTTGACCAGGTTGAAATGAAAAAAATTGTTGTGTAAACAGAAAGTCCTCATTTAAGTGCTAGTCACAAAGAAGTGCTGTGGAAAGTTAGTGAAAGAATTATAGTTGTGTATACAGAAAGTTCTTTATTTTTTTTTGTTTAATCCAAGCAGTTTACTCATTTTGTCACCAGGCTCATTTATATTGTCATGAAGTGCTGAATTACTGTCCCCAGGCTGATCTGAGCATGAACATTGTCTACAGGCTGAATCTGTCCGTCATCTGTAGTCCACCATTGTTATGGGAGGATAGGGAGGTACTGTATGACTAGTAACCAAGGAGTCTTATGAAAGCAACCCTCTCCAGTGCCTGTAAAGTGGATTAATATGACTATTAACCAAGGAGACTCCTTTAGTCCACCGTCACTGAGGAGGATAAGGAGAGAACTGAGGAATGTTTTTTAAAGGGATTGTGAATATAGGGGCTAGTTGTTGATCAACCCTAGTCTGTCTGGCCACGCAGACAAATGAACCACAGGCAAGTGACAGCTCCTTGCAGGGCCATTCTATGCTGTGAACCAATGTTCCCTTGTGGTTGATTGTGCCCTGCAACAACGAGGTGCAGGGAAAAGTGTGAAGGTTTGGTACCTGGATGGATGTTGCATTGGCATCTCGACACCCAGTTAACAGGGGCACCATAGTAGACTCCACATCACCCCGTTATCTGGTTATATGGTCACCGCCCAGTGTTGTAAAAGGTTTCGTGGGTTGTAGGAAAAAATTAGGCTTGGCATCCAGTGTAGAACCACTCAAAGGGGAATGAAGAGGAAAAGTGACAGGAAGGAAAGGGAGAGAAGACAAAAACAGAATGATTGAGTTGAAGGAAGTAGGCAGTACTACAGTGCAGGCTCAAAATTTCGAACAACCTGATTTATGAAATCTGTAATGTTCTCAAAGATAGTAGTGTTAAAAAGGACAGTATATGACGTTACAAAGGCATGTGATAAGATTCTTAGGTTCTTGAGTGAAGTTATGGTAAATATCCCTTAACCACACAAAACCACGGAACACTACTTAGATGTAAGCAACTAACTAATTTTGCTCACTCTTAACATAAGCATGATTGTTGGTAGGCAGCAGTCTCCTAATATAATTCTCTTAAATTATTTGCATCACTGTCAAACCACTGTGCAATCTAAATTAGTAAATTTCCAAGTAACTCCACATTAAATGTAAACCTCTATCTCAATCCACTCGTTTCACACATGAATGTATTGCATCAGTCTGAGAGTCCAGTATTTCTGCAAGAAAATAATAATGCAGACTTACGTGTACATTATCATAAAATACATCTTAAATTATATAAACTAAGCACTCTGTGAGCAACGCGCAATATGCACATCGGTCATGTTGTAAACAATCACCATGCAACACAAGGCAGTGGTGAAGGTATGTTTATACTCGTATTTGTGTGGTTTTGTTGTGCGTAAGTAAATAAATGGAAAAATATTGGTTACAGCTTATTGATCAATGTTAATTATGAATACAAGTGCACAGTGGTGTAGAATAAGTAGGCATACACAAGATCAGGAAAGAGAAATGTGCAAGAAAAAACTTACATAGTTTGTAACGAGTATTGTACTGATATTTATTGCGGTACATTTAGTTAAGATAAATGGTTATTTTATAAAAATTGGAAAACCGGATGCCTGAAGCAAGCTATAGTTAGCTCATACTACAATGCTCATGTCAAAAGCATGTCCAAACTATAAGACAAGGATAGCCAGAGAATTGGTTTATCTGAAGCTCAAAATTTCTCAAAAGTTCAGATAGTTTGGACACAAGCACTTCGAATTTTAGAGGTTGCACTGTACTGTATATCAAGTGAGTGGGTGATGGCCATCATCACCTACCACCTGAGGGACTAGGAACCAAGGAGACTCATGAAAGCAAATCTCCTGTGCCTGTGAAGTAGACTGCTATACAACACTGATATGACTAGTAACCATAACCAAGGAGACTGTGCCACCTCCTGAAGGCAACCATCTCCATTGCCTAAAATTTTATTTTCATAGTATGCTTTCAAACCTTAGATCCCTATTCCCTTTTGTCTCAGTTTATGGCAGTATGTATTCAGGTAGGAGGGTTATGATCAGTAAATAAAAGTGTGATATCTAGGGCTGGTGGTGGCTCTGTCCAGGCAGAGGGAGTGTGGCCATGTGTGGTTTACCTTATGGGTGTGGGAAGCAACAGCATCTTGCTCAGTATTTTTGATAAGTGGATTCGTAAGAGATTAGTGGTATTACAGGTAGACTGCAAAAAATGCTGCTTTGGTGTGTGTGGTTTGTTGAGATTGCCAAACATGAAAGGATTGATCTTGCTGGTGAGTATTGATTTTTTTTTTTTTTTTTTTTTTTTTTGGAGGGGGGGGATATGTGTGCTGGAGTTGAGGTTAGAGTTAGCTCTGTGGCAAGGATGAGGAGTGTTTAGAGGAATTTCGGGCAGCTGGTCGCCTCCTGATATTGAGAGGGCTTTCCCTCAGTGCTAAGGGATCTTTGTATGTGGCATATGTTAGGAATGTAATGATGTATGGTGGTGAGACCTGAGGAGTGAAGGAAGAGGGTATTCGTAGGCTCAAACGTACAGAAGTGACAATAATTAGATTTGTATGTAGTGCATCCTTGAATGACTGGCCTTGGGAGGGGTGTTAGGATTGCAGTTGAAGAGTTGAGAGGAATGATAGGACATTAATGTATTGGTGTAGTGATGATGATGGGTAACTCGAGATGGTTTGGGCATGTGGAGAGGTTGAAGGATGATAGTTGGGTGTGAAAGGTGAGAGGTGTGATTGTTTAGAGTTGTGAAAGGCAGACCAAAAAAAGACCTGGGATGAAGTCATAGTGAGACCTCAGGGATTAGGGACTGAACAGGGAGACTGCCAGAGACTGAGTAGCATGGAGAGTTACCCTTAAGTTACCAAGACCAACACATGCAAGCATGCTGGAACCTTTATAAGCAGTACGATGGTAAATGAAGTAACTAAGAAGACTAATTTGTACGCCATAATTAAGGATCTAACAGTGCAACACCCCCAGTTTTTTCTTACAAGTTTTGTTGGTTGAAAAGTGGACCTTTAAAGCTCATTAAGGAACAAAATTTTCATTTCCGGTTGGATGGAAGGAAATCTGTTAGTTTATGCCATACCTGTGACTTAAAAATGAGGACGTCTGTATATGCACTGTCTGTATTTGTGGTTGTGGAAGTATCCCTTGTTCATTCAGTCAGACCCTTTGATTTTTCAGCATTTCTTCACTCATGTAGATTTTAGTATATTGTCCCTTATGATCCCACATCCAATACTTACTGTATATGCTGTATTTATATGTGCCGACAATTAAATATTTTCTTTATTCCAATAAATGATTGTTTTATATAAACCACTTTTTTGCCTGTAAGACTTTTCTGCTATGAAGAACTGCTTGATTTTGAGAATGCAGTCTTAGACTTTCAGTTATTGTGGAGGTAGAAAAATTAATAATGCATTTTAAAATGACACATCAGTTGTTTTGCCAACAATTCAAGTATTTTTGCAGCTCTTAATCAAAAGACTAATCACGTAATCAGAGAACTGCAGGTAAAAAAAAAAAAAAAAAAATCAGTGCGTCTGGTGCAGACAAAAAATAATTTGAAACTTTAACATTTTACTTAGTGGCACATAGTGATGCAGCCTGCAAGTTTGTATTCCTTCTGTGACTATGGCTGTTTCATCTTTATCTCATTTCTGTTGCTGTGTCAGTGGTCACTGCTCCTCTGAACTGTCTGCTTGCATCCTTCTACCACTATGGTGGGTGCATAGCATCTGTCTAGCAGCAAACTCTCATCCCTCTTCTGTCCAGCTCTCTAATGCAAGAGTTATTTCCATTCCTTTGTGTATGCAACAGGTCAACTCTGGAACTGCCTTCCTCTTCATTTCCTACTGCCTGTGACTCTCTAGGCTTTTAAATGTTTTGTGTCCATGCATCTCGATATTGACATCTTGAATTTGGCTCTCAGCGTTGTATTTTTTGTTTGAGGGAAAAATCTTTCAGGTTTTCTGGCATTTGCTCCATCTTCCTTGTATTAAAAAAAAAAAAAAAATGATTTAAAGCATTCTCTGAACAGTATTGCTTAAAAATTAGCTGGTATAGTGTTCATCTGTTGTGTTGGACTTGGAGGCCTGTTGCATGGGTATGAAATGGCTGGGTAGGCCAGAAAGAGCATACTGATTTTAAATCTACATTATTAGTTGCCTACTTGCACTAGACCATGAGTGATAAATTTAAACTTCAGACCGTCTCGGTTAAGATGCATGTCTGTTTATTATATGATCAAGAAATTAATAAGGGGTGTAAACTGTAGGAGGCTGTTCATGAGAGCAAAAGGTAACCCATTTTTTTTTCTTTTAATTTCTTTTTAAGGGAGCAAGGTCTTAAAGGTGATAAATGTTACTTCATAACTTGTAAAATTTGTAACTTGTGGCCTGATTTATCATCACTGGAGTGAAGGTGTTTTTTTAAGGAAGACCAGTTATTGGTAGATATGTTATGCCTGCATTCCACATCTTAGTCTAGTCAGAAATAGGCCATTGTACGTCTTGTCTTTCTCTCCAAAATGGGAGACCGTGGATGATGTGGAGATAGAGATGATGGAGAGAGAGAATTAAGTAGGAGTGTGTGTGAGAGGTGCAGGGGGAGACTGAGTATGAGATGGAGGTATAGGAGAGAGGATGGTGTAAGTTTGGGAGGATGGAAAGAGACTAAGTAGGAGTGTGTGAGGGAAGTGGCAGGGGGAGACTGAGGGATGGAGTGGGGAGATATACTCGTATCTGAGGGTGTAATTTGGGGGAATGGAAAGTAGGAATGTGAGAGTTTGTGATTGAGGTGGAGGGGGGGGGGGAGGTATATGAGAAAGGAGGGTGTAAGTTTGAGGGAGGGCAGCAAAATGGTAAGGGACAGGGAGGCAATTTTACCTTTACAGGATTAGTGAATCTTGCTAAAGATAGGTAGGTTGTCCACACCTTCACATTTTCGGTTACCGTATAGTAATATGGCCTTGAGTTACATATTCAAGATTTGTTTGCTAATATTGTACTTGGAACACTTAACTTGGCCTTATATTTTAACCTTTCCAGCCAGAATTATGAGTTGTTGTAGTCTTAAAACATGATGCTAGTCACAAAAACTGTGAAAAAGATTTTGAGTCATAGCATTCTTTCTATGCCCCAAGTTGTGACAGCTGGAAAAGAATGAAAAATTGGGCCTCGTTACAATGAAGAGTATAAAATTGTTAGGTTCAGTGCAATTTGACTTTGTTGATGGACATTTAACATGCATTACAACCAGTGCATGTTAGTATCTTTGAATCCCTTGAGTGGAGGTACTGTGATGTCTGTTCTCAGTTTATTGTTGCTACATCCCACATGATTTTATTTAGGTTTATTGTTGCTGCTGCCACATTATTTTATTTAGCTTAGGAAGGATTTTTCGTACCATCTCTGCCCTGCTCCTCCAGTATGAAGTACCCCCTTGCTATACCTAGCCATGCCCTCTCATACCTGCTGTTCTTGCCCTGCCCAACCCCTGGAGTATGAGATGTCACTCCCTTGTCCTCACCCTCCAGTATTTCACCCCCTTAAGCTGAGTAAAATCGTGTGGTGTCAGCAGGCAAAAAATGTTCTTGTACTGAAGAGGTTAAATGTCCCTAGTCAGTCCTTTGATATGCCATTTTGTGTTGATCTTTAACATGCATTAATGCAAACACCGGGTGCACACTGTGTTTAGTAATCAGTGCATGTTAATAAAGCCCTCCTCGTCCTTTGTTGATTGCCATGTTTCTTTGTATAGCTCTGCATGGCTTATAGCTGGGTAGAGCAATACGAGACATGGCATATACAAAGCGATGAGCAGGGCACGCTCTTGGAAGCATCTAAGGGAGCCGTGCCGGACCTATCTCGATAAATGGGCCACGAAAATACGGACTGGCAACCCTCACACCTCGGGTTACCAGTCCGTATTTCTCTGGCCCATTTATCGAGATAGTTTATTTTTTTAACCTACACCACTCTTGTGTATATCTAATGGAAATAAAACCAATGTATTATTACAATGTCTTTATTATATACCTTTTCTTTACATATATATTTTTTTTTACATATGTATATTAAAATGTGGACTTTGAAATATCAAAGAGAATAATACCAAGACATATATGAATAGTACGAAGGAGACATCACTTCGTACTATTCACATATGTCTTGGTATTATTCACTGATATTTTTTCAAACGACACAATTTGTACACATTATGAAGGAGATAGCACTTTGTACTATATAGAGAGAAGTCAGTTGATTAAAATATGCACTGATAATTTTTTTGGACTTGGAAAAATACTGAGAAAACATGACTTTGCAACATAGCAGCAACATGACTTAGGGACTTACTACAATATCGGTAACATGACTTAGGGACTTTGTAACATATTGACAACAGGACTTACATGCTAAGCATGAACAGATATATTCACGAGATACACTTCTGCTTGTGGTTTGATTATTATAGAAGCTAAGAAATTATTTAAAATATTGAAATATATAAAACCAAATATATATAAACTTAAATTACAGAAAGAGCAAAGAGAGGGAAGAAGAGAGCAGCAGACGAGAGTAGTGGCAGAGGAATAACAACAAAACAGAAAGGTGAGTGTGGCAAAGAAAGGGCTGGGGAGGAAAGGGCAGGGCAAGAGTGCAAATTTGAGCACAACAAAGGTGCAGGGTAGGTCAGCACCAGGACAGCAGGGCAGGGATGAGAAGACAGGACAGGGAGGGAAGAAAACAGCAGATGAGATCAGGGCAACTTCCACGGCAGAAAAAGGTGCGAAGGGCAGGACAGATCAGGGCCGGGACAGTACAACAGTGATAGAAGAACAAGAGAGGGATGGCAGGGCAGGAATAGTGGGACAGGGATGGAAAGGTTAGGGATGGCAGGAACAGCAGGGCAGGGATGACATGCCAGAGCATAAGAAGGGTGCAGGGGAGGGTATGCCTGTGTACTGCAAGGGTGTAGGGATGAATATGTCTGTATTGCAAGGATGCAGGGGAGAGGAGGACAGTGTAAGGGTGCAGGGCAGGTAAGTAATGGCTGGACAAGGATGGCAGGATGGGAGTGACAGGACAAGGTTGGCAAGAACAGCAGGGGACATCTGGCAGGGTATAGCAAGTGTGGGTTGCAGGGTGGTGGTGGTACGGTGGGTTGCAAGGTGGTTGAGAGGTTGGATGGGTGGTAAGGTGAGGAGGAGGAGGAAGGAAGAGGAGAGGAAAAGGAAGGAGGAAGGAAAGAACAAAGAAGAGGAGAGGAAAAGGAAGGAGGAAGGAAAGAACAAGGAGGAGGAGGAGAGGAGGAAGGAAAGAACAAGGAGGAGGAGGAGAGGAGGAAGGAAAGAACAAGGAGGAGGAGGAGAGGAGGAAGGAAAGAACAAGGAGGAGGAGGAGAGGAGGAAGGAAAGAACAAGGAGGAGGAGGAGGGGAGGAAGGAAAGAACAAGGAGGAAGGAAAGAACAAGGAGGAGGAGGAGGGGAGGAAGCAGACGGAGGGAGGGAGCTTAATACAATACTTAACTATATGACACACTAAAACACAGAGAATAAACACTCAAATCTTTTTCGTTTGTAGTATAATGCCAGCAAGGGGTATCATTAGTTTCAGCTTAAGAAAATGCTTGTTAGTCAATAACAATAATAACTTACTGGCAAACCCCTATCAGTAATTCCCCATTTAAGATACTTTCACTAAGCACAGTTTCTCTCTTAATCTGTCAGTCAAAAATACAAGCACTTTTCACATGCTTCTTATTTGATCTCAAAGGTGTACTGTGAAAGGTAAAGATTAATTCATCTAAAAATATTAATATAAATTTAACACAGATACATTTCTTGATAGTTGCTGTCTTGCATATGATCCTTATATGCATGAGAAAAAGTCTCTTGCTGGGACCTAACCCTAACCTCATGCAACGTTCACCTATCAGCAATTTACGGATATCGGTTAGTAAATGAGGAATACTTTTTGCTGGCATTATACACAAACAAAACGCACAATTTACACATATTTAGTTTGTAATAGTGTGGAAAATGTGCCCTTATATCTTAGATGATGTGTTTTAATATAATTCAATCCTATGCATATATATACTGAGTTTCTTAAATAACCTTTGAATTAAAGAGTGCATGGTGGGCCTGTAGAAGTGGTTCAGTATTTTCGTATTGTTCATATATCATTTGTAAAGGCTCCAACATGCTTGCAATGGCCTTAGTCACCTGATGGCTGCTTGATCTCTGGCAGCTTCCCTATTCAGTTCCTTATCCCTGAGTTCACACACTATGACCTCATTCCAGGTCCATATTACACCTGCACAACACTTGCATTCAGAAAACATTACACAAACACCTGGACCTGCTTCTTATGCTCCTTCCCCCACCCACTAACCATCCCACCAACCCTACTACTTCCTCAGCACCTCCTCAGCCTAACCCACCAATCCTTCCCACGCCATCCAGTCCCCCAACCCCTCCCATTCCTTCCCAACCTGGATGAATCCGTCGCTGATGCCTGTCCAGGATGCAACACAGCACCCCATACTATTAAGTACATTATCGAAGACTGTATTGCACACAATCACCTACGCCAACAACACAACATACACTCCTTGAGAGCACTGTGGGAAAACCAGGTCTCGGCTGTGGCCTTCCTTAGGGACTCAGGGCTGTTCGGCCAGACTGCCTAGGGAACAGCTGCTATTACCACTAAAAAGATCCAGATACACAGAAAGCATCAGTGTGAGAAATATCAACGGCATATGCTGTGTACAGCCTTGGGAATATTACTCTTCCAAAAAAACATAATAATATTAACTTTTAAAAAGTCTAAACAATTGGCTTCGATGCTAGACAGCTTACAATTTTATACAACATAGGCTACCCTGCTTAACCTAATATTGCATACTGCACAAAATAATTTGTTCAAATGATATTGCTGATTTCTGAGCTACAATGGGTTCAAAGACGATAGGGACCTGACAAGCAAATTAGTTCTTGCAAATGCTTAAGAAAATACAGCAAATGGCTGTGTAATTTGAAACAGTTTATCAGACTAGTTCAGTCACAGGGGCACCTCATGACCTTTCCATACAACTTAAAACATCTGAAGATGACCATACAAAGGCATTTTTTTCCAAATTAAGAATAGAAAAGTAAAAATAACATAATACAATTCAACACATACATAACTGTAATCAGTTTGTTTTCATCTGACAAAGCCAGCCAACTTTTATAACTTCAGTACTACATCATGGATGTATATAATTATAAAAGCCTTTATGATGAGGTACGGATAAGCCTCTTTGGTTACTAGTCCAATTAACTCTCTAGTCTGACAGCACTTGGCCATCAACCAAGCTAAGAGGTAATGAATCCGTCAGGTGAAAACAAACTGACTACAGAATAAATCAAGAGAAATAAACAAGCACCAAAAAAAATATCCCAATCAATATAAAAAACGTAGCCACAGAAAAAAAAAATAAAAAAATAAAAAATAAAAGGTAACAGAAAACATAAACTATTGACGACAAATGTTCGTACTGTATACTGTATCTGAAGGGAAAATTCTCAACTCATTAATCTTCGATATAAAGATATAAATGGAGGGAATCTAGTGGGGATGTTTAATGATGAGAATCAGCTCAGAATGGTTGTTATTCGTGGATATAAATGAAGGGAAACAACTCAAGATGTCCATTAATTGTTAACTAAGGATTCTCGTTAGTCCTTCATTTCTCAAAGCTACTCAGGGCAGTATTTTATTTTTTTAAATGCAGAGAACAAACAAAAGGCTTTAAGAAATAATAAACAAACGAGGGACTACTTCAAGATCCGATAATTTTGAGATTTCTGCATATATTGCGTTTAAAAGACGAGTTCATGGGCAAAGGGAAATACAGACTGAGGACGACAGTTTCAGAATTGACCTGTGGCCAATTAAAATATTCCAAACAAGGACTATAGGTGCATATTTTTCGGTATATTTCTTCCTGTGGCAGACTGCGCAGTACATCACTATGACATCATATTTATAAAATTGCAAAAATAACATATCAATACAACAAAATAGCCATAAAAATATAACACAACTAATATCAATATTTCAGGCAGGATAGGATAATACTGTACAGTATATGCAAAACACCTACCGGTATTGTTACTGTTGGGTAAAAAAGCACTATGGCTTATCAAAGTCCTTTTATCTGCCACATTTATTTATGATCTTTTGGGCTGATAATACAGGCTGTTGTGGTGGTCCCAGGTTCATTTTCATTATTAAGAATCACAGTCAATGCTAGAGAAACTAAATACTCGAATTTAATGAAAGAAAAGGGGCAATATGACCTTTTGGAAGAGTTAAGCTCCAAAATTATTCTTACAACACAGATTATCCTCTAATAATCTTTTTCAGACGTGTGTGTAATTCTTACTACCAGCAGTCTACTTTGGAAAATGACAAGCATATATCCTTCAAAAAATTTCACAGCTCATTTAGCAACATCTCATTAAAGAGCCTAGATGATGAGCACACATATAAGTTACACAAACAACTGACACTGTCTTACCTTGTCAGGGAGCAATTACTGTACAGTACTGTGAAAATGCTAGAACTGATGCTATATTGGTTCAGAGAAGTGGTTTGGTTACAGCACTACTACAAAGGAATACAGGACCACAGCAAACCACAATTTACTGAACCATAATACAGGGGTGCTCATATATATATTGCGTGTTGTCGGCTCAGTCTGCTAGTACTGTATGGGGAATGCAGGTATTTTGACGACTTTCAGAAATGGCTACCGGGTATTCATCTATGCTCCTGTTCAGGTTAGGGCATCAAATTACCATCTCTCCTTTGTAAATGCTATTTGAAACAAGACTGTACTATATTATGATGTTAGACATGAAAAAGTGCTATGGAAAGGATGTTGGGCCACAGTGCTATCTTATTCTGCCAGTGGGGTATGGAAAGTACATCTGCATAAAGAAAAAATCTCGTGTATTTACCTATTTGTAGTATACAGGAATTGAGCAATGCTCGTGTTGTCCTGTCTGCATTTCCATATTTATCTAATCTACCTTTACACACATGAATGTTTTTCTCCTGCACAGCCTTTTCGTCTAAGTCGTTCCAAAAACTTATGTATTTACCTAATATATATATATATATATATATATATATATATATATATATATATATATATATATGTGTGTGTGTGTGTGTAATTCACCGGGTCGGTCAGGTTCACTTGATGCTCGTGATCGTCAGCGTTTTTACCCTCCCGGAAGGGAGCTGAGAGCTCATATAGTCCGATCTAAGGGCAAGGCTGTGACCTTCACACACGCACACACCCGTCCCCTTGCTCAAGGGGGACAGTAACCACCCACTTCGTCAGTGAAACTTTTCGCCACCGGAGCGAGGCGCGAACTCTCGTCTACCAGGTGGCAAGCGAGAACGTTACCACTGCGCCAGCGACCGGTGTGTGTGTGTGTGTGTGTGTGTGTGTGTGTGTGTGTGTCATATCTCCTTGTGTTATGTTTTTGTGAATATACTGAGTGCCTTATGAGAGAGGGAAAGGTGTGGAAACTTTATAAACTGTTGCTTGCTGATGATACTGTATAGTTAGGTGGGGATGAATGTGAACTGCAAGGCTTGGTGAACGAGACAAACTATGGTGTTGTGGGGAAAGGAGTCACAACACACACAGTGAGACTGGACAGTGAGGACATCGAGAATGAGAGTGTATCCAAGTACTCAAAGTAGTGTGTAACTGAGGATGGATGGAAGTGCTTGAAGGGGTACAGCAAGGTAGAAAGGTTGCTGGATCATTTAAAGCTGTGATAAGGAACAGGCAAGTGAGCGTGGAAGTGAAGCTTGGATTCTATTGGAAGGACACAAATCAAGAGTGAGAGCAGTAGAAAAAGTAGGATTGTGTGGAGTTTTATGAGCAGACAGAAAGACAAATGAAGTAAGGAAGCATTGTGGTACTGTTTGGGGAAATACTTTGTGATGGTTTGGCCATGTAGAAAGAATGCAGAATGAGAGACTGACTAGAAGAGTGTATGTGAATGAGGTGGCAGGGGAGAGGAGGAGGGAGAGACTACGGCTGACATGGAAGAATGGAGTGGGGAGATACAAGGGAGGGGAGTGAGTTGGAGAGAAGGAA
Organism: Coenobita brevimanus; assembly: GCF_032717465.1. NCBI lineage: Eukaryota > Metazoa > Arthropoda > Malacostraca > Decapoda > Coenobitidae > Coenobita > Coenobita brevimanus. The sequence continues at coordinate 8,637,518 of NC_137045.1, forward strand.
GTCAAATGGCAGAAGTCAGAGTGATGTGAAGTTAATTTGTTTGTGGCCGCCCCTTATGAGACTGAGGTGGCTGGCATTAGATGGATAAAAGTCAGAGGGGAAAAATTTCTGTTTACTTAAAGTGAGCTTTATGCAATTACTGGAAGCAAATGCAAGAGGAGATATTTGATTACTTTATAAAAAATAATGCAAGCAATGGATGCAAACAAGCAATCACTGTAAAGTAAGGAAGGGTTATGGGAAATAGAAAATGATGCACAGTAGACATTGGTAGTGCTGACTGAGCCATTCACCATCATCATCAACGTATAACCAACATCAGCCATCATATTATACTCATCATTGCAATCATAATCATCATCATCATCATCAAAAACCTAACCTCTTCCCACCTAAGGACAGGGTAAGGTATGGTCCAAAAAGAAAGAACAAAACACATGTAATCAGACATGCTACAAATGAACCACCCTGTATTTAGAGCATCTATGGCATATAATCCGGACTTACTGCGTCTGTTTGTGATGTACAGGCATGTGCAAAAGTATGCCAACAATATTCTACCACACTTGTTACTAACCTTACTTAAACTTTTATCACATTTTAAAAAGTACATCCAATTTCTATTTGAAGTTAACAATACCGTAATCACTTTTCCTGCCGCACACACTTTGATGGAACGATAAAGTTAACTACAGACAAGAGGGAATTGACAGGACCGAGGTTTGTATACAAAGGGAATTGTCAACATCGCAGGGTCGATTGGTGTGGGTGATTGAAATGGAAAACACAGCAGATTCCTCCAGAAGTTCAGGGAATAATCTCAAGCACAGATAACGCTGAAGGGAAATATGCATGAAAAAGTATATTGGTAAGTGGAGGTTTTTGGAAAATTGATACTCTGATTTGAGAGCTTACAATATATACCAGTACAGTATGCTAATCATACGCATTTGAACTAACAACTGGGCAAACCATAAGATAAAAAAAATCTGGCCAGTGCACGTCTTCCAAGTACAGCACAAACGACAATAATAATAATAATAATAATAATAATAATCAGTTAAAAATCACATGCATGATTCACTGGAGTGTCTTATAGGTGGCATAGGAAACTTGCTAAGAAATTATGTTAGGAAATCACCACACCCACAAAGAAGACAAGCCACTTTCACTGACCTACCACCAGATATTGTTCAACTGAGGGAATTACTGTACTAGCGGTCAAAGGCATAAAAAAATAACATGGGGAACTATTTTCTAAAAATTCTAGCAATTTTTCTTGCTAACACTTATAACAGTCTACGGTATTTACTACCTATGTGTATCTGTGTCATGTTTATCTATCTGTGTATTTGTCGATCTATTATCCTTGTGCATGCGTAATATTTATCTGTCTGTGTACTTGTCTATCTATATCTATCAGCTTGAAATAATTTTGAGTTGATGCTACAGCATAGCAAGGAGACATGCTAATCATGAAGAAGTGCAATTGAAAGGTTTCAAAACTATCTACTACTGGTATACCTGGGGAATTTGCTTAGCATACTCTTGTTATTCTAACCTGGCATAAAATTACCTTCTCAACAACAGTTATAGTTTATCAAACAGAATAATGCTAGTCATGAAAAAGTGTTATGGGAAGGATGTAGACTTGCAGACTAATATAAATAAATACATGGGTTATAAACTAAAGATCATAATCATCCTTAGATCCCCAAGATTCCAAGAATCACTCTCGGTTAAAAAAAATCTGGTGTTAGATGGAATAAAGACAGTTGCTCTCCCACTTACAAACATTATTTTGAGCTATGAACTTTTGCTGTTGACAAGATTAACAATTTACTAACTTGAGATTTTATTAGGCCTTGTGGTTTGTTGTACTGCTTAGTTGTCAACCTGATAGCGCCAAGAATTGATTCCTGGCACTGCATCATCATCACTATTGTCCATTAGCAAGTAAAATGAGTACCTAGATGAAGTAACTGGACTTATATACCCCAGTGGTGGAATGATCTAGTTATGGAGCCTGACACTGCCGCTGATCACAATTATCATCATCATCATCATCAGCCCTAACTCCTTTTCCCACCTAAGGATGGGGTGTGGAATTCTCAAGAAAACTGTCCTAAGTAGAGGAGCAACTGTTAACACACCATGTCCACATCAACTTGGCTTAAAAGTGATTTGGAAAGGATGCAAAGCCACAGTATTGTTATTTTTGTCTTACTCTGCTTCAGAATTATGGGAATTAGGCCACCAAAGAATAAAAATCTCTGCCAAGTCAAGGTGGACAACCCAAATAATGTGCAATTCACTTATTTCAGGAGGGTGGTAGTAGCTGTAGTAGCAGCAGCAGCTGGAGTCCAATATCACAGGCCCAGCAGCAGCAGCAGCATCAACCAACCTCAGCGGCAGCACAGGTGGCCTCTGAAAATATGACTAGTTTTTAGGAGATATCTCAGGTATGTTGATTTAACCCTTTCTCTGTGGAGGAGTTTAGTATTGATCGTTATTAACCCCCACAGTATTAGTGCCGGAGAGGGACACGTTCATGTGATGGCACCAGCAGGACTGAGGAGATGGAGCGGCCTGCTTATATTAACATTGCTCAGTCCCATCCATATTCCCCAAACGGAGACTGGAGGAATACAAAAGGGTAGTTCTCCCTGCAGTCCACTAAGCCCCAAGTCCTTATGCTCCTCGTGGGGTTGTAAAAGGTTGACTGATGTGTGGGTGGGTGGGTAATCTCGCAGTACACACAACTCGCCACCATGTGCCATATGCTTATCATTACAGCATCGGTATGTGTTGGGATCTGGAGTGCTAATTTTTAGAAAGAGAAGGGATCCTCACTGCCTATGTTAGAATGATAGTGGCACACAGGAGGATGAGTCTTTTTGGTAACGCATTTGGCTCTGGTTTCTGACAACCATGTGATAACGATATGAAGCACATAAGAATATGAGAGGGAAGGGTACTGTCATTCAGGGAGGACTGAAAAATATGAAAGGCAGAGCACAATCCAGGCAAGTATTGTATGTGAACTTTTGGGTATAGCAATACCAACGGAACTTAAACTGCCATTTTTTTCCCCCCTGGATTTGACACTCTCCCTAGCCCCCCCCCCCTGCACACACACACACACACACACACACACACACACACACACACACACACACACACACACACACATACCAAGTACTTTCTGACTATCCAGCCCCAATATCATACCTTGGTTCCTGTAGTCCGTTCTTCCCCGGGTGGCACCACTCGATCAAAAACCTCCAGCCACCTCTTGGGAATTGAATGTACTGTATGCAAGGCCGTCACCCCAACTGAGGCATTTTGACTAACAGACAACCAAACACTTGAAGCAAAAAGTCATGCATGAAGATACCCTGATCCATGAGAGCAAGAAAACTGCTCTGCAAGATGATTATATGTATGTAAACCAATAGCATCATCATCAGCTCATTTCCCACCTATGAATACAGGAAGGTGGGGTTCAAAGAGCAAGAGAAACACATATATTTAGGCATACACACTGATAGGGTTCAGTGGTCAACAAGAACACACACATTCACAGTGAGGATGGGTTCAAAAGGCAAGAAAAACACATGCACACTGTGGTAGGGTTCAAAAAGAAACACACACACACACACACACACACACACACACACACACAGTGAGGGTGGGTTCAAAGAACAAGAAAAACACATGCACACTGTAGTAGGGTTCAAAGAGCAACAAAAACACACATTCACAGTGGGGCTAGGTTCAAAAAAAAAAAAAAAAAAAAAAAAAAAAAAAAATGCAGTACGGTTCAAAGAGCAACAAAAACACACATTCACAGTTAGGCTAGCTTCAAAGAGCAAGGAAAACACATATAAACAGTGAGACTTGGTTCAAAGAGCAAGGAAAATACATACTGTATATCCCATAAATATTATACATGCAGTTCTCATTGTAAATCAAGGACATTTCCAAAATATCACAAACTTCTTTCATACAACTGGTACTGCAGAATCAAAGAATGTGGGAAATCAGCTTTATGGGCAGGAATCGATCGTTAATAAGCAAGTTTTCTGAAATTTCCAGCTGATTTAACAAGTGATCATTAAAAAATAGCTAATAACAAGGAATTTGTGTCTATGGCTGCGACATTGGGCAGTAACAGTAGACAAATAGATAGATATAGATAGATAGAATAATAAACAGGATTTTTTTGGTAAACTGGGATTGTTAATTTGGAGATTAAGTGCCCTTTTCTGATTTTTAATTTTCTGACTGTTTCTTGTTAATATCGTTTTCCTGATGATTTTCCCTACAAAAAACCAAAATACAAAATGGAGCCTGTATTTTCTTATGAACATTATATATGGTTAGGTTAGGCTAAGCTGCATTAATTCAGTGAGGAAGGTCAGATCAGGAGAGTCAGTGGTATTAAAATGTTCTATCTATCTATTGCCAGACGTAATCTCGTTAGGGGTGGTCACTTGACTTTGAGTTAGTTGTTTTACGGAGAGGGGCACTAACCCTCCACCAACTCACTTGTTGACACGTAGGGAGGCTGGGAGCACATATGGTTTGGTAATATGGTTACCACCCAGCGTTGTAAATGGTTTCTTAGCTTACACGACACCATTTGGCTTGTCATTCAATGTAAAGCCACCTATAAAGGAAAGAGAAGCTATAAGAAGTGACAGGAAAGATGAGAGAAATAGGAAGAGAGGAAGGCAGGCACAGAAAAAGAATAATAAAGGCTAAGGAAGAAGTAGGCAGCACTACATCAAGTGAGTGGATGATGGTCGCCACCACGTACCACTATTAAAATGTTCGTAGTACCCCCCCCAAAAAAAAAAAAAAAAAAAATTGAAAGCCACATATTGTGCTGAGGCCCCAACATAGAAAAAATAATTTTCATATTCCTACTGTGCACAGCTTTCACAGATGGCTTAGGTTCTGTATGTTTGATTTTATTACAAGATAAATTAAGAAAATAACAGGGACAATCTTTAAGAGTTCCCATTAACAAATGAAAAGTTTACAACAGGGATTTTTCATACTTGTAAATTCATTTTCGACACCCAGAGCCTGTGGATATATCCTTTATGTTATCAAAGACTGCGCAATTCACTCATGACACTCAGATATGGAAGATCACTGGCTCAATGAATCATAAGGCCTACCGGCTTTCTCTGGCAAGTGACCATAACAACAGTTATCCATACAATAATAGCTAACCTGTCTAAGAAATTTTGCATGTATTAAATCCATGGCGTCTGTGGAAACATCTGTGTATAAATATCTAAGCCACGTACCTCCCATGAACCATAACATGGAAGATTAATTAACGATGTGCCTAGTTCATGACCCGCCCATCTTTAAATATTAAATGCCGGACTCCGGAAGAAGGAGTGTTACCAATGCTGCCAGACCGACCTGTTCTCAGACTTCGCTAGAATTTTGAATAGCAGAAACCTCCAACATATCGCAAAAACATGATATAATATACGGAATACCGATAAATATGGAGAGATTCCAAGAATATTGGAAGATATCTTGCACCTAAACGTTAACATAATTGCAAAATGGAAGTAGAGCAAAAAGCACTAGATTGAAGCTAAATACAGTACTCTCAAGAAAATAGCTCTAAAAAAACCTGCAGTCACGGAAAAAAGATTGCTAGAGCTTCATAGTATTATAGAAAAACCTCCATCTCTTGCATCTGGACGCTAAAATTCACCCTAAATAGAACATAACATCCGAGTAGAAAAATGGTTAGCTTTGGTAATACGAGTCCCTGGCACCAAAACTCGAAATGGTCTTAGTAAATTCTGCATAAAACAGATTTTTGCCTTGATTATTGTTATTTCTGTGACCTATTTACCCCCCAAAAAATTTCTTCATGTAGAATAAATTGCTTACGTATTCTGTAAAGCATTATTTTGACTTTTTACGATGACTGTTTTACTTTTATTCGCCTTTATCAGGTTTGAACAATCATTGGAACGGGAATGTGAGGAGGGCATGATTGGTCGCAGGTGAGTGGTTTTTATTTGTTTGTTCATTTTCCTTCATGTCATATTTTACCTGAAATAGGCAGAATATGCCGTGTGACTAAAGACTCGAGATCGGTTGGAACACACCAAATAAAGTTTTTGAAGAATATTTGTAAGTGAAAACAGCTTTAAATTCCTTTCGCTGGTAATGGTGTCGAAAATGGTGGCGTCACTTGGTCGGAGGTCCCCTGTGATGTATTATATTTTACTAGTTGCATTATTTTTTCATTCGTGCTACCCTCAGACAAAGTTATACACCCTTGTGAGTGATACAAAATTGTATGGAAGTTAAGGGTGGTTCAACATTATGCATGGCCTTTAGAGAATTTAGAATTGTCAGAAGGTAGCATGATGGAAAAAAAAAAAAAAAAAAAATGGATTGAGGTGTTAGAGGTAAGATAGACCTATAAATTTATATACAGCACTTAAATTATTAGAAAACCATAACACTGGATTATACAGTAGACATGAATTTGTATAGTTTGGTATGTTTTGAGAAATTTGACCATCAGATCTTTTGCAAATCATTAGTTTCATAGTTTTTGGCCTGCCAGCCCCATTAATTAGGAATTGGGGGGACGGTTTTTAAAGTAAAAACCGATCAATACATTATAATCATGAGATAATCATATTTTGATCTGAAATAAAGTCAGATATTCCACATTTAAAAAATGGAAAACCATTGATAGCTGATGCGAACAAACATAAATGAATTACATGCCATTTTTATATCTATTTTTTTTTACCTTTCAGGAGGCATGGGACAACCATATTATACAGTTTTTGCCACTTTTGATAAATATGTTTTTTAAAGTTTTAAGGGTACTGTGGTAGTGATATCAATTTTGTTTTTAATCCTTTTTTTCTGTCTTATTTTGCAGTTTTCTGCAGTTTTTTGTTTATTATAGTCCTTATTGTGTGTTTTTTTTTCCTATTATACTAAGAAGACAAATGCCCCTATGATTACCACACACTTCTTTTTCCCCTTTTCCTTTGTACAAGGGAATAATTATACCTGACTTCCAATCCTCTGGGACTCTACCTTCCTCCCAGGCCAATCTGAACATCTTCCACATCCATTCTACTACTATCTCTCCCCCATGCTTCAGCATTTCACCACACACTTCATCAATTCCTGGGGCTTTCCCCGATTTAACTTTCTTCATTACTTCCACAACTTCTATCCTACTGATTTCTTCCTGTCTTCTCACCTCCCTCCTCCTCCCAGCCACTTATACTCGCATTACTTCCATCCTCTATGTTCAACAATTCCTTAAAGTGTTCTCTCCATCTGCTCACTTTTTCTCCCTTCTCCACTAGTAATCTACCATTTTTATCTTTCACTCCCCTGCTAACTTGACTTCCACCCTGTCTTACTCTTTACACCTCTTTCCAGAACATTTTCTTACGGTCCCTCCGCTTTACACTCAAATTCCTTCCAAATTCCTCATCCACTCTCTTCTTTCTCTTACTAATCATTTCACCTCTCTCTTTCTTTCTACATATAACTCTTCCGCCTCTCAACTTCTTCCACGGCCCTATTTCTCATCCATTCATTGTATGCTTTCTTCTTTTGTGCCACAGCCTGTCTCACCTCTTCAGTCCACCACGCTGTTCCTTGCACCCCTCGCCGTCTTCTCTTACTTCCACACACCACATCACATGCTGCACATATTTCTTCTGTAAATATCCTACAGACACCTTCCACGTCTCCCATCTGCTCCAATTCATAGTTGCCCAATCGTTCCTCCACTTCTCTCTTATACTCTGCCTTTTTCTCATCCTCTTGTAACCTTTCCACTCTCCTTGCAACTACTCCTTCCTCTCGTCTTTCCCTTCTTCTATTCCTCCATCTTACTTGAATTCTAATTCTGGCCACCACCAAGTAGTGGTCAGAAAGTCCACTCCCCCAACCTCTATAAACTCTTGCATCCATTACACATCTTCGCATCCTTTCATCCACACACACATAATCAATCATTGCCTTCCTTTCATTCAGTTCACCACCCACCCTTCTCATCACTCGCCATGTATACCTGTGGATCATTTTATGCCTGAAGAGGGTATTGGCTATCACCAACCCCCTCCCAGCACAAATGTCCACTAACGCACTCCCATTCTCATCTATCTCAGCAGGCACACCCCACTCACCAACTATTCCATCCACCTTCACATTCCCAACTTTACCATTCATATCACCGATCAAAAACACTCTCTCATTCCTTCCAAACTTTTCCATGCACACTTCTACATTTGTCCAGAACTTCTCTCACTCTTCTAGCACGATCTTGCGTTGGCGCATACACACACACACAATCGCCCACATTTGTATTCCAACTTTCAACTTTACCCACACAATCCTTGACCCAACTGAGGAAATCAGACATAAACCACAAGCTGAGTGAGAATGGCTGTACGGGTCCCAACCAAATGGTGGAAATCCCCTGGCCACCCCAATCACCAATAACATTCCGGAGGTGCACGAGGAAGACAGAGTGTAACCCACAAGATGAGAAAGAATGGCTGTACGGGTCCCTACTGTATGGTCGAAATACCCTCAGCCGCCCAGATTAGTCAGAAACTCCCAGCCACACATGCCCATTCGCTCCCTTATTGAATGGTCAGAGTCGCATTGCTTTCCAGATTACTCGGTCACTTCTTAGGCCAGTGATGTACAGGACATTTGCCTGGGTGAGCAAAAAGGACCCATGTGCTTGTAGGTCAGTGTGCCACTATTTACTCGCATGCTCATAGCCAAGCATGGATAAAGACATGGCTACGCTGTACACTCCCGAGTGCTACCGCACCTCAGTTCCCACCTTGGTCTCTCTGTGTGTGGATGTGCATGGCTGAGGTTAAACAATGGCAGCTTCCAAAATAGCATTTGTGGTGGTGCCCTAACTTCTGCAGGCCTTAATTCTCCTCTGTGGTGTTCCTGTATGTGCGATGATGGCCCCACCACCACCCGAGAAACGCAAGAGGAGGGTTTTGACCCTGGAGAAAATGCTTATTGGCCAAGGTTGACACGGGCTGGTCAACTTCGTGCATTCTGCGTGAATATGACTTACCCTGCTCAACCTTGTCTGATATCAAGAAATCACGGGAGAAGTTGTGTCAGTATGGACAGGACCACGGTGATAACACTCAGAAAGGTGACCAGAAGGTGATGTCCCAGCCCTGCTATGCCATCATCGACCAGTTGACTTTAGTTTGGTTCCGCTAGCAACAGGGTGCCAGCATGCCTGTAAGTGGGACCGAGTTGAAGGCTGCAGCCGAGTAGTTTGCACGCCTGCGCAACATGCATGACTTCAGGGCATCCGAGGGTTGGCTGTTCTGGTTCAAACTTCGAATTGGACTTACTGGCCGTAAGGCACATGGCGAAGCTTTGGATGCGGCAGTGGAGGATGTTGAGCCATTTCGCCAGAAAGGGCAGTGCCTGATCGAGAAGGAGGGCCTTGCTCTCGGTCAGGTGTACATTGCTGATGAAACTGGCCTGTTCTTCTGCTATGCCCACCAACACCCTGGCAGAGGAGATGGAGAAGACTGTGCCTGGTCGGAAGTTGTCCAAACAACTTGTCTCGGTGTTGTGCTGTGCTGATGCTAACGGGATGCACCGCCTCAAATCATTTATTGTTGGATGTGCAAAAGAGCCACATTGTCTCTGTGAATTGATGGATAGTCTGCCTGTTGTGTGGTACCATTCTGTGAAGGCCTGGTTTACCACAATGATCTTCAGCGATTGGTTCCTCAGACACTTTGTCGAGGCAGTTATCCATTATCAGACGGTGGAACTTGGAATCCCTCGCGGCCAGGTTAAAGCTCTCGTGATCCTTGACAGTGCCTCTGTGCATCTGTCGGAGAAAGATTTGGTTGCTGGTGACAGGCAGATTAGGTGCTTGTTTCTGTCACCTATATGAGTGCTGTTATTCAACCAATGGACTAGGATGTTGTCGTGGTGGCCAAGAGATTGTATTGTCAGAGGTTCCTCGATGAGGTGATGGTGGTGCCAGAGGATGAGGAAGGAGTTGACACATGTGGGGAGTGGACCTTGGAGAATCTGCGGCATTCCAACATTAAGTCTGTGATTTTCAACTGGGGCAGTGCTTAGAAAGAAGTGTCCACCAAAATCTTGGAAAGTGGTTGGTCTCGTCTCCTTCAGGGATGCGAGGCCATGCATAACTTCAGAGGATTTGACGTGGACGATTTCCACCTTTGGTTACGAAATGCAGGTGAGGATGTGGACATCGACGACATGAGGGATTGGCTGGATGATGACGACTGTGATCCAGGTTATCAGACATTGTCTGATGAGATTGCTGCTGCTGTCGCTGTGGGATCGACAGAGGAAAACAGTGAGGATGTGGATGAGGACCCTGACACTGGCCACCCTACCACTCCACCACTACCTCATTTTGCTGCGCTGCGGGCTGGCATTGAGCAGGTGCTCAAATATACTGAGCATCCTCAGTGCGACAAGGAGTTGATTCCACTCAAGCTGGCCAAGGATCTGCGGGCAGTCAGGGACGCTGTCATCTTTGACAGAATTGCCACACCTGTCGTCACATGAAGATTGACTCCATAGTGTTGAGGATTACATAGTATATTGGAATGTGTGTTTTGATGTTTGAAAACAGCTGAAAGACCTCAGAACACTGCCAAAATTACGAGGTGTTATGTGCATATTTGTTTGGTTTTGCATATTTTATATTTTTATTTTTTCCCCCCTTAGTGTTTAGGTTTACATTGCATATTGTAATGTGTGTTTTGATGTCTGAAAAGATCTGAAAGACCGCAGAACACTCCCAAAATTAGGAGTACTGGACTACCGGTACTGTACATATTGGTATGATTTTGCATAGGTGTATATAATATATATATATATATATATATATATATATATATACACAGTATATTATATTGGGGGGGGCCACTCACTTTCCACTCACTCGATGTAGTGCTGCTCTCGAGGATGGAGGAGAGGAGAGCGCAGACACCTGAGAGCAGCACTACATCAAGTGAGTGGATGGTGAGTGCTCCCACCTACCAACTAAGAACATAATTATACAAAAAAAGACAAATAGTAGTAATAAGTAGAGAAGAAACACAGTCATAAAATAAATAGAAAACAATAAATAACCATGAAAAATAGACCAGGGACATACATAATTGTTCCTATATGAGTACTTATGAACCTACTGGAACTGGACTGGCCCATAATTCAGAAAAGTTAGAACATGAAGTTTGACATTACTGTTTACTCTTGACAAAAATATAGTAATCATTGGTGAAGAAGTGAACTCTGACATGTAGAGGTGTATGGTATGTAGGAGGACTACTGGTCCTTGGGAGCAAGCTGTGAAGCCTATGCCGAGAGTCGAGCCAAAAAAAAAAAAAAAAAAGTACCAATGTTTTCTGTATCACATGTATTCTGTACAGTACAATGTTTGGTAGATAAAATGCTCTAGCAGTAACTCACCAGGCATCCTAAAAAGCATGTTCCTCCAAATGTTCCGAACATGAATGTTTATGAATTGGGTTGCAACTATATAGGCAACGTTGAAAACTTTGTGAGTATACAGCACGTGTGTTTGTGTGCTGTAGTTAGTGGTTGATTGTAACAGGTCTTTGTATTATAATTCTTTTATCTTACATTGGCCTAAATACCAGTGTTTACCTTGTAGCATAGTCTCTGTAGCTCATTGGCAGAAAGCGACATTGATTTGGCTCAACCTCTTATCCACAGTACTTCTTCATGACTGTGATCATGCAGGCAACCTTCCCAAGTTCAGACTAGCATGGAATATGTTCAGTGTTCAAGTACATTAAACTAACTGCCCAAACATGGCCGTTTATGAATTTTACTATTTTTAATTGATGCTCAAACAACCTATAGCAATCCACATGCAGTCCCTGAATTACTTGCAGGCTGGCAGTGCATATGTGTTTCTTTTAGACTACACTAATTTGAATTTTTAATTCTTGACAGTGGCCACCAAAATGCAACCAATTGGTAGTTTTGAATGCGATGCTCCAAAAATATAAGTATATGAAACTGACCGTTGTACAAAAAATTGAAAGTACATTGTTACAGAAGTTAGACAAGGCTGTGCAACCTGTTCCCAAGAATCCATTATGGTGTTGGAGGTATAATATAACAAAGTAATGAAAAGCCTTCTTAGTTTATGGTGAATCAGGGAATTGTGTAATGAAAGTCATTGCAGTGTGGTAAGTCAGATGATTTGTCCTCAGGTTTTAAGTATTGTAAGAAAAGTAAAATAATTTTATTCTGATAAAGCTTCCTTGCCTTTTTCAGTCACTTTATCAGCCACTTTAATTTGATTATCCTTATTCAGGAAAATGGAAACAAGAAGTTTTGATTGAAAAGCAGACTATCAATAATAATGGAAAGACTGGTTGCATTTCATTCATTTGTTTCGTCCGTTTATAAAGGCCCCAACCTGCTTGCATGCACCAGCCTTAGTCACCAAATGGCGGCTCTCCATGCTGTTCGATGGATTGAAAAATGCATTATTTGAATTCATACTAGAGTACACCCTTCTAAAGTTCTCAGTTATTTGTAAAATTTAAACAGCTTCAGCCCAGGGAGTTTGAACTTGGTAAGGTTGACTCTATTGTAGTGTCAGTCTGTTATTACAACTCTGTTTTCAGCTTGCAAGGATGGCAAATTTAGGCTAATTAAAAATGAAAGGAGTTTAGGTAATGTAAATGTGTAAAATTCAGCTGTACTCTACCTTTTTGTTGGCTTCATAGGGTTACAGATCAAGCTGTTTGATGGTCCTGAAGGGCACAGATCTTAGTTATTGTCATGGTTTCCTTTTGCTGATATTCGTTTATTTGCTTATAAAGACTCCATCATGCATGTGTCGGCCTTCGTCACCTGATAGCAAACTCTCCACGCTGCTTGATTTCTTGCAGCCATTCTGTTCAGTTGCTGATCCCTGGTGTCACACTGATGTTGTTGCAGTCTGTTTTTGGTGTACCTGTTGCAACAATAGATAATAGTACATTACTGTTAGTTACTGAGTTTTAAGGCTTATAGGTGCTTGGTTAGGTTTTAAAAAAGTGAGTTTTACGCCAGGTACCCCTTTTTTGGATAAGGGCTAAGGCGTTGCCCCTGGGTAGAGGACTTTGGTTTGGAGCATGTAGCATTTTATGACCTGATGCCCTTCCTGATGTCTACCAATGACCCTTGGGTGGATTCGATCCTCCGACCCTTCGGTCAGAGGATCGAATCCACCCAAGGGTCATTCCTCTGACCGAAGGGTCGGAGGATTGAATCCACCCAAGGGTCATACAGGACTTTTCATTAGACTCCTTTTCAGTCATTTTTCCTAGTATTGTTTGAAGGAAATTAAATGTTAATTTTCATTTATACTTCACAGCATTGACTTGGCAGTGGTTTTTGTCCATTTTCAGCATATTTCCCACAGGTAAATTGTGATTAAGACAGTGCTGTGGCTCTACACCTTTTGTAATTTTTCTTTTAGTGACAAGCACCATAAACCAGTGTTAATTTCTTGCACAATTAACAGCTCATTGCCAGAACAAGAGTACACTATTTTACTATAGATTTATTCCCATTCCCAAACACTTCCTGTAGCCACTAGCACCATTGGTTACAGGTCATTGTCAGATTAAAAGTGTATCTTACTATAGGTCTGATCTCATTCCACAGCACTTCCAGGAGTCACTAGCAGCATATGTTACAGGTTGTTGCCAGATCAAGAGTGCACGTTACCATAGGTTAGGTCTCATTCTATAACACTTCTAGTAGTTACTAGCAGCATGGTACATCACACCATATGTTGCAGGTCATTGGCAGAATAAGACATTGTTTCATTACTTTCACTATAACTTAGAGTTATTCTATTGTCACAGCTTACCTTTCAAGATGGAAAGATGGCCATTTTTAGGCACTGTTAAAGGGGAGAGTATAGATATAGCCTTTCCATGCACCAGCACTTCACTCTGTGAGAGCCAACAGCCAAATGATTTGCCCGACTCATTGCAGACACAGGTTTGAAGCTTCACTCATTCTTGGTTCCATGTCACTGAAGCATAATCCCCATATATAATAGCCACTCAGAACAGGGGTTCATTTTACTTGAAGCTTCAAACCAGTTTCATTAGCCAATTTCTCTTTCCTTTCTATTTATCTCCACGTTTAGGTGGGAATAAAGGTCAGAGTAATGATAATGATGATATTTATCCTGCCTTTTAACCCCCCTCCTTTCCTTGATTTAGGTGGGGTTATACTTTTTTTCCTGTCAGTGGATCTTATTTTCCCCCCATTTATCCATCTTCCCCCACACCTGTCCCCCCCCCACCCAGTGATTTATTGTCCCCCAATGGGCCTATTTTCTCCAATGGACCCATTTTTCCTCAAGAGCCCAATTTTCCTCAGGGCCCTATTTCACCTTGCACCTTTCCCCATGGACCTATTTTATTTTCACCTGGGGACCTATTTGTACCTGTGGACCTGTTTTATACCCATGGACCTATTTCATTTCCACTCATGGACTTATTTTCTCCCATGGACCTATTTTATTTCCTCCCATGGACTTATTTTATTTCCACTCATGGACTTGTCACTGATGAACCTATTTTATTTCCACTCATGGACTTGTCACTTGATGGACCTATTTTATTTCCACTCATGGACTTGTCACTTGATGGACCTATTTTATTTCCACTCATGGACTTGTCACTGATGAACCTATTTTATTTCCACTCATGGACTTGTCACTTGATGGACCTATTTTATTTCCACTTATGGACTTGTCACTCATGGACCTTTTTTATTTCCACTTATGGACTTGTCACTCATGGACCTTTTTTATTTCCACTCATGCACTTGTCACTCATGGACCTATTTTATTTCCACTCATGCACTTGTCACTCATGGACCTATTTTATTTTCACATGGATTTACCTGTCACTCATGGACCTATTTTATTTCCACTCATGGACTTAAATGTCACTCATGGACCTATTTTCTCCCATGGACCTATTTTATTTCCACTCATGGACCTATCTTATTTTCACTCATGGATTTATTGTCATCAATGGACCTATCTTTTCATTCATGGATTTAGTCATCCATTGACCAATTTTATTCCCACTCATGGATTCACCCATAGACCTATTTTATTTTCACTCATGGCTTTATTGTTGTTCATGGACCTCTTATTTACATATGGATTTTTGTCATCCATAGACCTATTTTATTTTCACTCATGGATTTATTGTCATCCATGGACCTATTTTATTTATGTATGGATTGTTATCCATGGACCTATTTTATTTACATTGTTATCCATGGACCTATTTTATTTACATTGTTATCCATGGACCTATTTTATTTTCACTCAAGGATTTATTGTCATTCATGGACCTATTTTATTTACATATGGATTTGTTATCCATGGACCTGTTTTATTTTCACTCATGGATTTATTGTCATCCATGGACCTATTGTATTTTTATTCATGGATTGTCATCCATGGACCTATTTTGTTTTATTCATGGATTTATTGTCATCCATGGACATATTTAATTTTTCATTCATTCATTCATTGCCAGACGCCATGTATCCCAGACGGGGTGGCCAAGGGCTTAGAGTTGTTTTACAGGGAGGGGCACTAATCCTCCACCAACCCCACTTGACACGTAGGGATGCCAACAGCATCTGGTATTCCCAGGCGGTCACCCATCCAAGTACTAACCAGACCCAACGTTGCTTAACTTCGCTGATCGGACGGGAAGCGGTGTACTCAGCGTGGTATGGCCGATGGATTTATTGTCACCCATGGACCTGTTTTCACCCTTGCATGTACTCCCTTCTTTTGACTCACTTTCCACATAGACCTATTCTTCCCATTATGAAGCAACCATATCTTTAGTGGACCTGTATCCTTCCTTGGATGTATTTCTGACATTGGACCAGTGTTCTCACTTGGTCCATTTCCCTCAAGAACCTGTTCCTTCTTGGATCTCTCTCTCTCTCTCTCTCTCTCTCTCTCTCCCCAACACATATGGATTTGGATAGGATAGGATGCAGGAGGATTTGGATAGAATACACAATTGGAGCCAGACGTGGGAAATGAAATTTAATGTAAAGAAATGCAAAATATTGGAAATGGGTAAAAGTACCAGGAGACCATCACTGAATTATTTTTTGGGTAATGAATTAATCACAAAAAGGAGAGAAGAGAAAGATTTGGGAGTGCTGGTCCAAGATAGTTTGTCACTAGAAAAGCACATTAACAAGATAGTTGGAGAGACTTATAAACTCTTGACTAACATAAGAGTAGCATTTCATTATATGGATGAGGAAATGATGAAAAAATTGATAGTGGCCATGATCCGCCCCAGGTTAGAATATGCAGCGGTAGTGTGGTCCCCACACAAAAAGAAAGATATAAACAAGATTGAGAGAATACAAAGAACAGCAACCAAGATGGTCCCCAGTCTG
Organism: Coenobita brevimanus; assembly: GCF_032717465.1. Classification (NCBI taxonomy): domain Eukaryota; kingdom Metazoa; phylum Arthropoda; class Malacostraca; order Decapoda; family Coenobitidae; genus Coenobita; species Coenobita brevimanus. The sequence continues at coordinate 8,654,075 of NC_137045.1, forward strand.
ACAGAACTGTCATACAGAGAGAGGCTGGAAAAACTGGATTTTGCCTTCGTTAGAGGAAAGGAGAAAGAGGGGAGACATGATTGCGGTGTTCAGGACCATGGTGGGAGTAGATAAAATTGACAAAGAAGATCTGTTTGTATGGGATAAGAGAGCAACAAGAGGACATGGAATGAAATTGAAAAAGTCAAGCTGCTTGAAGGATATCAAGAAATATAGCTTTCCTTACAGAAGTATAGACTTATGGAATAGCCTGGACAAAGAGATCGTTCAGTCTAGAAACTTAAACGAGTTTAAAGTTAAATTCGACTTATTGAGAAACAGCGACGGAAACCCACGAGCATAGTACATTCTGTGTATATCACAATTAGGTATATTAGGTAAATACTTAAATATTTGGAATGACTTAGACAAAGAGGTGGTGCATGAGAAAAACATTCATGTGTATAAAGGTAGACTTGATAAATGTGGATATGGAGACAGGACAACACGAGCATTGCTCAATTCCCGTATACTACAAATAGGTAAATACAAATAGGTAAATACACACACACACACACACACACACTAGTATTGTGTACAGTGACAGTATTCTAGATAGAGCAGTAGCAGTTTTACATGTACAAAGGTCCTCATTTTATTTCCTTGCCTCATGGAGGGAGAAAGGTGGACTGGAAGAGGAAGATAGCTTAAGCCTGCAGTCCACAAGGTTCACAGTTCAAATGAGCCTTGGGTTGTAAGTGCTACTACTATACTACCCTCAGCATACATACCTGCGACATCTTTAGCCGTCACCCTCCCCCTTCCTTTCAGCATATCCAAACATATCAATTTACATCTCTTCTCCAATGGTGTACTTATGCCAGTTCTCTCACAGCACACTTTTCTCAGATCTGTCACACCTTGAGACCCAACAGTTCTCCGTACACCTTTACTTAGCAAGGGATTTTCCTTGTGCAGCTTATTTCCCCTAGCTCCAGTGGCACTGGAGCCTCCCTGTTGTATCAGTGCCACCACATGAAGGCATCCCCCACCAGCACCAGCACTGGAAGGCATCCCCCACCAGCACTGGTTTACACTTACCAGACCAACACAGCTGATAGGTGAGAGAGCTGGTTGTGTAGGAACTTAAGCATTTTTCGAGCGATGGTATACGGTGTTGAAAATGGTTGACATTTCATAGGTAATACTGTTTATTTATTTATTTCCTTTACAGTATTTTACAGAAGAATTGGATATTAACCCGCCCCATCCCGGAGACGTGAATTCACGTCCTCACATGATGTGCACTCATATCCCGGAGACGTAAATTAACGCGGCAACATTGCAAGGTCCCTAATTTGCACAATTTTCAATTTTTGCGAGTGATTTTTGGAGAATGTGAGTTCATTCAAGTACTTGGGTAGTGTGATGAGTAAGGATGGAACTTTGGGGGATGAAGTACGTGAAAGGGTACAGCAGGGAAGGAAGGTTGTTGGCACACTGAAAGCAGTGATGAGAAATAGGGAGGTGAGTATGGAAGTTAAGAAGTCACTGCATGATGGTATTGTGATCCCTACCTTGACGTATGGAAGCGAGGCGTGGACCTTGCAAGAGGGGAACAAGTCAAGAGTGAGAGCAGTGGAAATGAGTTACTTGAGAGGAGCATGTGGAGTGACATGGAGGGACAGGTTGACGAATGAAGAAGTGAAGGAACGTTGTGGGGTAGATGTGGATGTGGTTGAAAAGATTAGGAGAAATACACTGAGGTGGTTTGGACATGTGGAGAGGATGGAGAATGAAAGACTGACTAAGAGGGTGTATGTGGGTGAGGTGGAGGGAGGGAGAGGGAGGGGTACACCGAGGATGAGGTGGAGGGATGGAGTTGAGAGGTATATGAGGGAGGGGGGGGTGAGTTGGGGGGAGGGGAGTCAAATGGTGGGTGACAGAGTGACTTGGAGGCGTTTTGTCTGCGGCCACCCTTTGCGGGATTAGGGCGTCGGGCTATAGATAGATAGATAGATTTTTGGCACGTATACACGGGACACCTTCCTCTACGAGATGCCAGGCAGGGACAATGCCTTACCCAGCATGACCTCTTCCCCCCCTTGCCTGCCCTTTTCTCAGAAATTCACCTGTTATCAGTGACCTGGCCAGTAAAGCCATGTCATGCCACGGTACGAAATTCAGGGCCAGAGTAATTCCCCAATCGATGACAATGTGGAGGACAAACATTAGAGGAAGAAACAGTCAGAAATGATGATCAGGTAATGTGGCAAAAAAAGGTCAGGAATGGTGATGAGTTAATGAGTGAAACAATGCTTATAATGCCTATATTACTGTTTGAAAACCAATATACTCTCGTACTACATATAAATTCATACCAAATAAATAAATACCATTTATGAGTGGTGTGGAATAGTTATCCTCCCATAGAACTCGTTTTCTTTGCAGCCAGCCTGATAGAAAACCCTGTAAGGTAAGGAGGTACTCCTACCAGGATCAAGTATTTTAAACCTCAGGTGAACGACTTCTCTATGAATTTTCGATGTTTCTCACCAAAAGCGGATGTTTGAGCCAAAAAAAAAAAAAAAAAAAAAAAGGTCCAAAAATGTCGGGACTGGGGCGTACCACTGCCCAGAAAACGTCGGGATGGGGGGGGGTTAAAGCTCCTTTGGTGCATATAAACGCTGAATTGGCAGTGTCACCAGATTTTCGGTTCTAGATGTCTGAAAAAGATGTGAAATATTGGTACATATTGGTGGCATTTTGTTGAGGCCCCAGTTTCATCTGTAAGATAGAGACAGTGGACTGGAGGCTCAAATTGCCCTTCTCCTGCAGTCCACCATACTCGTTCAGGGGATAGGGAAGTGGTTGAGGAATGTTAGTATAACCAGGCAGTGGAGCCACCTGGTTAATGTATCCATTGAGCACTGAGGTCTTACTGTACAAAAAAAAAAAAAAAAAAAAAAAAAATGGTTGTTGACATGAAAAAAAAGAAAACTTCATCAGTGTGTGTAGGTCTGTAAGCATTTGTATGTACCCAGTATATTTCAGATGATTCAGTAGTACATTATTATCATGAAATGTATATTATGTGTGTAGGAGTTCTGTAAGCATTTGTATGTACCCAGTATATTATTTCTGAAGCATGTGTTGTTCATCATCATAAAATGTATATTATCATGGAAAGGCGTGAATGAAGACTGGGATATTTGAAATTAATGGTTATCAGTACTGTATTTCTTTAGGCTGCCTTGTTATACCCATACATTATACCCTTGCTGAGATGAATAATGTTGCATATTATAGAAAACTTATGGCTTTACATTTTAAATTCTACATGCATTCCATTTAATGCACAACTGACACATAACCATTTGTTTGTTGTGGCCTAAGCATCATTTGACATAAACCCAGTGTACCACTGGTTGAAATGGTCCGCTCTGCAGTCCACCATTCTTCTTTTGGGGGATTGGTAGAGAGTTGAAGGGCATTTGTATAGTCATAAAGTATCCAGTTTGTGGTTACTTTTTTTTTTTTTTTCCGGGTGAAGACAAACCATTGCTTAGAGTAACAGCACCCCAGTATTATATGTATAAATTTCTGTTAACTTGTTTGATCATCCGAATTGCATTTTCCCAGCTAAGGATGGAGCAGAGTTTAATTACCTTTATACTTGTTAACTGTGATATTGAAATGTTTTGGTAGCTATGTTTGTCTGTGAAGTGTAGCACACTGTACTGTTTACTTAATTTTCCTAACCCAAGAGCATAAAGAGAGAAGGATGTAGACGTTTATCTGATTATATGACTGTGTTATGTATTGTAAAACTGAGAGGATTGTGGTGAATATAAGCAGAGAGGAGTACTTTGAGTGAAACTGAAGTGGAGAAGCTGAGAAAGAAGCTGTGTCAGATGAATACTGCTAAAGGTAATGGAGGAGTTAGTTAACACTAAGAATCTCCTTGGTTACTAGTCATATCAGGTCTTCAGTTTGTCTATATCCTGCCATCAAATGTTAGAATCACCTTGGTTACTAGTCATATCATCCCTCTTTCCTGCTATCATAATCTAGAATCTCCTTGGTTACTAGCCAAATCAGACTCATTCCTGATACCATACTCTTGAATCTCCTTGGTTACTTGTCAAATCAGACCTCTATTTTTTGCAGTCAAGCTTTAGAATCTCCTTGGTTACTAGTCAGATCACAACCTCTTCTGCAATCACACTCTTAGAATCTCCATGGTTACTAGTCAGATCAAACTTCTATTTCATGCAGTCAAGCTTTAGAATTCCTTGGTGACTAGTTAAACTTCTGTTTCCTGCTGTCGGGTTTTAGACTTTTCATGGTTACCAGTCAAATCAAACCTCCTTCCGGCAGTCGTACTATAGAATCTCCATGGTTAAGAGTCAAATCAGACTTCTGTTTCCTACAATCAAGCTTTAGAATTTCCTTAGCTACTAGGCAGATCACACTTCTGCTTCCTGCAGTCAAGCTTCATGTTGTTGTCATTGTTGACATCTAAGTTAAATCCTTGTCATCAGAGTGAGTCTTTAGAGATGGAGGTATTTAAGTAACCTCTCCATGGATTTCTTCCCTCTTTCATTTCTGTCGTAAATTTCATGGTACTTTTCCTCTTTTTGCCTCATGTACTCTTTTTGAAATTTATCGAAGTTATGTCCTATTTCTCTGATTGTTTATGGATGGATGGAAGTAAAAGTGCAGTTTTAGGCCAAATTAGATTGAAAGGAACATATGACATTTTAACCCAGCCATTGAGTTGTGTTTGATCCCAGGAGGAAGCCGGCTCAACTCAATGCCGGTCCCAAGCCCGGATAAATTGGGGAGGGTTGGTGTCAGGATTGGGTATCCGGCCGTAAAAATTTGCCAAACCCTGACACGGTATGGTTCATTACCGTATCGTTTAGTGTACTGAATATCAGGTGTTTTCACTAGCTAAATTCAGTAAATGTCCCCCCCCCCCTCCCTCCCATCTTTATCTCTCACTGTCTCTTCATGTGAAGTCTGGGTGGCTGGGTCGCTTAGAATAGTCCACACATGCACACCCTGCCAGTTTCTGTCAAATTGATGTCGTTTCGCCATATGTGTGATGGTTGTGTGGGGATGGGCATCTTATGAGGGGGTCACTAAGAAGGGGTCTTAAACGTGATGCCCTGGCCCTAGGATGTACCGTGCGAACCCACAACAGGCACGTAAGGTGAACGGCGAGATGTCACAAAGGTGGGATGTTCCGGCCATCACATGCACTCGGCCCTTGCGTGTGACAATCACGTGGTTGCTTGTTTTTTATTTTTTTCCATTGAATAATGTATTTTCAATTTTGATTTTAATAATTTTTTTCTAAAATGTTTATTATATGCCGTGTGGGTGTTGGATGTACCTGAGAGGACGCTTTTGAGGCCATAACCCTTGGGCACAACAAACAATCGGACTATATGCCATTTTCAACCTGTCTGGCACCATATCTGTGAGGTCATCAACATCTGAGGCATTGATGTCATTTCTGATGGTGTCGGACTTGTTGAACTGAGTATAGTCTGGGCCGATGTGTTGCTCATTAATCAGGGCACCAGCACTTATCTGAATGTCACAAGTGGGACGCTGATACATATTTCACATCCTCTCAGTCTTCACACACCGTTGCCTAGTTAGGCAAGAAACCCCAATCACCTGTCGTGATTCAGATCTGTTTCGGCCACATCCACATGCAGCACCTGAATATTCTACATCATTAACTAGAAAGCTGAAAGGTATTTGTGTGTGTGTGTGTGTGTGTGTGTTTGTATATACCTAGGGTGCCTTCATTCTGTTAGGTTTCTAAATGGGTTTTTTTTTTTTTTTTTTTTTTTTTTTTTTTTTTTTAAAGAGTAGGATGTCACCAAGTGATTAGGTTTCCAAATTAGACAAACTTTTCTGTATTAGAAAAGTAAGATGTCACCATAATGTCACCAAGCTACACCTTACAAGAGTATCTGCACAAAGCCTGTGATATGGCTGGCTCGATTCGCTAGCAAAAACTCTTCTGATGTTAATTAGTAGTGCGGAAGGTGCCACGTGTGCGCGACCGGAAATTTGTGTATGGCGGGCGTTCAATCCTGTTCTCGGTGTGAGCTCACCATTCCGCACACACCAGCTCCTGTTCTTGGTGTAAAACATTTTCTTTGTCACGCATACCAGTTCCTATTGGTGTGTTTTCTCCTCATGCACACCAATTCCTATTGGTGTGTTTTCTTTGTCATGCACACCAGTTCCTATTGGTGTTTTTTTCGTCTCAGGCATACCAGTTCCTGTTGGTGTGTTTTCTTCATCTCAGGCACATCAGTTCCTGTTGGTGTGTTTTCTCCTTCTCACACACACACACACCCGTTCCTGTTGGTGTGTTTTCTCCTCACACACACCAGTTCCTGTTGGTGTTTTCTCCTTCTCACACAGACCAATTTCTATTGGTATGTTGTCTCTCACACACGCCAGTTCCTGTTGGTGTGTTTTTTCCTTCTCACATATATTATTTCCTGTGGGTGCGTTTTCTCCTCACGCACACCACTTCCTATTGGTGTGTTTTCTCCTCACACACACCAGTTTCTGTTGTTGGTATGTTCTAAAGAAGGTCAAGACCAAGAAGAAGCTCAAGAAGAAATTGAAGGCTATATGTAAAGCCTCCAGTTTGAAACGTTTCTTCTAAAATCAAACATTTAGTGCCATCGGTCAACAGAAAGACAGACTATCATGTAAAACTACAAGGCCTATGCAGTGATGATGATGGCAGCATGTCCAATGGTAGGGTGGTTGGGACGGGCATGGTGCGGGTCCGAGCAGCTTACCTCCTTGTGGTGGACCTTGGTAGAGTGATCTTCATGTATATATTGTTTGTTTGGCTTCAGGTTCATTGGAACCCTGTGGAGCGCAGCCTGAAATTGCCCCCCTGCATCCCACAGCCCTTGTTTGGGAGAGAAGAGTTGAGGGATGTTGAAATTATCCTTCTACAGCTCACGACTCTCATTTGGGAGAGAAGAGTCAAGGGATGTTTAAAATGTCCTCCTGCAGCCCATAACCTTTGTTTGGGAGATGAATCGAGGGAAGTTTGTGTAGGTGGGCAGTAGAAGCACCCAATTATATCAGCGCCACCACATGAAGGCATCCCTCTCCACGACCATGTATTAAAGCCACTAGAAGCACGTAAATGAAGATCACTCTAGCTGAAAGCTGCAATTTATTGACAAACTTTGTCTGGCAACGCACAATTACTTCGTGGCATTAAAATATGGTTCTTTCATTAAATTATATGCTTGGTGACATTACAGTATACGCTTGGTGATATTACAGTATATATATGCTTGGTGACACAGAGAGTTTCATAGTGACAGGTAGAGAGGTTTGGTGACATAAATCATTGGTTACATTAATAAGTGGCTTGGTGACATTACTAAGAGGTTTGATGATATTACTTAGAGGTTTAGTGATAAGTGGTACTTGGATTACTTTATAGTTTGGTGACATAAAATAATGGTGACATCCTAAAGCGAGTCAGTTTCATAAAAAAATCAGAAAGACGATTTCACCCCATCATTCAACAAAGCATAGTGTAATAATAATGTATTTTATAATGTACATGTTTGAGATGGACTTTATTTATAGGTAAGTATGAATGTACAGTATTTTGTCTTGTTATACCTTACAATGCTTCTTTTTGGTGATTTCTGTTATACTGCAAGGCCAGTATTACAATATGCTTATTATATTTTTCAGATATATGTTTGCTTGTTATACAACATACATGCTTTTGGTATATTTTGTGTTATGCCACAAGTCTGGTATTATGGTTGTTATATTTTTCTGATATATGTTACCTTGCTATTTTGGTATATTTCCTGTTATACCACAAGTCCAGTATTATGCTTGTTATATTTTTTAGATATATTTTGTCTTATACCTCATATTGCTTTTTTTGGTATTTTTTATACCACAAGACTGGTATTATGCTGGTTATATTTTTCAGATATATTTTGTCTCTTACCTCAAATGGCTTCTTTTGATATATTTCCTGTTATACCATGAATTCAGCCTCATGAACATAGCTGTGTGTGGATTATTCATCTGTATTATGGACAAAATTTGCAGTGCTTGCAGCATTGCAACTCAGAATTTCTGGCTTTGTGTAGGTTGGCTGTTATGACACTGTGTAGGCTATGCTGTTTTGAAATCTGAAGTGTCTGCTGAGAGTAGTAATCAGACCTGTGGAATACATAGGATGCAACTCTGACAGAGTGTCTTAATTGGGAGAAGAATTTAGAAAATTAGTTGAATGCATACTGTAGACATTCTCATAGATGTTTGGTTGAGTTTTTATGCTCAATGATTGCTTGTGTTATGACTCAGTGGTATCTGATGTGAGAAAGTGGGTTGTGGTGTGAGAGGTTGCATTGCAGTTGCATATTAAATTTTCTGAATTGTAGTTTGTCTTGGCATTGTAGCAAGGAAGGGTGGTGACTGTTTTGCATTCTGGTTAGGTGTAGTCTTTCTGGGTTTTGGGGTGTTGTCTGGTGGAGGTTTGTGGAGGGTGTTATTTGGTTGAAGGTTTTGGATGGCTGTGGTGGTTATGTATGTATGTGTGTGTGTGTGTTTGTGAAATAATGTGCTGGGTGAAAAAAGAGGAATGTTGGTGAAGCAATTTGCATAGTGTTTGGTGGTTTTCTTTGTTTCTCTGTGGTGGAAGGTGATGCAACATACAGTTGGAGGGTTGAGAAGAGTGTTAACCCTTTCGATACGTAGGGTAGCAGTGCAGAAGTCACCTGCTTATTACTGGATGACACAGGCTGCGTTGAACCTAATCTCACCCAATTGTTACTGGACGACGCAAGTTGCGTCCAACAAAATCGCCCCTCGATGGAAAGAAAAAACATCGTAAATTAATGCATAATTTATATTTGCCGAACGTTTTTATCAACACCACCAGCAAGTACAACTATTTGAGATTCTGTGAATAAAAAATCAGGCAGATAGAGGCATAAGTAAAGGCAGGGGAAAAAATAATTTAGCAACAACTTTGGCCGTGCGAAACACCATTCCTGCACTGCAGTGTGATCATAAGATAATTAACTTTTGCGGTTTGTAAAACCGACCAGAATCGTCCTACAGTAAATGTTTATATACCAGAATGTAGCTGATTAAATTTCCTAAAACACTCTCAGTCACTTACCATAAAACATGTATTTCTATGAGAACACATGAAGGAAAGAAAAAACATCGTAAATTAACGGATAATTTATGTTCACCAAATGTTTTTAGCAACACCATAAGCAAGCACAACTATTCAAGATTACAAGGAAAAAAAATCACGGAGATAGAAGCAAAACTAAGGGTGTGAGGATAAAATGTTCAAGAAATACCGCGAGCGCGGAAATAGGGGGGGTTCTCCCAGCACTCCGCCAAGGCCGAACCGGCCCAGATCCTGAGTACTTGCCCAGAGTTGGATGCAGCCTGCATTGCACGGAAACGAAAGGGTTGACCTGAAGTGATGAACTGTGTCTCATATGATCCTTGTTTGGGAGTACCTTTGTTTCTTGACAGAAGTGATCTGAATTTGTAGCCTTTGTGCATCCAGTCATTATTCCAAAGGCATTGTTTTGTGTTGTCTTAAGCTTTCCCATTTTCGTGCCAGTTAAATAGGGGGCTCATCTTGTGCTGGTGTAGGTCACTGTTCTAATGAATTGTTCTGAGAATTAATGTTGTATGAAGGTGGTACCTGTTATTGTTTTCAAGACATTAAGTTTATGATATGCCTTTGCTGTGATTTTATGTATTGAGAAAAGGTCATGTGTGCCCTTAGTAGATCTTAGAAATTTAGGTGTCTTTCCAGTGGGAGTGGTTGCTTGAGTAGCGTAACATGAGGGTGTGTTTGAGGTGTTTGTCAGGAGTTGGGAGGGTGATGGGTAATTTGGTTAGTGTAACAGTCATTTTATGTAAGCCTGTGTTAAACTGAGTGTACCATAGGTACTTTTGGGGATTAACTCCTAACTGTTTGTTATGAAACAGTTCGTAGGTTATTGGAACTGAATAGGAAAGTTGCTAGAGATCAAGCAGCATGGAGAGCTGACATAGGTGCCCAAGGCTGACACATGCAAGCATGTTGGACCCCTTATATCTGAGACAATTTTTTTTTTTACTTCATTATTTTTTAGATGACGAAAAAATATACTTGAATGAAAGTGAGAGGAGGTATTGTAGGCCAAGAATGTAGATGGATATGATGAACGAGCACTGTTTACAAAAACAGTTAAAGATGGTGGGGCTAGGGAATGGACTGGGTTGAGTTGATTGGATGAAGTATGTATGGAGGAGCATATGATAAAAGTTTGATGTCCCATATTTAACTTTATTAAACTTCAGTCATCTGAATGAGTTGTTTTCATTGTAACGTGAAGTGCATCTGTATATATGTACAATATACATCTGCCTGTGAAGCTTAATATAGGATTCTTGGGCTTGAATAGTGAGTGTGTTAGTATCTGGTTCTCTTCATTACTAATTTTGTTGATCATTTACTCCACGTTTGTGTTTTCCATCGTTGCACCCTGGACCTCACTGTACTTCAGCCTTAAGTGGGAAAAAGAATGTGGGATGGTAACAATGATTAACTTTTCAGAGTGTCAGTCTTTTGAGTCTTGGTAATATCCTTTTCAATTTGTCCTTGCTGCAACAAGATTGTTCTGTTCAAGTGAGGAATGTCTTTAATTATGAAAGTTTTTGTCAACACCGTATTGTTTTATTCAACTGAGGAAAGGTTTAATTATGAAAGTTTTAAATGAAGCTGCACTGAACTCCTTCAATTTAAAGAGCTTATCTCAAGATAGAACAAAAGACTAATAATAATAATAATAATGGTAGGTGGGGATGCTCACCATCCACTCACTCAATGTAGTGCTACTCTTGGGTGTCTGCCCTGTCCTATCCTCCATCCTTCTTTCCTTCCATCTTCTTCTGTCTTTCCTCGTCCTTCTGCGTACGGGTGACTTTACTCTCCCTCTTGTCTTTCATTCCTTCGTTCTTTCCACTTTCTTCTGCCTATGGGTGACTACACTAAGTGACAAGCCAAATGGTTTCCTGTACACCAGGAAACTACTACGCTGGGTGGTAACCATATAACCAAATTTTGGCACCTGGTGGTTTAGTGGGTAATAATTGTGCTCCAATCGGATTGAGCCGGTGAAGGTTTATATCCAAGGGATGGTTGGGGTTTATTGCTCACATAATGCCACTCAGGGATGAGTGAGGTTGGTCACTCATCTTAAATGTCAGGACCAACTGCCTACCCCAGGGCTCCTACGCTCCTCATGGGGCAACTTAGGATTGGGTGATGGATGGATAATAATAATAATAGTAGTAGTCGTAGTAGTGGTAATAGTAGTAGTACTGTGGCATGAAAATGACATCATCTTGCTCAGTCTAGGTAGATCTTTTCAACTGTTATGGTACACTGGTATGTAGATGTTACTTTTGTTGTACCATAAGTACAGTGCCACACTGGTCTAATTAATGCAGTTTATGGTTCACACCTTCCATGATAGCCAAATGTCATTACATGATTATTTTATGTTGATAACTCTATGTTAATATTGTCAGCACTGTAATGTACATATGCGGACATAAATACCGATCTAACTAAGGTAATAATGATGCAGCAATCACTATCAAATGTCAGTAAGGCAGTTTAGGAGAATTTTAAAAATAGAAAATGGAAATTTTCTGTATTTGTGCATTACTGTGTACGAACTCCAGAAAGTGTCGTCAGTCAGGTGGTTGATAGTTGTACAGTAAGCATTATTTATTTATTTATTTTTTTCCTCCAAGTATTTGGGAATGCATATTGTTAAAATTAATTCTTGATGTATTAATAATGCCTTTGTCAATTTCTCCTTCCACCCTTTGCCGTCTTCCCCCTCCTCTTCAGTGTCCCTCTTCTCCCCATCCCCTTCTCCCTCTTCCTCCCCTTCTCCCTCTTCCTCTCCTCCCCTTCTCCCTCTTCCTCTCCTCCCCTTCTCCCTCTTCCTCTCCTCCTGCTCCGTCCTCTCCTCCCCTTCTCCCTCTTCCTCTCCTCCTGCTCCGTCCTCTCCTCCCCTTCTCCCTCTTCCTTTCTTTCCTTCCTCCCCCTCCCTCTCCACCTCATCCTTCTACTTCTTCTCCTCCTCCCCTCATCCTTCTTCCTCTTCCTGTTGTCCCCCCCCCCCTCTTCCCTCTCCCTCTCCTCCCCTCCTTTCCATTCTCCTATCTCTCTTCCCTCTTCTTCTCATCCCTTCCTCCTCTCTTTTTCTCTCCTCCCCTTCCCTCTTCTCCTCATCCCTTCCTCCTCTCTTTTTCTCTCCTCCCCTTCCCCTGCCTCTTCTCCCCTCCTCCTCCATCTTCCTCTCCTCCCCCTCTCTCATGCTTTTCCTCTTCTCCCCTTCCCTCATTCATTTCCTCTCCTCCCTCTCCCTCTTGTTTTTCCTCTCCTTCCCTCCTCCTCCCCCTTGCTCTTCCTCTCCTTCCCTCTTCCCTCTTCTCCACCTCCTCTCCTCCTTCTTTCCTTCCCTCTTCTCCTCCTCCTCCACCTCCAGTTTCCTCTTCTCCCTCTCCCCCTTGCTCTTCATCTCCTCCCCTCTTCTCCTCCTCCTCCTCTCCTCCCCTCTTCTCCTCCTCCTCCTCTCCTTCCTTCTTCTCCTCCTCGTCCTCTCCTTCCCTCTTCTCCTTCTCCTCCTCTCCTTCCTTCTTCTTCCTTCTCCTCCTCCTCTCCTTCCCTCTTGTTTTTCCTCTCCTTCCCTCTTCTCTTCCTCCTCTCCTTCCCTCTTGTTTTTCCTCTCCTTCCCTCCTCCTCCCCCATGCTCTTCCTCTCCTTCCCTCCTCTCTCTTCTCCTCCTCCTTTCCTCCTCTGTTCTCCTCCTCCTGTCCTTCCCTCTTTTCCTCTCCTCTCTCCTTCGTTTCCTCCCTCTTGTTCTCCCCCCCCTCCTCCTCTCTCTTGCTCTCCCCCCTCCTCCTCCCTCTTGCTTTCCCTCTTTTCCTCTCCTCTCTCCTTCGTTTCCTCCCTCTTGTTCTCTCCCCCTCCTCCTCCTCTCTCTTGCTCTCCCCCCTCCTCCTCCCTCTTGCTTTCCCTCCCTCCTCCTCCCTCTTGCTCTCTCCCCCCTTCTCTTCCTCTCCTTCCCTCCTCCCTCTTCCTCTCTTTGCCTGTCCTTCTCTCTTCTCCTCTCCTTCCCTCTTCTCCCCCATCCCTCTCTTCCTCTCCCCCCCCCTCCTCCTCCTTTCCTTCCCTCCCTTCTCTCTTCTCCCTCTTCCTCTCCTTCCCCCCCTCCCTGTTCTCCTCCACCTCTCCTTCCCTCTTCCTCCCCTTTGCCCTTCCTCTCCTTGCCTCCCCTGTTCTCCTCCTCCTGTCCTTCCCTCTTTTCCTCCCTCTTGCTCCCCCCCCTCCTCCTCCCTCTTGCTGTCTCCCCCTTTCTCTTCCCTCTTGCTCTTCCTCTCCTTCTCTCCCTCTTGCTCTTCCTCTCCTTCCCTCCTTCTCTCTTTGCCTGTCCTTCTCTCTTCTCCTCTCCTTCCCTCTTCTCCCCCCTCCTCCTCCCTCTTGCTCTTCCTTTCCTTCCCTCCCTTCTCACTTCTCCATCTTGCTTTTCCTCTCCTTCCCCCCCTCCCTCTTCTCCTCCACCTCTCCTTCCCTCTTCTCTTTCCTCATTTCCCCCCCTCCTCCCTCTTTCTCTTCCTCCCTCCTTGTCCCTCTTGCTCTTCCTCTCCTTCCCTCCTCCCTCTTACTTTTCCTCTCCTCTCCCCCCCTTCTCTTCCTCCTCTCCTTCCCTCTTCTTCTCCTCCTCTAGAAGAAAGGAAGAGGTGGGTAGGAGAGGAAAGGAGGGGAGGAAGAGGGTAGAAGAGGAGAGGAAGGGGGAGTGGAAGGCATCAGCAAGAATTAAATAAAATCGTGAAGGGTTAGCAAGAATTAAACAAAATTGTGAGGAGTTAGCAAAAATTAAAATTGTGAGGAGTCAGCAGAAAAAAAAAATCGTACTGGGAAGAAAAAAATGGATTAAGCCCATACCATTTTATTCTTTCTACACACAGTACAAGCTAAATGAAAGCTGTTGGATTAAAAAAATTAGAAAAGGGGGTGTAGGATATGAAGAGGAGGGTAGAAGTGGAAGAGAAGAGGAAGGGAATGGGAGGGCAGGTGATGAAGGGGGGGGGAGGTAAAGGAGGAGCATTAGGGGGGGTAGAAGAGGAGAGGAAGGGAGGGTAGAAGAGGAGGAGAGGAAGGGAGGGGGGCAGAAGAGAAGAGGAAGGGGGGTAGAAAAGGAAAGGAAGGGGGGGGGGTACAAGAGAGGAAAAGAGGGTTAAAACAGGAGAGAGGAGAGGAATAGGGGGAAGAAGAGGAGGGGAAGAGAGTAGTAGAAAAGGAAGGGGGGAGGAGAAGGGGAGTAGGAGGGGTTGGTAGATTAGGAGAGGAAGGGGGGGGTAGAAGAGGGGAGGAAGGAAGGATAAAGCAGAAGAGGGAGGGAGGGTAGGGGAGAGGAAGGGGGAGCAGAAAAGGAGAAGGAGGGGGTACAAGAGGAGAGGAAGGGGGGGGGTAAAGGACAGGAAAGGGGGGCAGAAGAGAGGAAAGGGGGGATTAGAAGAGGAAAGCAGAGGAAGGGAGGGTAGAAGAGGAGAGGAAGGGGGGGAAGAAGTAGGAGAAGAAGAGGAAAGCAGAGGAAGGGAGGGTAGAAGAGGAGAGGAAGGGGGGGAAGAAGTGGAGAGGAAGGGGGGGTAGGACAGTAGGAGAGTTGGGGGGGGTTAAAAGGGGAGAGGAAGGGAGGGGGGCTAGAAGAGGAGAGGGAGGGGGTAGACGAGAATAGGAGAGCAGAGGAAGGGAGGGTTAGAAGAGGCGAGCAGAAGGGAACGTAAATAAGGAGAAAAAAGGGGGGGGGGCAGAAGAGGAGGAAAGGAGGGGGAGGGTAGAAGAGAAAAGGAAGGGGGTAGAAAAGGAGAAGAGTTGGGGGGGTAAAAGAGGAGAGGAAGGGTGGGCAGGAGAGGAAACGGGGGTTTAGAAGAGAGCAGAGTAAGGGAGGAAAGGGGGGTAGAAAAGTAGATGAAGGGGGGGTAGAAGAGGAGAGGAAAAGGGGGTTGAGGAGAGAGGTTTGAAGGAGGAGAGGAAGGGGAGGTAGAACAGGAGAGAACAAGAGGAGAGTTGGGGGGGAGGTAGAAGAGGAAGGGAGGGTAGACGAGGAGAAGTGGAGAGAAAGGGGGTAGACGAGGAGGAGAGCAGAGGAAGGGGGGGTTAGAAGAGGGGAGCAGAGGAAGGGAGGGTAGAACTGGACAGGAAGGGGAGGTAAAGAAGAGGAGGAAAGGGGGGGTAGAAGAGAAGAGGAAGGGGGGGGGGTTTAGAAAAGGAGAGGAGAAGAAGGGTGGGCAGGAGAAGAAAGGGGAGTTTAGAAGAGGAGAGGAAGAGGGGGCAAAAATGGAGAGGAAAGGGGGGTAAAAGAGGAGAGGAAGGGGAGATAAAAGAGGAGAGGAAAGGGGGGTAGAAGAGGAGAAGAAGGGGAGATAAAAGAGGAGAGGAAGGGGGGGATAGAAGAGGAGAGGAAGGGGGGGGGAATAGAAGAGGAGAGGAAGGGGGAGGTAGAAGAGGAAGGGGGGGTAGAAGAGAGGAAGGGGAGGTAGAAGAGGAGAGGAAGGGGAGGTAGAAGAGGAGAGGAAGGGGGGGTAGAAGAGAAGAAGGAAAGGTAAAGGAGAATAGAAAGGGGGGGTAGAGAGAGTTGGGGGGTAGAAGAGGAAGGGGAGGCAGAAGAATAGAGGAAAGGGGGGGGTTAGAAGAGGAGAGGAAGGGGGGATAGACGAGGAGAAGGGGAGGTATAAGAGGAGGAGAGGAAGGGGGGGTAGAAAAGGAGAGTTAGGGGGGGGGCAGAAGAGAAGAGAAGAGAGGAGAGGAAGGGGGGGTAGAAGAAGAGGAGAGGAAGAGGGGGTAGAAGAGGAGAGAAAGGGGGGGTAGAAGAGGAAGGGGGGAGGAGGAGGAGGGGTAAAAAGGGAGAAGAAGGGGGAGTACAAGATGAGGAAAGGAAGGGTTGGGAGGAGAGGAAGGGGGGGAGAAGAGAGGGAGAGGTGGGTAAAAGAGAGGAAGGGGGAGCAGAAAAAGAAGAGAGGAAGGGGGGGGGGATAGAAAAGGAAAGGAAGGGGGGTAGAAGAGGAGAGGAAAGGGGGAGAAGTAAAAGAGGAGGAGGAGGAAGGGGGGAGAAGTAGAAGAGGAGAGGAAGGGAGGAGGAGAAAGGGGGAGAAGTAGAAGAGGAGAAGGAGGAAGGGGGGAGAAGTAGAAGAGGAGAAGGAAAGGGTACAATATGAGGAAGAAAATGTTGTAGGAGCAGAAGAATATAAAGAAAATGGTGGAGGAGGTGAGGAAGGGGGAGTAGAAGAGATGAGGAGGAGGAAAGGAAGGGGGGAGAAGTAGAAGAGAAGGATAGGAAGGGGGGAGAAGTAGAAGAGGAGGAGGAAGGGAAAGTAGAAGAGGAGAGGAAGGGGTACAAGATAAGGAAAAAGAAGTTGTAAGAGCAGAAGAGTATAAAGAAAATGGTGGAAGGGAGGAGGTGAGGAAGGAGAGTAGAAGAGATGAGGAAAGGAAGGGGGGGAGAGGGGAATAAGGGATAGGGAAGACAGTGTGGGGAAAGAATGAAAGTGAAGAGGACAAAAAGAACAAGGGCAGTAGTGTGAAGAGGAGAAGGAGAGTGCAAGAGAAAAGGAAAAGATGGGAAAAGAGGAAGAGGAAGAACAGGGGGATGTTGAAGGAAGATAGAAGAGGAGGAAGAGGCAGGAGAATGAAAGAAGACAGGGAAGGAAGAATATTACAGAAAAGAGAAAGGAGGAAGTGGAGGGGCTAGAAGCAGAGGGAGGAGGGGAAGATGACAAGGGGAAAAAGGAAAGGGATGGGAAGAAAGGAAAAGTAGGGAAGAGTAACAGGAAGGAGTGGATGGAGAGTGTATGTGAGTGAGGCGGAAGGGGGGAGAGGGAGGAGGAGGCCGAGGATGAGATGGAATTAAGTATATGAGGGAGGGGGATGTGAGTTTGGAGCAGCGCAGTGAAATGGCGGGGGACAGGGCGATGTGGAGGCGATTTGTTTGTGGCCACCCCATATGGGATTGAGGCGTCTGGCAATAGACAGACAGATAGTAAGAGGAAGGGGCGGAACAGAAGCATGAGGTGGAAGAAAAGAAAGGGGAGAGAAAAATCAAGAGGACGAAAATTTTGAAGAATGGCAGAGGGAAAAGACGATGAGTGGTGAAGGGAAGGTGAGAGGGAGGTGGAGAAAAGGAATAAAGGGAGGAGAGTGAAGAGGAGGAGGAAGAGAAATGGTAGAGGAACAGAGGAAATGGAAAGGGATGGGAGAAAGAGAGGTAGTATAAGAGGAAGAGGAAAGTTGGAGATGAAGAGGGACAGCAGATGGAAGGAGGGGTAGAAAAGGAAGATGAGTGAGAGAGAGAGAGAGAGAGAGAGAGAAGAACAGAAGGAAGGAGTAGAAATGACAGGAAAAGAGAAAAGACGGAAGAGATGGGGGGAGAGTGAGAGGAGAGGGACAGGAGGAGGAGGCAGAAGAGGAGAGGGATGGAAGGAGGAGGAGGAAAGTTGGAGTGGAATAGGGAGAGGAGCAGGAAAGGAGAGGAAGAGGGAGAAGAAAATGGGTCAGGTGGAGGATGAGATGGAGAAAAAGATGAGAAAGAGGAAGAAGGGGAGGAAAAGATGAAAAGCAGAAGGAAGGAGTAGAAGAGGAAGGGAAGACAGGAAGGGAAGGAGGAGATGGAGGAAGAAGAGCAGATAGGAGTGGTAGAAGATGAGCAGGAAAAGAAGGGAAGAGAACATGGAGGAAGAAGGAAGAGGAAGAAGAGCAGATAGGAGTGGTAGAAGATTAGCAGGAAAAGAAGGGAGGAGAACATGGAGGAAAGGGAGGGGAAGAGGGTAAAGAAGACAGGGGAGGGGAAGGGGGAAGGAAGAAGAAAAAGAGAGAGATGGATGGGTAGAACAGTAGTAGGAGAGGAAGAGGGAAAAGATAAACAATACAAGAGAAATTAGGAGAGGACGACAAAGAGGAGAGGAGGGAGGAGCTAAAGTGGAGACTGAGGATGAGGAAAGAGAAGGAAGATGAGGAGGTGGAAAATAGTAGTAGGAGAGGAAGACAATGAGGAGAAAGAGGGGGGGGGGAAGGAGAAGTGGAGACTGAGGTTGAGTAAAGAGAAGGAAGATGAAGGTGTGGAAAATGAAGAGGAATAATAGAAAGAGAAAGAGGAGGGGTGGGGGAGGAAGATACGGAAAGGATGAGGGTAGGAAAGAAGCATTATTGATCAAATACATACCCGGTAACAACAATAAACAGGACAAACAATAATAAAGTGCAAACAAAATCTCTTAAATGGAAGTGCAATGCCTAGGAAAATATGGAAAGAGAGGATGAGGGTAGGAAAGAAGCATTATAGATCAAATACTCGTACATAACAACAATAAACAGGACAAACAAAAATAAAGTGCAAACAAAATCTCTTAAATGGAAGTGCAATGCCCACATTTTTTTTTTTTTTTTTAAATAGTGAAATGATTATGTTTTACAGTAACTGCTTAGCTTTGTTTATAAAATTAAACTTTCAAATCTTCATCAGTATTATCAATACTACCATCATTCTCTTCATGTTATTATTACTGTAAATGATTCACGTGATGCATCAGTGCGGAAACTCGGAGACATCTGATTAATTAAAGTGTGAAGCAACTGTTTTTTTTTTACTACTAATGATCCTATTTAATGTGAGATGTCAAGGTGGAAACTGTGAAACTTGCCATAAAACTGTGGAATCACACAAAAATTTATGTCCATGACTGTTAGAAAAATAGATAGATAAATATATAAACAACACAAATTTTGTGAAACCAGAGATTTCAGTAAATTCCTCATTTAACAAGCTTTCACCTAACATTTTTCACAAAAAAAAAAAAATGCTGGCCAAATTATGAACAATTTTCACAAAATACACCTCAAAATTATGGTGTAAAAATGTGCAGTGAATGACTGAGGTTAATACTCGTACAATATCACAAGAGTTTGTTGCTGCTTTCTATAAATATTGACTTCCTTCCTTGTCTATGCATTAGAATTTATTACACAGATACACTAGCATTTTTTTTTTTTTTTAATGGAATGTCTTGTATTGATGGTGCTAACCATCACTTGGATCAATTTTCACCTAATACAATAAATTTTTAGGGTTATATCTTCATTGTTAAGCGAGGAATTACTGTTTTATGAGTCATGATACTTTTTGTTGGCATTTTACAAGAGTAGGAAATAACTTTGAAAAATACAATTGTAATAATGTGCCGAAAGTGCCTTTAAGTTTTAAACGAACGTTATACAATTTTATCCTAAGTATGTATTTTGAGGTGCCCCAATGACCTTGAAATTCTGAGTGGATGATCGTACTGCAAGAATAATTCAACAGTTGACAGTGCCAATGTCCTACGTACACACCAGTGCTGTTCAGATAGTCTTTGTGCCGCTAAATCCTCTCAGCATCACTTTTAAATCTTTCTTCACACCCTGCCTCCTCCTCCTCTCTTTGGTAAGAGTACTGTCCTATGCAGATGACCAAGCAGCACTTTTGCAGTACCACACTACATAAACAGCAGCCCATGTCAAACAGTACCAACAGTTACTAAACACTTGCACACACATAACAGAATGACTGCTCACCAACTAAATCAGCAATCACTATTTTCATTCCTGATAAAAATTTCAAATGCACCGTAAGTCTTCCTTTTCAATCACACCTAATCTAGACATCTTAAACTCCTGGACTTACTTTGGATACCCACACAACCTTTTAACCTACAAACATCAATATAAAGGCAACCCATGAACTTATGCCTTCAAGACTAAGAGTCACTCCCTCTGGAAGACAGAAGAAATCTTTGACACAAGCAGGGTTCCCCTACACACCAACCCAAAATTGTTACCTTCCTAAAGCGCCACCACACCATAACGAGAAGACCTCCACATGACTTCACTGAGGCTGCCTTCTCCCATCCCCACATTAAATACCTCTTTTCTAGTCACAAACAACTTCAACCAGGCTTGCAATTGCTCTTTCTTCGTCTTCAATACCAAGCTGAAACCAAAGATGATATGTGATAGTTATGAAGTGTTACAGAGGAGATAAAGAGCAACAATACTTTAATATTCTGCCACGGAGCTACAGAAAACAAGCTACAAAGGGATTAAAATTCCAGCCTTGTGAAATTGAAAACCTCAGAATAAATGACACTCTAATCACTGCCCCATAAACGTATCACATATATTCAAGGAAAATTCTGACAGAAAGGGAAAACCCATCACACAATACATAACAGCACTATTCCAATAGAACCTTACACTGATCATTTGCCCCAACCATCCATCAATGGCTGTGGTGGTCAGCCATCATTTTTTTTTTTTCCCTCAAACTGCACATAGCCAATAACTGTCCACAAACTGCCACCCAAAATCTCGAAACAAAAAACAGCATCCTTCATAAACCCTCACCAGGAATTAACCTCTTAGAAACAACCCTACTCAGAAAGACACAAGTACACTTACAAGCCTAACTGAACCCCCCCCCCCCAAAAAAAAAAAGCAACCTCCATCCAAATGTTTGTGAGTGGAACTGTATTTTCAAAAACAGATTTTATTTAAAAATAGGGTCCATTGGTCCCACCCTACCAATGGCTGTGGCTGCCATCAACTTTTTTTTTTTTTTTTTTTTTTTAGTACATATTTTTTCCTTGCCCAAAGGTGGGAAAGGAGGTCCAGATGATGATTTTTTTTTTTTTTTTTAAATATTACATCCTGTATGGTCACTACCTAGGTACTACAATCACCTAAAGCTTCCAACATTACACACAGTACCTCAACAACAACCCTCTCTACCCAACAAGACACTACTGATTCCCCCTCCCCTACCTATACCTCCATCCAAAAAAAGAGCTGTGTTGTGAAAAGCATACAATATCACTTCAAAACATAGGTCACTGGCCCCAACCATCAGCCAATGGCTGTGATCATCAACCATTTAACCGTAAACAGCCACTACAGTCATTCTAAATCTCCATCCAAACAGCAACATAAACCACCACCAGACATCCACCACTCAGAAACTACCCTTCCCAGAGACATGAGTATACCTAGCATTACTGCAAAGCACCCATTATTCTTTCTTGTTACAATATCAACACAAAATACAACTCACACTCCACAATGTCCACTCTGTAATGCAGTCCCTTGCACCACAACACACTTGCTCACCTTATGCACCCCACTACCACAACACAGACAAACTTTCAACGTGACCATAAAAAAAGACCTCAGAAAGCAACATGCTGAATTGGCCGGAGTTCCAACAGTGCACTAGGTTCACATCCAGATGAATCTGGGGTTGCAACAATAACAGGAGCAGCATCAACAAAAACCCTACTTCACAAACAAAATCTTCAGCAAGCATGGGGTCATCACACATCCTTGTCTCACTATGACATTAAATCATTTATCTAGGAAATCCTAGACAAGCTTCAGTCATTATAAAATTAACAACCCTCAGTGGCTCTCTATTCACATGTAAAACCCATCATAATCCTTCAATATTCACGGTCATATGTTTTCTCCTGGTCTGTGAATGATATAGCTTGCAATCCTGTTTACAAGTGAGGAATGTATCTGAATACCTGATGAGTGATAAACAAGGTGGTTTGATAAATGGTAGGGAGATCATTATCATCATTCATTCATCATCCAATCCTACGTTGCCCCATGAGGAGCGTAGGAGCCTGGGGCTAGGCAAACATCAGGACCAACTTGCCTAGCCCTAAGCTCCTACGCTCCTCACGGGTCAACGTAGGATTGGATGAATGAATGAATGATGATAATGATCTTCCTACCATTATATTCATCAGGTATTCAGATACAGTAACCTCTCAAATAACGTGAGGGTTAGGTTCCTGGAGAGGTAGCGTTAGTTAAAAACGCATTACTTAAACACAATTTTCCCATAAAAAACAATGGTAATATTGGGGGATACGTTCCTGGACTCTGGAAAAGTCTACCCATTTGGGGAGTTATGCTACTCTAAACTTAAAAGCAACAATATTAATTTGAGAGAAAATCCACGTAAAAAACAAAAACAGAATATTTGGGAAGAAATAAACAACATTTGAGCCCTAGTTGGGCCAAAGTGTTGTTTACTTCTCCCCAAATACAGACTGTTTTCGTCTTTTACGTGGATTTCCTTTCAATTCTGCTTCATTCATGGATTTGTGAAATGTCCTCAACATTATTAACGCATTAGATCATAAAAACACTACAGTAAAAGCAACATTTTCATTACAGCAAGTAGGTCACAAACAGTAACAGCACACAGCCTCACTTCATCTATGCATCACTCGTCGTCTGCTGCTGTCCCTCCTCACCCCGCTCCCCCACCTCCCGCTGCTCCCCACCCTAAATCTGTTGTCCCTCCTTGCTCTGCTGTCCTTCCTCTTTCTCTGACTCCTGTGCTACTGGTGATGAAGATAACTCCCTTTCTCTGACTCCTGTGCTACTGGTGATGAAGATAAGTCCCTTAGGTTTTCTGTCTTCTTCATAAAGAACTGCTCTGTCTTGGTTTGAGTGGTTTTCTTCTTTCTGTTCTGGAGCATCAAGTTGTAACAATTTAGATCTGCCATCACTTTCCTGGCAAAATTTTGTCTGAAAATGAGCCAAATTGCTCAGAATGGGGCCAAATTTCATTTTCGAATATTATAGTTCGAATAAAACCAGTTTAAGCAACAGGCAAATAAAAAATTGTATTTATGCATAAACTGCCACACACAGTGTATCAGCTTGGGACTGTCCAAGGCGCGCGCAGCTAATCTGAAACCATCACATATGTGTAGTCGTGTTAAATCGAGAAACCCTTGTTAGTTAAACATATCTCCTTAACCCCTTAACCGCGGGGCGTCACTTTCGTGACGCTTAGGAGCAAGGGATCATACCGCGGGGCGTCACTTTTGTGATTCTGTGTTATTTTGAATTCACCCGGGCTTCCAAGTGGGGGCTTGTATCATCTATCAGTACTGCCAATGTCCAATACTAGTCAGCACTCCTAATCTCATCTGTACTCCCATCCATTGTTGACAATTTAGCCATTTCTCCCCGTTCTTGACTCCCCTCCCTACCCCCCCTCCATTACCCTATCCTCTCGCCTGCCTGGCCGTGCTACACTAAGTAAATCTTCCCTGGAATTTTTCACTGATTTCATCCATTGAAATAAGCCCTATGCCCTATTCTTATACCAAATAATATATACAAGAAACAAATAAGGTAAGTGAGAGTGCAATACACCTGGAATTGGCTAATTATCACCTGACAACACCTCACGTGCACTCGTTAGCTAATTTTCGCTGTTTATTTCCCCTTGAAATATGCTGTATAATCTATTTTCGTAATAAATATAAATATAAGGAGGGAAGGGAGAAGCCTAAGTGATATTTACATTCACCTGGAACTACCTAATTTATAATGTATTGTCTAGATTTCCTGCCAATCATTTCAATGCTATATATTAGCAGTGTCAAGAGGCTAACATTGGCAGTAATGAATTTCCCTAGGTAGGCCACCACCCCAGCCCACCCTTATCAGTTCACTCTCACCTTCCAAAGTGGAGGTACGTCTGTTCGCTCTTGCTAGCTTCAGGGACTTTTCACCCCCATGCAAAGGGCCCTGTGACCTTTACCCCCTACTAAACCTCGTGCG
Source organism: Coenobita brevimanus (assembly GCF_032717465.1). Classification (NCBI taxonomy): domain Eukaryota; kingdom Metazoa; phylum Arthropoda; class Malacostraca; order Decapoda; family Coenobitidae; genus Coenobita; species Coenobita brevimanus. The sequence goes on from NC_137045.1 coordinate 8,677,854, forward strand.
GAAAGAGGTAAAGGGCTGACAATTGATAAAAGAGTGACTACGATCTTTCTATTGAGTAAAACAGTGCAAGTGGAATTGTAAATAATGTGTAAACAGCAAGTGAAAGTAATGAATGTAAATATACGTGAACAGTGGAAAGTAGTTTTATAAGTTACTTCAAGTGACAGTGCATAACACAGTGTAAATAAAATAGAAATGTAAATAACGTAAATAAAATAGAGAACGTACATAGAAATGTAAATGAGTAGTATTACATGAATACGAGTATATACCCTAGGAGTAATGAAAGTGAAAGTTTCACTCTAGCATGTCTGAATACTATGAGTTATGAGAGTGAAGGTGAAAGTGACATTCACTCTCAATGCTAGTATACATGAAGAGAAAGTGAATGCTACGTATTTTACTGAAAGAAATTGAATCCCTAGTGACAATAAACTAATACTACTGAAGGAAACTTATGGATAAAGACTGTAGATATATATGTTATATAGTAATAGAAATATAAAGTGTGAAGGGTCTTATGAATAATAAATGACAGAGTACCAAGAGCGAACTAGCGCAAGTGCGATGGTCAGACGCGCTCGTAATTTTCATTGCTTTCACAGTGTTTTTTTTTTTGGAGTATGGATCCCACACTACTTGAAAATCATAGAGTAGTGTTTATAGTGTTAATATCTGGCTGTGGTAATCATATTACAGGTTGTCGGGAAGTGTAAAGTGGAGACTTCGTTACCCAACTTCAGAGGTCTCCACAAGTCCTACGGTAACCGACGAAGGCTCAACAAACATTCCAGGAGAAAGCTGAAGGTATGTGCCATAAGCATATGTAATTTTAATATTCTAGGACTAATAACTGATTTTTGGCAAATATTTTTTGAGAGTCTGTCAGAGCCCGAATAACCCCGCGGCACACGCAAAACGTTGGTAAACATGCCCGCGGTGTAGGGGTTAAATATTTGCTCGTGTTAAAATGAAAACACGTTTTTTAAACTCGAGTTAGTTGAGAGGTTACTGAACATCCCTCATTTCTGTTATTATTCTAAACACCTGTCCTATAATACTTGGATCATTTTTCTGCCTTCACTTCATTTACCTATACTTTCACACAAAGGTATATTCAGTCTTCATCTCCACTGGTATTATTTCATCCAACCTTTCTTACACAACATATCCAAGAAGTATTTCATTCTAATTTCTCCAATACAATTAGTATTCTCTGCTTATACCCTCAACATCTGATGCCTTCCCATTCTTCAACATTTTCAATACAGTCGTCACTTTTGCCAAATGCATTTGTCCAGAATCACTGCACTTTGCTGCACACACGTTTACTTGACAAGTCTTCTCCCATCATTCACATTTATCATCATCAACTGGACCTCCTTTCCCACCCTAGGGCAGGGTGAGGAGTAGCAATGTCCAGACAGCCCAAATTTGCCGAATCTAATGGGCCACGCTTCCATTCACTAATCATTCAAGCCCCTGGAATCCTGGCTCTGTCGGATACATCAAAAACATTCACCATGTTTTGTAGCTTCACATTTATCAACCTTTCAAATATAATCTGAATTTGCTCCTAACTTCACTTCCTTTTATTACAATTGTGAACGGCCATACCACGTTGAGTACAACGCTTCCCGTCCAATCAGCGAAGTTAAGCAATGTTGGGTCTGGTTAGTACTTGGATGGGTGACCGCCTGGGAACACCAGATGCTATTGGCATCCCTACGTGTCAAGTGGGGTTGGTGGAGGATTAGTGCCCCTCCCTGTAAAACAATTAACTCTAAGCCCTTGGCCACCCCATGTGGGATACATGGCGTCTGGCAATGAATGAAAAATGAATGTGTCACTCAACCCTCACACTTCAACATTTCAACCTCATCTCATTTTTACTGCTCCTTCCAGGTTTCCTTTATCCAGAGTAGCCTGCTGACCTGACACACTGACAACCATCCTAAACACCTTAAGATCCATCAACAAAGAGAAAGCATAAAAATGGGAGAACTACCAACAGCATACCCAGTGAATGGCTTGGAATCCTGACCACCTCATAAGCACAACGATACAGCACAAACTCTTAAATCTGAAATGAGTGGTTCCAAATGCTTTAAGGAAAATGGAATATTTTGGAAAGTAAGCTCATCATGGTAACTAAGAAAACTATGAAAAAAATTACAGTATGAAGAGTAAAAGCAGTGAAGTGCCTTGAATTAATATATTATTAATTTGTTGCTATACTTGTCCACAAATAAACCGTCTTCAAATATGCATTGCCTGTGTGAGGACCACTGAGCTCTATAACATGGAGTCGCTACGTCTGCAATGAGTGTGCAGCTTTGGCCGCCACATTGAAACACCACCACTCGCCACCTCCACCATGGAAATGCAGTTGGATAACTGTTCTTAGCTTGCTGTTTCTGTTTTGCTGTTGCTTACATAAGCTAAGCAGTGGGTCATGGGACTATATTTTCCAAATTCATCGGCTGATTTCAAAAGACGTGAGCGTCAGAGGTGTAGACAAACAATGTTAGCGCCGCCCTGGGCCCCTGGCGGCTGTTACACAAACTATGTGGTCCTACCCATGAGAAAGACTCTCCATATTATAGAGCTCAGTGGTAGAGCCCCATATAGTTTGACTTGTGAAGGGTTTACTGTACTGTGATTTTTTACTCATACAGTACATAACAAAATTTCAGTCCACTGGGGCACCTGAAGATTTTTCCACAACAAAGCTGAATATGTCAAGCAAAGGCACATTTTCCCACACTTACAAACCAATACCATAGAAAAGTAAAAATTATGTACATATTACAAAACAGAAATAAAAATGTTGAGAATCTCAGTAGCCTCGGGATGATATATATACTAGTGTATATATATATATATATATATATATATATATATATACTGGATATATATATATATAATTATTTAACATATTCCTGACAAATATTAAAAAATTAATGAAGGTAAACAACTCAGCATGTATATAAATTTGCATCTCTGTGTTGTTAAAGGAAGGGCCTCCAAATAAAATCTAAACAAGAACTCTACGGGTATATACCGTATGCTTTTTCCTGTGGCACACCGTACAGTACTTCAGTATTACAAGGCAAAATTATGAATGTAAAAATATCCACCATTACAATGAACAGCAATAAAAATGTAACAAAACTTACATCAAATTTCATGTAGGATAAAAATGTAAAACACCTGCATTTATTGTTGGCTAGACACTATGACTGATACGAAGTCCTTTAATATGCCACATGATTTTTAGGGGGCTGCTAACTCCTTAAAGTTTTACCAATACCTGTTTTTGCTCATTAATTATTATTCCTGCGAAACATAGTGAATGGCACAGAAACTAATTACCAGAATTTAATGAAAATAGGAAGTATGGGCATTTATGGCTGAGATCATCTATCTATCTATTGCCAGATGCCTCAATCCCGTCTGGGGTGGCCACAAACAAATTGCCTCCACATCGCCCTGCCCCCCGCCATTTCACTGCCCTGCTCCCAACTCAACCCCCTCTCTCATATACCTCTCCACCCCATCCCTCCATCTCATCCTCGGCCTCCCCCTCCCTCTTCCCCCCTCCACCTCACTCACAAACACTCTCTTCATCAGTCTTTCACCCTCCATCCTCTCCACATGGCCAAACCACCTCAGCGTGTTCCTCATAACGCTTCCTATCACATCCACATCCACACCACAATACTCCTTTATATCCTCATTCGTCAGCCTGTCTCTCCATGTGACTCCACAGGCTCCTCTTAAATAATTCATCTCCACTGCTCTCACTCTTGACTTGTGTCCTTCCAACAACGTCCAAGCTTCACTTCCATACGTTAGAGTTGGTATCACAATACTGTCATGTAGTAACTTTTTCACTTCCATGCTCACTTCCCTGTTTCTTATCACTGCTTTCAAAGAACCAGCAACCTTTCTTCCCTGCTGTACCCTTTCCAAGCACTTCACCCTCCAAACCTCCATCCTTACTCATCACAATACCCAAGTACTTAAACGTACTTACATTTTCCAATTCCTCACCCTCCAACCTCGCTGTACATTCACTGACTTCACCTCTCTCAAAGACCATCACTTTACTTAACCCTACATTCACCTTTAGATTCCGTTTCTTACACACACTCCCAAACTCATCCACCAAGCCTTGCAGCTTCCCTTCGTCTTCACTCAACAACACAGTATTATCTGCAAACAACAGTACAGGGAGTTTCCAAACACTATCCTCTCTCACCAGGGCCACTCCAACATCCACTACCCTACCTTGTACCTCTTTTATTACCCCATCCATGTAGAGATTGAACAACCATGGAGACATGACACATCCCTGTTTCAACCCAACCTTCAAAGAGAAAAATTCACTTAGTTCACCATCCACATGCACTGCAGCCTTAGCACCATCATACATACTCTTCACAGCATTCTCCCATCTATTCCATATATTCTTAATACTTTCCACAATCCTTGTCTATCCATCCTGTCATATGCTTTCTCCAAATCCATGAAAGTCACATACAACTTCTTTCCCTTCTCTAGAAACTTTTCCACTAAAGATCTAAGAATGAATATCTGATCTACACAACCTCTTCCTTTCCTAAAGCCTCCCTGTTCTTCTCAAACTAATTCCTCTGTTCTATCTCTAACTCTGTCAATAAGTATCCTACCATACACTTTTCCTATTATACTAAGAAGACAAATGCCCCTATGATTACCACACACTTCTTTTTCCCTTTTTCATTTGTACAAGGGAATAATTATACCTGACTTCCAATCCTCCGGGACTCTACCTTCCTCCCAGGCCAATCTACACATCTTCCACATCCATTCTACTACTATCTCTCCCCATGCTTCAGCATTTCACCACACACTCCATCAATTCCTGGGGCTTTCCCCAATTTAACTTTCTTCATTGCTTCCACAACATCTATCCTACTGATTTCTTCCTGTCTTCTCACCTCCCTCCTTCTCCCAGCCATTCCCCAGCCACTTATACTCGCATTACTTCCATCCTCTATGTTCAACAATTCCTTAAACTGTTCTCTCCATCTGCTCACTTTTTCTCCCTTCTCTAATAGTAATCTACCATTTTTATCTTTCACACCCCTGCTAACCTCACTTCCATCCAGTCTTACTCTCTTCACCTCTTTCCAGAACATTTTCTTACAGTCCCTCCACTTTACACTCAAAGTCCTTCTAAATTCCTCATCCCCTCTCTTCTTACTCCCTTATTAATCTTTTCACCTCTCTCTTTCTTTCTACATATAACTCTCTCTTCCGCCTCTCAACTTCTTCCACGCCCCTATTTCTCATCCATTCATTGTATGCTTTCTTCTTTTGTGCCACAGCCTGTCTCACCTCTTCAGTCCACCACGCTGTTCCTTGCACCCCCCTCCTTCTTCTCTTCCTCCCACTCACCACATCACATGCTGTACATATTTCTTCTGTAAATATCCTGCACACACCTTCCACGTCCCCCATCTGCTCCAATTCATAGTTGCCCAATTGTTCCTCCACTTCTCTCTTATACTCTGCCTTTTTCTCATCCTCTTGTAACCTTTCCACTCTCCTTGCAACTACTCCTTCCTCTCGTCTTTCCCTTCTTCTATTTCTCCATCTTACATGGATCCTAATTCTGGCCACCACCAAGTAGTGGTCAGAAAGTCCACTCCCCCAACCTCTATAAGCTCTTGCATCCATTACACATCTTCACATCCTTTCATCCACACACACATAATCAATCATTGCCTTCCTTTCATTCAGTTCACCACCCACCCTTCTCATCACTCGCCATGTATACTTGTGGATCATTTTATGCCTGAAGAGGGTATTGGCTATCACCAATCCCCTCCCAGCACAAATGCCCACTAACGCACTGCCATTCTCATCTATCTCAGCAGGCACACCCCACTCACCAACTATTCCATCATACACTCAATAATTATTTTTACAGAATAGATTATCCTCTACTACAGTCATTTATCAGAATAAGTACCAGACATGTGTGCATCTTACTATCAACAGTCTACTTTTAAAAATTACATGTATCCTTCAAAAAACTTTTCAGCTCATTAGTGAAAACCTCAACTACTCAATAGGGGATACATGTACATGAGTAATGAACATCAACACACACACATAAGCTAAAAAATTATCAAGTGTAAAAGCAAATGCACACTGACAGTTTCCTTATATCTAATATGCTGAGTTTGGGTGCAAATATTAAATCGGCAATACTGCTGAGGTTGATGACATAAGTTTGGAGAAGTGGTCTGTTTACAGCACTACTTGGATAAGTACAGGACCACAGCAACAGCAACCCATAATTTACATAACCAAATTTATTGATGTGCAATACAGGGTTGTCCATACATATATGGTGTGTTGTGGGAATGTCTCAGTCTATATTAGAGAGGAATGTAGGTATTATGACTGTTTAGCAAACAGCTAATCACCAATACTGTACTTTGCTTACTTTAAGTGGGGATTAAACTACCATCTCACTTTGCAAATGAGTTGAAACAAAGCCGAAATACAAAGCTAGTCGTGAAGAAGTTCTACATATAGGATGCTGTGCCACAATACAGTATTATCCTACTCTGCCACCAAGGTATGGGAAATAATTTTCACTGGGATGAAAATGTTGAATTAAAAAACAACATATGGACCACCCTGTACTGTATACATGCGACATATAACAAGGACAACTGTATTTGATTGTGATGTACAAGCATGTGCAGAAGTCTGCTAACAACCCTCTGTCAGCTTTGTTTCTTACCTTTCATTTTTCTTTTTCTTAGTCTTCCCCATATGACAGAGAGTAACATTCCTTCTCATCTCTTTCAGCTGGTGCTACACAGGGACACTGCCATGATGCAGCCCTGTTATGGCTGGGTAATGAAGCTGCCAGGTTATACTTATGACCTCAAATCCCCCTTACAGCCCCCACAAACAAGGATGTGGACTATGACAGAAGGGTAACAAGTCTGTCCATTAGGTTCATGTTCAGATGATCCTGGGGTTGCTACTATTAACACTTCTAATTCATTTAACAACTTAAACTGTCACAGCTGGCACAAAATTGTCTACAGAGTTTTGCTCAAGCAAACACGAGTCTAGGTAGCAACATTATAGTCTGTGACTGCATTCAGCTGTCTGTAACTATTACAGTACTGGGTACTACTACTACAACCTAACATCCACTCACCTGATTTGTATTTTAAGTTATGGTGCTCGAACAAGACGTGGCCATAAGGACATTATATAGGCTGGGGTTAATTAACACATCATACTGTCACTGAGGGATGAGCTGTACTGTACATTGAGTAGCAGATTCTTTAGTATGATGGGTGATAATAAATAAATGGTCAACTAGTGGTCTAGTGGGTTAAGGCACTCCAATCAGATGTGTCCCATAAGGGATTAACATCTGAGATTGGAGTTTATTAAAGTCATTCTTGCCTTAAATGTCTGGACTGAGTAGCCTATCCCCAGGCCCCAATGTTTAAGGGGAAATATAGAATTGCTTGATGAATGGCCGTGGCTGTGAAATGGATATCCAACATCCCAAGGATGTAGAACTAATTGTTCAGTGTCTCGCGTCATACATCCAGATACGGGCACGTCAGCCCTTCATCGAGCTACGCGTCGGCCCAAATAATTGTTATTGTTGCTGTTGTACCCCGAGCCCCATAAGCATACCCAGCAGGGCCCAACCATCCTGCACACAGCTTCAGTGCACATGGCTGCATGACGAAGTAATTAAGTGCATGTAAGATACTGATCATCCACCGTGTGTGCAACTCATCGTTCCTACGTGGGAAGATTTAACACCGCAGCAGCAGCGAATCTAGCACAGCCCACTTGGGTCCACAGCCAGGATAATGCTCACTTAAAGAAAAATCATGTTATCTGTGACTGAGAGACATTAGGTACCAAACAACTTCAGGTACCACCAAGAGAAAATTTATTTGGAAAATGGTTCCTTGGACTTGGATGATTGCAATACATCCGCCCTCCAGCACCAACTCTACACATGGTGCTATCGATATTTGAATGGCACACAATGAAAGGTTGTGTGTTATGTGATGTGATTCTACACAACCACTCTGTCATCCTTCTGATCTTTACTACCCCATTGGTGGCATAGCAGGGACCTGGGGCTAGGCTAGGTAATCCACTGGGCTTCATGTACTCCAGGAAACCAGTGTTTTTAATATCACAACAATTATTATCTTTGTCAATCATCATCAAAACCACTGAGAGGATTTACTGTCATCATATCATCAAAACCAATGTGTATGTGTGTTTAAAAGAACAACCATTATCATCATAAAAGCCAATGAAAGGTTTATCACCACCATCAGCCTGAGGACAAAGGCTTCTCCCATATGTTTCCTTTATTATGGACATCATTCTCAAAACCAATGAGAGTATTTACCATTATCATTATCATCGTCGTCTTCGGCCTGTGTGAGTCCACTATGGGACAAAGGCATCTTCTATCTTTTTCCATCATAATTTTTCTACTTTAACCAACCAACTATTTGCCAATTCAATCCAATTCCAGCAGATCTCTGAATCTCATTATTACTGTCTGGTTCTCTGCCTGTCTTCCTCACTCTTCCCCAGGTTGCTAAATGTGGTACTCTAATATGAGTGTTTGAAAGAACTAGGCAAGCCACATACTATAACATTTTCCCTGTTAACTGTACATCTTTTAATAATAATAACAGTACAACATTAATAATAATAATAATAATAAAACACATGCACAATTCACTAGGTGTCTTTTAGGTGACACAGGAAGCTTTCAAAGAGTTGACTCTATTTAATCTCCAAAACCACATAGAATACACACCACTTTCACTGAACTAACACCAGATTTTATTCACCTGAGAAATAAAAAAAATAAATAAATAAACCGGGGAACATTTGCCTACATATTTAATTATCTGAACACTTGAACAACATGTCTAAACACTTGATCAACATGTCTACCTACCACCTATGTATTTGTCTATCCATTTGGTAAGGGTGGCTGAGGTACAATGACTATACCTGCGACAACCTTCATGATATATTTGTTTTGATTTTACATTAACATTCCTATTGGTATTATATATTAAACAATACATACTATCAATATTATCATTGGTTATGTGTCTATTACTCCCGTATTCATTTACTATTATAACGTCTGGCATAAACACCTGCCACTCACGTTTGTCGTTCTAGTACGGCTTATTGTTCATTCACAGATATGTGTTTATGCTACTACTGCAATGGTGCCACATCTGATGGGAACTATTTTTAGGAGAAAGGAACTTTGGGAGGCAACTGTACCGGTGGTTGACACCACTTGGGTTGTGTCCATTCACAATTCATGGATTGGTAGGTAAGAAAAGAGTACTTTAAAGAATAACAATCTTGCAGCTGTTGCCTTGATTACCTTAATAATGAAATAATCCACTACAGGGGTCAAAGGCCTGAGTTTTGGAGCCCAAGATGATGTGGCCTTGTATACCATTACGGGAGAATAATCTAACACAGTGTCAAAGATCTAAGTTATGGAAATAGGAACCATCTTCTTCTAATCATACATTATCATCAGAGCAACCTCTATTTCCCACCCAGGACGGGGTGAGGAATTCTCGATTAAATTTCCTAAGCAGGGAGGCAACTGTTAACATACTCTGTTCACCTCAACTTGACCTAATTGTGCGATGGAAAGGATACAGAGTAACAGTATTGTCAATCTGCAACCAAGCTACATGAATTAGGCTGTCAAAGGACAAAATCTCAGCCAAGTTAAGGTGGACGAACCATTTCTGCAACTCACATAATCTCAGATGGGTGGTAGCAGCTGTAGTAGTAGTAGTAGTAGTGTTGTAGTGAAGGTAAGCTGTAATTACAGGAGCTGGCAGGTAGCTGATCTGAAGACTAGGGTGGACAATGGAAGCTCTTCAGAGCAGCCAGTATATTCTGCCAAAGATCTGGACTTGCAAATCTGTGGTGGTAAGACACACAACATCAGGATTTATGGCAACAGATGGTGGCTACTGGAACACAACTGACAGTCTAGAAGCTCCAGTTGTACATTCCAGTCCCAGTTCAAATTCATCTGCATACCCACCACCACTAGACTCAACAGGGTGATCACCCCTACGGATTAATCCTTTTGCACTAAAGAGATCCATAATCAAATAGGAAACAGCAGACTCATGGATTATCAGCCTAGCTGTCGGCATTGCCACAAATGGTTTTATCAAGGAAATTAAGTACTAGCATCATCACAACTATCCTAACTTAATCAAGTTTCACATACCCAACTCATGTTCTGCCTACTGACTTAACAACGTTTGTCACATAATCTCTCATCCAGTCTCCTGAAGAAACCTACAGCATCAAACAAGTGGCCTTTGTAGGTAACCCAACCAGCAACTTTGTCTTGCTCTGCAGGGTAAGGAGAGATCTTTTGGAGCGACTGCTACATCTCTCACCAGAAATACCCTACCCAGGCTACCTTGGTGTGGGCTCGAATTGCCAACTATACAGTCATGAAGTATGGGTACTGAGCTATTCTGGCCCCTTGCTAATGTAACAGATGGCTATGACCGAAAAAAACTTGCAAAATAATGAAACTGATCCCCCCTATCACACCAGACACCACTATATTGTAACTACTCCTTCCATCAAATAACACCCATTTTCTAACTAATCGTAACACCTCTAGCAAACCTAACTGAAGGTTATAACAATAATAGTAATTCAGTAATAATAATAATAAAATCATGAAATCTGTTAATTTTACTGAAAAAATAATTATACTCATTCCCCATCAGATAATATCATCTTCGAACAGCGAAGACCTATATCTACTGGCAGATGCCATTTGATTTTTTTTCCCCTGATGACTTTCCTCCACATTATTATCTGAGCAATAAATTTCCACATGCATCCTGACAGAGGAGCTTGTTTTGATGATGACCAAGCCTGTCCGGTATTATTTCGGAAATGCACCCAAATAAATGACAACAAAATGGGTTTACTCACCTATACTAATACTTTAGGCAATTCTAAGCATTTCTCCTCATGGTGCTTTCGTCAGAAATTACTCATTATTGAGTTACTAAATTTACAATTTAATTAATTCTCAGGGACAGAGAGAGACATCCTTCCACTTAGCGGTCTAAATGCTGTGTGTGTTCGTTTGAATGTATGATGTGTGTGGGCGGATAAAGCACATGCATGGGTGGACCAGAGCACATGAGCTGGTTCAAGCCAACCAGATTCATATCGTCAGCCAATCACACAGTTGGATTTCAAAATGAATTTTGTTACCATGCTTGGCCCTGCAGGGTATGAATTTCTGTTTGTCTCCAGCCATGACAGAGTGTTAAGGCTGCAAATTGCATTACTTTGGTGCTATTTCACAATTTAACGATAAAGACAATAAAGCTATAGCCTTCATGCGATCGCATGGGTATACCCTCAGCATCCCCAAAGCACCCAACTCAAGGGAAAATTCTTACTTTTTGTGAGGACGAGGAACCAAGTCATGGACTGTCTTCACAGTAAATTGGTAGGTAAATACTCAGGTCTAGACTGGAGAGGTCTATTTTGGATAGGCAGAGATTGGTTACCAGAAGGCAAGGTAAGGTTTGGTTAGGTTGGATTTTAGGTTAGATTGATTTAATAATGAAGCTTAAAGTTTTTGTCAAAGGTTTTTCGGGTGATTTATTTGATTCTGATTTGCAATTCTACTGTGAATCACTCGTTTTTGCATGTTTCCCTCCTCCCTACAATCCTGGTTTCCCAGAGATCCCCCATTATTGATGGGGGGGGGTGTGGATAACTAAAAAAGATTGATTTCTGACAGAAACGGATACCAGATTCATGCAAAACAAACTAAAAACCTTTGGAAAAATATATTTTAAAGCTTCTTAACCGTAGATAGGTAACCTGGGGTGTCTTCTACCCCAGAACATCGTTTTCTTCTTTGTCATACTGATGCTACATGTCACCCAGGCCTGGACCACTCAGTAGCTTCACTGTTCATCCACACATCACTGAAGTGGGGTGGGGGGGATCAAGCTGCATCCCCTAAAGGTTCCCTATATATAGCCTCCCCAAGAAGTTTTGCGATAGAAACTACCCCAGGTTACCTATAATGTGACCCAATTTTTTCCCGCTTATCCAGACATTACTTTTCATCCTTGGGGGCTGTGCCTTGGGCTACAAGAGGTTCCACCCTTCACCTATCTGTGCCACTACAGGGATTGGACCTATCTCAAATTTTACAAAAATGGAGTTTTTCAATTTTTAAAAAATATTTTTAATAATCAATTCATAATAGTTTTATGAGCAAAACACAGAAATAAGGTGAAAGTCTACTCATGTGTATTTTTACAATGATATATGTACAAGAACTATTTTTCCACAATTTTTTTCCTTTGTGGGGCTGATTCTACCTCAAGTTACCTGAAAAAGGACCGTTTCAGAAGGTTACCTATCAAGGGTTAAAGAGTTTGGTGGATTTTTGAAAATTTACTACCCGACCTTCCCAAGTGTTTTAGTTTCTGATACAATAAACCCTGATGACTTTAATTTGGCATAAAATGATCATCTCTTTACTTGAAAGCTGATAGAGATTAACATCGGAGAGTGATGCTAAATATGAAGGAAGTGTTAAGAATGGGATGCACACAGGTACCGGTTATTTTGCCACATAGCAGAGAACGAAAACCACAGCCAAACAGAAATGAAAACTTTTGATAAAACTGATTATTAATTAAAATGTTCAAGTATTACTTTTGATATTTCCTCAGTTTTCCATATCTGTGTGATACCTGCATGAAGGATTATTAACTGTTAGCATAATTTTCCCTATAAACTAACCATGTGTGCTGCTTTTCCCTCTTAATCCTTACGATGCCCCCAAATAAGGGCAGATTGCACCTGTTTAATGATACTGCGGTAAGCATAGACTATCTGGCTAAGAAACTTCTCAAGCGGACTCTGCAATCATCACAATTTACTCCTACTGTACAACTCGAGAAATTTAAACGCTGGGTTATATCCAGGAAAACGTAAGAAGTTTGAACTGGGTAAGTTTACGTTACGGACTGGCATTATCTTTAAATCCTAGTAAATAATCTAATTATCTACTCCAAGGTTAAGCTTGGCCATACCTTGCAAATCTGGAGTGATAATTAATATACAGCAAGTGCTAAACAGAAGATTAGGGTCTACCGGTTGGTCTGTTACAACGTAAGCGGTCCCGGCAGCCATCTGAATCCATCTTCATTATATGGCCTGTATTTACGAAGCCGTAAGACTTACCTGAACATGACCCCACTCCATTTTTGCTGGGCGTCATTCTGGTTACTAAGGTCATCTTAAATAATGGCTAACACGTTTTTTAAAAATTACTGTTTTGTAAATATGTAATCCTCCCTATGTGGAATCACGAGGCGGCCCTGTGTCTTCTCCTCAGTGTTGCCAGGTGCTGGCCCTAAAATATCTGTAGAATCATCCATAAAATTTCTTGAGATTTGAAAAAAATTCTGTAGATCACAATTTCACACATATATTGACAAAAGGTATGCAAATGTCTTAGAAGTTATCTGTGCCTTTATTTAAAAAAAAATATGATTAATTCCATACGAATAATCTAAGATTAATAGTTTTATTAAATTAAGAATATGGTATGAATTTTCATATTTGAAATTCATAAAATGCGGGTTAACACAGTTACTATGGGTCAAGTTAGACACGAACCTAACTGAAAACTTATACTGAAAACAAGGGCTAAAAGAGCGAGCCCCTTTTTCACTTTTCGTTTTGCTCATAACTTTCTAGGCCAAATAACTATAACCTTGTTATATTAGATAACCGTAGGAACAGTCGCTAACACCACTAATATATTCCAAATATGTCCAAACTTCCGAAACTAACTCTGACATACCTGCTTCTGACTCCCTCAGAATGTAAACAAAAATGGCAGTACACCGGCGCATTCGATAGTAGAAAAATGTATATATTTAATATTGAAATTTTCGTATTAGTTCACAGATTAAGCAGTTTATGAGTATATTAATTGTTATACTGCAAGTACTAGTCTGATATAGCTTAAGCGACATAATTTGAAATTAAAGAAAATACATTATTTCATAGAAAACTTTACGTTTCAAGGGTTAACTACTGTATTCAATACGCTTTCTTTCAGGACTGTCCTCTTGCCCACTGCTAAATTTCTCTATGGTATTTGTAAATTGAATTCCTTTCCATATTGCTTGTAAAATTTCTTGAGAATTTCTGTAATATATCAAAATATCTGTAGATTAAGCACAAAATTCTGTATTTCTGTAGATCCTTCCAAAAATCTGTAGAAATACAGAAATTTCTGTAGACCTGGCAACCCTGCTTCTCCTTCTTCCTTATGGCTTTCCTTAGCTCTCAATCCAAGGATGCCAGATCTCTGAACTCGGCCACATTACCAAACTCCACATTTTTCTCTACCAAATCTAACTTTTCATTACCAAATTCTAAAGCAAATTTTTATTCTCCACCAATCATATATAGATAGAAATAATCACCCACCTTTAAATTAGCAGCATGTTGATTATTTTCCCATAATGCAGGCTAGTAGATTAATCAAAGAGAGCAGACAATCCACCGTCCCCATCTTCATACATGTGAAAAATCCGTTTGGTAAAGAATCATGCAGATTCATTACCAAACGGGTTTTTCATTACCAGACTGGCCCAGATTTGGTAATCGAAAATACCAAATGGCAATCTTGTTTCTCACAACTCTTTCAGAGCTATTCTCTGGGTACATTACCTTTTTTTTTTTTTTTTTTTTTTATGCTACTATAAGCCAAACATGCATTTATATTACAAACACAAACTGCATAAATACCAGTGGATGTTAACGTGATAGACATTCATTTCTCTTAAGTAATGGGTCATTTTATTACAGTGGTCGTAACTTGTTGCCTATTCCTTGGTGATTTATTGGGTATATTATGCCTTATTATTCTGCTGGATGTCACATATACCTTTTCCATTAACAATACATACCCTAAAATGATCAGGAAATAAATCTTTGAACTGTGTGATCTTGTTCTTACCCCACTGCATTTTTTTTTTTTTTTTTTTGTCTCCCCAGCTTTTGTAAGTTACACAGGTCTTTTTATTAACGAAATTTATTTCATGAATAACATAAGAGATGATATATAATGTGGATGATCTAGAAAAATATACCAAGCTTGCTAATGGAATGAGTCAGCCTGTAAGCTTTTCTCAGCCTTTTTATTTTGCACACTTTCTCATTCTCATGTATGCTATATGTCTTCCATCATCAACAATGACTGCATAAATAATATTCGAGTACAAGATAATATTAATGTCCCTTATTCAGAATAAACTGGTACTCAAGGTAAATGGGTAAAGAGTTCATAAAATAGGTTAATGGTAGGTTGGTAGGTCTGGGTGGTGGTGATGGTGGTTGTGTCTGGGTGATGGTGGTGGTGTGGTGGTTGTGTCTGGGTGGTGGTGATGGTGGTGGTTGTGTTTGGGTGAGGGTGGTGGTGGTGGTTGTGTCTGGGGGAGGGTGGTGGTTGTCTGGGTGGTGGTGATGGTAGTGGTTGTGTCTGGGTGGTGGTGATGGTTGTGTCTGGGGAAGGGTGGTGGTTGTGTCTGGGCGAGGGTGGTGGTGTGGTGGTTGTGTCTGTGCAGTGCTGGTGGTGGTTGTGTCTGGCTTGTGGTGGTGGTTTTGTCTGGGTGGTGGTGGTGGTAGTGGTGTCGGTGATGATGGTGTCTGGGTGGTGTCGGTGATGATGGTGTCTGGGTGGTGTCGGTGATGATGGTGTCTGGGTGGTGGTGGTGTTGGTGGTGAGGGTGATGGTGTCTGGATGGTGAAAGTGATGGTGAGTGGGTGGTAGTGATGGTGTCTGGGAGGTGGTGGTTGTGATGATGATGTCTGGGTAATGGTGGTGGTGTCTGGATGATGGTGGTGGTGTCTGGGTGATGGTGGTGGTGTCTGGGTGATGGTGGTGGTGTCTGGGTGATGATGGTGGTTGTGATGGTGTCTGGGTGATGATGGTGGTTGTGATGGTGTCTGGGTGATGATGGTGGTTGTGATGGTGTCTGGGTGATGATGGCAGTGATGGTGATGTCTAGGTGATGGTAATGGTAGTGATGGTGTCTGGATGATGATGGTGCTTGAGTGATGATGATGACAGTGGTAGAGGTAATGGTGTCTGGGTGATTGTGGTGGTGCTGGTGTCTGGGAACTGATGGTGGTGGTGGTGGTAGTAATGGTGATGAGGTCTGGATGGACTAAATGATGGTGATGATGTCTAGATGGTAGTGATGATGGTGTCTGGGTGATGGTGATGGTGTCTGGCTGGTGGTGATGGTGTCTGGGTAGTGGTGATGGTGTCTGGGTAGTGGTGATGGTGTCTGGGTGGTGGTGATGGTGTCTGGGTAGTGGTGATGGTGTCTGGGTGGTGGTGATGGTGTCTGGGTAGTGGTGATGGTGTCTGGGTGGTGGTGATGGTGTCTGGGTAGTGGTGATGGTGTCTGGGTGGTGGTGATGGTGTCTGGGTGGTGGTGATGGTGTCTGGGTAGTGGTGATGGTGTCTGGGTAGTGGTGATGGTGTCTGGGTAGTGGTGATGGTGTCAGGGTGGTGGTGATGGTGTCTGGGTGGTGGTGATGGTGTCTGGGTAATGGTGATGGTGTCTGGCTGGTGGTGATGGTGTCTGGGTAGTGGTGATGGTGTCAGGGTGGTGGTGATGGTGTCTGGGTGGTGGTGACTGATTTATTCTATATCAGACATGGGCAACCTGTGTCACAGCTGCATTCTCCATGTACCCCACCAAACTGTGTTATAATTACATGAATTTTTGGCAGCAGCTTGGATATTTTGAATTATTGTGTACTTTTCCTTAACAGTTAGTTGGTCATGTATGGAGGATATCCATTTCATAATGCAAAGATATGATTTCTTTGCAATGCATTACAATTCAAGTACAAATGTCCAATAAGACAATACATACTACTGATTATGTACTGTTACTAATAACACATATGTTGTTGTAATAACTATTAAAATATTGTGGCACTCACCATCTACTCACGATGCAGTGCTGCTCTCAGGTGTCTGCCCTTTCCTCTCCTCCATCCTTCTTTCCTTCCATCCTCTTCTGTCTTTCTTTCCTTCATTCTTTCCTCGTCCTTCTGCCTACAGGTGACTTTACACTCTCTCTCTTTTGTCTTTCTTTCCTTCATTCTTTCCTCTTCGTTCTGCCTGTGGGTGACTCTACACTGAGTGACAAGCCAAATGGTTTCCTGTACACCAGGAATCCATTTACTATGCTGGGTGGTAACCATATAACCAAATTTTGGCGCCTGGTTGTTTAGTGGGTAATTATGGAGTGCCAATCAAATTGAGCCAGTAAAGGTTTATATCCAAGGGATGGTTGGGGTTTATTGCATATGTAATGCCACTCAGAGATGAGTGAGGCTGGTAACTCTCATCTTAAAGATCAGGACAAATTCCTTGGCCCCGGGCTCCTATGCTCCTCATGGAGCAACGTAGGATTGGATGATGGATGGATGGAAATTAACTGATATCAATATGCATCTACTTGTTAGCAAAAAATATCTTTAGCGTCATTCCAAAGGAAAGTGGCCTGTGAATCTATACCAAATTCATAATTCGCCCCACCAACTGAGAAAAGTTACCCAAACCTGACCTATATAAAACTGTTTTCTTGCTATGAATGTCTGCAGGACATGATTTCACATATCATATATCAATAATGGCATTCATTTTATGGGAATTAAAACAGTTTTGCATTTTAAAGAATTTATAACCTACTTCTTTATATCACAGTACATATACTGTGTTTATGTAACAAGTTATAGATTGTACACTCAACCCCTCAATGGCTGTGAGGCAATAAATTCGTGTGCACCACAGGCCGTCCCCGGGACCATTTTTTCAAATTTCGAAAATCTTTTTTTTCCCCCCCCCAGATGTGAAGAAAATTGTCTGGTGCACTTTGCAACATGTAATTAGCTTCATAAACCCATCCTGTGATTTGCTATGATTTGGAAAAAAATTCATAAAATTACTACACACGTGCCAATAATATGTAAACCAATGGGTGATACTCATAACATGGGAGATGAACTGGCTACCAAAGTGCTTGGGATGGTAGAGTAGGGTTAAGCAAACATACCACTGACCTTGTTCCTTTCCCATAATTATGTGCAGCTTTTTACAGACTGTGATAATTCGATGTCCCCGGCACTGGCACAGTAGGGTGTCGTCTGATGCCTGCAGCTACTGAGGGGTTATACTTTCTACAGTATTTGTTTAACAAAAAATATATTGGTATTCTGAAATCACAATTATTTTTTTTCAACTCCACAAATTTTACTACATTAAGTTTGTGCCCTTACAACCCCAAAACATTTATATACAGCATCTGATATAGTAACTTCAAATGCACAGTTGCCCACTTGAATAAAAAACTGAAGCATGTTGTCCTACTAAATTTCAGACTACAAATCTACCAAGTTACTGATGTGAAAGCACTGTCTTCATGATATATTTCAGGACTACCCTCACTAATCACACTGCATACAGAATTAATACATATACAAAGCCTACGCTTTTCACAACCTGAAGTGCTTACCACGATTTCAATACTGTTACTGTTTGTATGCCATCATACATTACATGTTTTCTGGATTTGGGGGGTTACTTTCCGTAATCAGTCTGTACAAAAGTAAAAATATTTGGGTGCTGACCCCCACATTTTTTTTTTTCTTTTCTTTTTTTTCCCCACACACGGAAGTGTAACTGTTCTTTTCCCTTCCTACCTAATAATAATTTCACTCTGATGTTCTTGTGTTTCATTCTTACTACCTTAGGCAATTCTGTTCTGCTCTGGAGAGATTCTGAACTGGAGTAGTTAGATATAGCCTTCATTAACCAAATCAGGATGACAGCTTCCCTTTGGTAAATAATATAATCTGAAGGTAGCAAGAATAAAACACAAAATTATATAATTGTTGCAAAGGGGCTAAGGGAAGATGGACTAATGCACCCTTCACAAATAACTATGGTAGTAACTAACTGCTAGTGCCAGTAGTCCATTAACTTCCATTTTATACTGTATATATTATACTGTATATACATTTGGGTTTACATCAACTATTATGCAGATATATATACAGTTGAATTTACAGCTATCATTATACAAAACTTGAGAGAAAATTTAGTAGTAAGTACCATACAGTACTTATCAGGGTTTCAACTAAAGTTTTACAAAATAAACTGCTGCGCTATATTTGGTCATTAAGCGACATCAACAACCCCTTTTTTAAAAGCTTACTTGTGCTGCAACCAATTATATTCAGCTTTAAAAACTTTTCAAACTGAAGGGATTAGGAATAGTCTTCATTAATCATTTCACTAGTAGGTGCTGTCTTAAGCTGCTTAAAACTGTCGGTAGGCAACAAGAATAAAATAAACATATATTTCACTGGAGCGAAGCACTTCACTATCCGAGTCAGCATAAAAAGCTAGGACAACAGTTTCATCACAAAAATTATCAAACTAGAAGTCCACAGTAAGTCAGGGATAAATATCACACTATCATAACCTTTTTCCTTCAACATTTACTGTAAACTGGTGAAACTAGTATGTCAACTTTATAGGAAGCAATGGAATTTTAATAAGCAATCTTTATGAAATTTATTTTGGAGTTACTTGAAAATATAATAATAAAAACAGAGACTTACTGTAATGACTCCATATTCATGAAAAACTGATGATAACTGCCTGTCATAACTCAAATCTGATTTTGTAGGATGATTCTGCACTCTCCATCAATATTATCTCCAACACCTTTCTCCCTCCTTGGAACCCCAATACAGGGTATGTCCATGAATGAAATGTCTCCTGGCTACCTTATCCTCACACCTCTCTTTCAGTCCCTCTTTCTCTCTCTCTCTCTCTCTCTCTCTCTCTCTCTCATTCTACTCTTTCACCAGTATACTGCTCTCCTCCCTTCTTCCATACCACTTACAATCTGCCTCTACCACCACTGCTCTCAGTCTCACTTTCATAAACTTTCTTTGAGATCTGATTTATGTGCATTCTTTATCCTCCCTGCCAAAACAAATCACAGTTAACATGACAATTTTCTTCCTGTAACCAAAATTTTTCTTGCTTTTTAAAAGGGACAAGATAACTGCTAAATACAAATTTATGTTACGGATGAGAATAAATTTCTTTGAGTATCCAGGCCCCAGGCAGTATGCAAGTGGCCACTGAATTATTACTTGCCTATTTTCATACATTATAACTCAAAGTAATGTTTAGATGAAGTGTTAAAAATTATTTTTTCATTCTGCATATGATCTGAAAAAATATTATCAAACAAGATTTTCTTGACTACAGCAGTCAGTACCAACACCACTTCAAGTTTTAATAAATTGTCTTGGTTAAAGCCTTACAACATCAAATTTCCTTTCTTACTTCATATTTCACCAGCTCAAGGAAAGAGAAACTTTGAATACCAGCAAGATGTACATGAAGTTCTAAGGAAATTACCACAGCATCTGACTTACCTATTCTGACAGGTTACTTAACAGCCTTCTACAGACGCAAAAATACCAGTCAGTTTCTGCATTACACACTTTGCCTCTTGCTCTAAACTTTCCTTCTTGTTTGGCCATCTGTCAAGTTACTATAATAGCATTTACAATGTATAACACAACTAATATTATATGCCGAGAGAAACTGCATATACTGTAATTACCTCAACATCCGTAAATTAATGCTTTCACAACAGTAACATAAGTCCCATTATTAACACAATCACATGTATTTGCAGAGCATTCACATGAAAACCTGTGATGAAGTTATGAAAACTCTTCACTCTTAGACATTTCAACACATCTGCACATAAACACCACCAAAACATCATGCATGTGAGCATACAGTATGTAAAGAGTGATTTAAGACCACAGTACATGCATGTGTTTCACTGGCTGGCTTGCACATGCATGACATGGGCTGGCAACTCTACTATGCATGTTCAGTCCATGTTTTATGGGTCCTGAGGGGCAACTGATCTATATGCCACAGGAGCACCACTTTCTGTCACTGAACAAGTGCCTGCTCCCACCCCTAAAAAAATTGTTGGACGCAGGAAGACTACTCCAACAAGAGATGCCACAGAAGGGTTAACAGACACAACTGAAATTTCAGAAAAAGGTTGACTCATCCAGGGCTCCTGAAGTGCAGCAACTTTCTGCATACGCGAGTCCCTTCAACATAAGCCATCACAAAGCATTATGGCTGCGTTATTCTGAGAAGACAAGTTATGTCACCTGTGGAATATTATTACATAATAGTGAAAATGGTGACAATGAAAAGAGAAGGAAGTGGCTAGAGTGGTTACAGGATAGGGGTTCAATTAAAATAAGAACTGAATATACTGAGAGCAAGAGGCATGTAATGAGACTAGTGAAGAGGAAAAAGAAGGAGGTAAATGATGATCTAGGAAGAAAAATGAATGCAAATTACTCTGAAAATAGGAAGTTATTCTGAAAAGAATGTAGAAGTGACAGCAGAAAGAAATGTGAGTGTGTGAAAGATGTAAGTGGTAGATTATTAACCCATGGGGATGAAGTAAGGACCAGATGGAAAGAATATTTTGAAAGCCTGATGAATGGGAATTGAGAGGGCAGAGCCATTGTAAACAAGATTGGTTTAGGGGGTCTGCGGAGAAGGAATGCAGTGATAGGAAGCATGACACTCGCACAGGTGAAGAATGCCGTGAAATGGCTGAAAAATGGGAAACCAGCTGGGGTTGATGAGGCATATGAAGAGATGACTGAGTGTAGTGGAGAGAGTGGAATGAAGTGCTTGCTGGAGATATGTAAGAAGGCATGGATGAGTGAAACTGTGCCCAGCAGAGTGGAAAAAGGCTGTGATTGTATCCCCGTACAAAAACAATGGTGAGCGAAGTGAATGCAAGAATTATCATGGCATAAGTTTATTGAGTGTGGTAGGGAAGGTATATGGAAGAATTATTATACAGAAAGTAAGAGAGATATCAGAAGTCCTGGTGAGTGATGAACAGGGTGGCTTTAGGATGTGTGGATCAAATGTCTGCAGTGCGACAGATAGTGGAGAAGGCTTGTAAGAATGACTATAAGGTGTTTATGGCATTCATGGATCTGGAAAATGCATATGACAAAGTAGACAGAGAAGTATTGTGGAAGGTTATGCGCATGTAAGTAGATAGTAAGCTGCTAGGTTCCATCAAGAGTTTTCATGAGGGCAGTGAAGCACGTGTAAGGGTAAATGGGCATCTAAGCGAATGGTTCACGATCAGCGTGGGCATGCGACAAGGGTGTGTGGTGTCCACATGGTTGTTCAATATCTATCATCATCATTATCATTATCATCATCATCATCATCATCGTGTTTCAATTATAATAATAAGGGCCTACTTGTTCACAGTTGTTGAGTGTGGTTGCTAACATCATTGGGAATGTCCAATGTAGGCAGCAAGAGAATAAAGTAATACAAAGAAAATTGCAGGGAATGTGTCAAAGTGAAATTACCGAGGGTCACACTATATGGCAGTGAAACATGGGGTGTAAAAGAGTAAGATATTGTGAGACTGGAATGGAATGACATGAGAATGATCTGCAGGACGTGTAGAGTAAACTTGATGATACAATACAGTAAATTCTAAATTATCCGTTGTCATAATAACCTGCCCAATGGAATATCTGGTGCCAAAACAGGAAGCAACTGGTGGTCCTAAGCAATATCCGGTGGTGACACGTATCATCTAGCTCCGATACAGGACCCAAATGGCGCCCTGGAAAACCCTGCAATGCACTGCCAGCCAATCAGAATGCATTGTGGAAGTGGTCCACCCAGCGTGCTGAGCCTACCGCCACTCCCTCAGTCTCTCCCGTGGATGCCGTACAGTGAAAATGTATCTGTGCGCTCTGTTCGTGACCCACATAGTGGATAAACCCTAGTGCTGTGAATTAGTCTGTGGCCTCCCATGCCTCGATCATTGCTGCAACTAACCTTGTGGCCCCTCAGTGCTCTGTGCCCTAGTGCTCTGACTATTGTATAGCGAGGACGTAGCTGTGTGTATCAACCCTCCATTGATGCCAACACTAGGTGAGTACAGCATGATTATGATTACCTTATGTACTGTATTACTGACCTATATGTAATGTATCAATACTGTATTGTACTTTATGCTTAATTTTAATCTCTTACTCAAGGGTAATATTGTAGGAAAGTTTTTAGGATAAAGGGTCAAGATGGACAGTCACACATTATCTGGCTCGACGCCCAATGTTGGCTGATGGGTAGGTACTATACTACTATGCAATATCCAGCATTCTGCAATATCCGGCATGGAGGTTGGCTGAATTACGCTGGATAATTGAGAGTTTATTGTATCTTCAAGAGTGCACAAGATGGCTGGGGGTGGAAAACATCAGGATGGAAATAGAAAGCTTGAGATGATCTGGACATGTCCAGAGGATGGACCAGGGGAACTGGGAGAGGAAGTGTGGAAATACTGAGGTACTGGACCGTCGACAGAAAGGCAAACTGAGGGAAAAACAGGACAGGGTGGTGTCAGGTGACCTCAGATCTAGAGGTACTAGTAAAGAGCTGGCACAGACCAAAGCAAAGTGAAGGAGTACTGTCATACGAACCCTTTTGATTTATGGAAAATGAACATACTCGAATACAAATCAGAAACTATAATTCTTCAAAACAGATTTAATAAATAGGGCAACAAATATCTGGTCCAGAAATGCTGTGTAAAGCAGATGTTCTCAAAGTTACGTTTCGTTTATAACGGCTCCAATGTGCTTGCATGCGTCGGCTGATAAAAGCATTTTGATGAATAATTACTGTACATAACTTACATGAAGTGACATCAGTAAAGAAAAAGAAGGAATTACAGTATAGTGCTTATAAAATGGTACTCTGTAATATTAAACAATGGCAAACAGAACAAGAAGGAAAGTAATAAGAAACATATCCCAAGATACAAGTATAAATTAAAACTATAGAAAATGTACATCAACAAAATTAAGTGTCATGTACACAAATGCACCAACACCATTATGCAAGTGAATGTCACAAAAATCTAATAAATATGCATGTATTGTAGTCATAACTTGATCTTTGTGTGTTGAACCAATGTAAGTGAAAACTTGAAACCTAAAGAATTTAGCTGTAAGTTTTGGTCCTCAATGACTGCCAAAGCAACTACCACACAATCTAGAATACCTATCATAGGGAAATACGTCAAATAAATTTTTCAGAAAACTTCTTAATAGATCTTATAGAACAAATATTCATTATTCAGTTGTATTATGAGTAATATATAAATAAATTATAACTTACATGGCACAATGGGATGCAACAGCTAAAACAGTACACACTGGCCATTTTCATTCAAGTTATAGCCTCTTCTGGAAAAAAAAAAAAAAATTGATAGCTTGTAATATCAATTAGCAGAGCACTGTGTAAACTGACCATATATGGCATATTGCTAAATTGCAACAATAATAAAATCAGTACTAACACCTCCCAAACTTAAAAAAAATAATTTGCCATTGTAGCATAATACAAAAAGAATAATTTTAAAACACAGCAAGGAGAATGTGGTATATCACCAATCTTAATAACGACACAGAGAAATGCTGAAATCCCATGGAAACTCAAATACTGGCTTCATAGTTCATACCATATGCAAATCATCCGTCCAACCATCACCCTAACCCAGTTTACTATGTTTGTATGAGGTGAAGAGATCCAAAGTAATGCCCTTTAATCTCTCATAATATCACAAACAGATTTCTCACACAATTCATTTTTTACATCAGGGTGTTACTTACAAGGTTTCTTGCTTTAACCTGTGGGCTGTGCAATACTTCATGAGGTTGGTCTGACAGGCCGCAACATACCTCATACAAGGAAGATTTTTATACCGAATACCACAAAGTTCTGGAAAGAATAGTGTCATGCAAATTTGTTGGTATATCAGGCTAACAATCTTCTCTCATCCCCATCCCCAAGCTTCTGCTCTGAGGCACAAGAATGGCAGCCACCGTAAGTGGTGTTTAGTGTACTTAAATGTTGTCAGCATTAAAGAATGCTCCAACCACTCTTAAAGAAACCGTTCATTTTCGTATTTAAAGGCTCCAACATGCTTGCATGCGTCGGCCTTGGTCACCAAATGGCGGCTCTCCATGCTGCACGATCCATTGCAGCCTCCCCATTCAGTCCCTTAACCCTGAGGTCATACTTAATGACCTCGTCCCATGTCTTTCTCGGTCTCCCCCTCATAACCCCACCCCCAATATTAATACTTCTCACCTTCCTCACCCAATTATCATCCCTCATCCTCTCCATATGTCCAAACCATCTGAATCTACCTCTCCTCATCACAACACCAATACACTCCAGTCCCATCCTACTTCTCAACTCTTCCATCGTAAACCCAGCACCCCCAGACCTTGCACGCAGGGACGCACTACACATCCACCTAATCATTGTCATTTCTGTACGTCTGAGCCGGCGAATATCCTCCTCCTTTACTGCCCAGGTCTCACTACCATACAGCATTACACTCCTAACACATGCTGCATACAAAGACCCCTTAGCACGTAGGAAGAGTCCTCTCAATGTCAGGAGAGGCAAGAGCTCCCTGAACTTCTTCCAACCACTTCTCACCCTAGCCACTGAGCTAGCTCCAGCCCCACCTCCAGCACACAACATGTCTCCCAAATAACAAACTCTTCCACACACTCAAGAGATTCACCAGCAAGTTCAATCCTTTCACGCCGCCTGACAATCTCCACCTGCTCTCCCCGACATGCCATACACATAAAATCAGCATTATCTCGCAGTCTACCTCTGATACCACTACATCTCTTGTGCACCCATTTATCACAAACACCGCACAAGATGGAATTACTTCCCACGCCCTTGTGGCAAACTGCACATGGCCACTCTCCCTCGTCTTTGACAGTACTGCCCCCAGCTCTAGAAACCATCACTTTTGTTTCATCTGCATTTACTCTTAAGCCCTTGTGCCCCATACCATCTCTCCATTTCCTAAATCTTTCCTTCGCCTCCCTTTCATTCACTGCAATCAATGCCAAATCATCAGCATAAACCATCTCCCATGGGGGTCCATTTCTGAAGTCATGTGAGAGGGCTTCAAGTGCCATAATAAACAATGAGGGGCTGAAGACTGACCCCCGATGCACATCATTCACAAAAAACTCCTCACTCAAAACTACATTCACCCTTACATGGATGCGAGCACCCACATACGTGGCCATAACCACCCTAATCAGTCACTTCTCGATCCCAAGCATTCTCACTGTCCACTTCACCATCTCTCTAGGGACTCTGTCAAAGGCCTTCTCCAAATCAACAAAGTACAGTTCCCTTTTCTTTCCTATATATTATTCCTCAAGCTGTCGAGCAATGAGTATGACATCAGTGGTCTGATGAGCAAAAATATTTCAGGGGTAAGTGTGCTATGCTGTGTCACTGAATCTGCTATATTGCCACACCAGCAGAAGTTGCAGGACTTATGCCTACCACAGCCCAAAGGTTAACAGCATTTTCTAAGGTGTTGTTTTAATTACCCTACATCATATTACCACTTATATACTGGAATAGCTCTTAAGTTTACTTTACAAAATAATACTTGGTTACTAAAGTAACAGTCTGTGGCAAATTAGTTAATTTTATAGACCAACTAAACTCATTTGCACATTTAGCCATCCATCCATACATCCTCCAAGTCTTTATTGTCTCATCAAGAGTATAGGGGCCTAGAGCTAAGGTTACTCAGTCCTGATTTTTAGGGCAAATAATCAGCTGGTCACCCCAAAGTAACAAGATGAGCACTATAAACTCTAGCCATTTCCTACCTGCACAATATAGCACACTTACATATGACATAGTGTTCCCCCACAGATGCCTCTGGGTGACTGGAGACAAATGGGAGGAAGTGGCTAATAAGAACAGTTTCTGGCAGACTTTAAGCAACAAAGCTAGATCAAACCAGTATTAAACTGATGCAGTACATATATGGCACCACAGGTAAAGGGGTTAAGATGGGTGTGAAAGGCAAATTTTATTTTAACAACTAAAAGGTAATGCTACCTTCAGGTGATTATGGTAAATGACAAGCCAAATGGTTTCCTGTACATCTGAATGCCATAAACTGCATTCGGTGTTAACCATATAACCAACAAAAGGACGTTTGGTGGCCATATGGGTTAAGGTGATCTAAACTGATATGGCCCATGAAGGTGTACAAAGCTACCACTCAAGGATGGTTGACTGGTCACTCTTGCCTTAAATGTCAAGACTAAGTAACTCAACCTCAGGCTCTATACTCCTGATTCAGCAATAATGGACTGGATGACAGACAAACAGAACTACAACTCTATATGAAGCCAATGGAAGTATTCTCGTCAGCTAAGACTTTCTACCAGTTCTTTCATCATTCAGCATATTACGGTTCAGTAGTTTCATTTTTGCTTGTTATTACTTTTTTATATTGACTCTTATTGCATAAGTAACACACAGGATCCCAGACACAGAAATAAACTTACAGCAGATGGAAACAAAAGTCTCAATTACTCACAGCCTTCCTTTAGCCCAGGACACGCTCAAGCATGAGGCTGATCCTGTTGCGTGCTTTCTCAATGGAGATTACAGTGACCTCAACGATATTGCCCAGCTCAATCTTCATGCCGTTCATCTTTGAGGTATGGATCAGTCCATCACGCCCAAGGCCAACATCCACAAAGGCGCCAAAGTCTGTCACGTTTGTTATCGACCCTGGAAGGAAGATGAATATTAACCTCTTAACACAATGACATACTGTACTGTACTTTTTATTTTATTCTTCCTATCCCCTGACAATTTTCTTTGAATCTGGAGATATTTCTTGATGTGTTATGTTATATACAGCTTTCCTGTACCCCTTCAGAACTAGGATGCTCTTCTAAGCTAAGTAACACCATCACATTGTATTAAGACTGAAACAAAAAATATATAGCCAGACAAAAGGGCTTAACATCTGTGAGGACTATGTAAATACATCTACAAAAGAAAGAAAAAAAAAGTGCAGAATGCATCGGCTTCCAATTAATCCCATGACTGAGTATAAACTATGTTTAATGATTTCATGGATATTAAGATTGGTGAACCTTAGCAACTTGCTGAAATGCTATCTCCTCTGACATTTGTTATGGAATTACATTGTGCAGCAGTGATGTCTCCCAGCATCTTAACCTGTACTGTGCTGGGGAAAAAAAAAATAAAATAAAAAAAAAAGATACCCCTCTAGGCCAGCCAATTTTAGATTCTTCTGTTCTGGCTAAACAGGCTTAATACATCAATATAAGATCCCTGGCACTAATAAAAGTAATCACTAAAGCCAGAACGCTGGTTGAATCGCATCGAGTTGGTGCCATGCTACCTCTGAAATCTTCAAGGTCACTGAGAGAGCAGAGCGGCTGTGAGCTTGTGAACAGATTTTGGATTTCCCCCCCTCTGCTAAACAGGCTTAATACATCAATACAAGATCCCTGGCACTAATAAAAGTAATCACCAAAGTCAGAAAGTTGGTTGAATCAAGTCAGGTTAGTGCCACTCTACCTCTGAAATCTAAGTTACTGAGAGATCAGAGTGGCTGTGAGCTTGTGAACCGATTTTGGATTTTTTGTGTGCTAAATGGGCTGAATACATCAATATAAGACCCCTGGCACTAATAAAGTAATCACCAAAGAGAGAAAGTTGGTTGAATTGAGTCGGGTTGGTGCCACCCAACCTCTGAAATCCTCAAGGTTACTGAGAAAGCAGAGCAGCTGTAAGCCTGCGAAGACTGTCACTCGCCTCCCGCACTCCTAAATCAGTGTTGTAAGCGTAGCAGAGAAACGTCAGAATTTAGCGAGACTCGTTATTATCTTCCATTTTACTTCGGTTGCTTGCAATGACTTCTCAATGCTGTAGGACTTAGATCTATGTCACTAGCGTTTTAGAGGGAGACGTAGATCTACGTCACTAACATGGTATGGGTTAAAGACCCTAGAGTAAATCAGTCAGTGAGTGTCCTTATGCTTCATATTCCTTTTCTTACATGAATCTAGATTATTTTATGTCACTCATATTCATAAAGCAATCTACCTCTGCAGACTCATTAAATAAACTCAAAACTGTTCTCTTCTCAAAACTTAAGATTCTACTGATAGTACGTGAGGGATGATTACAGAGCTTACATAAGGACTACTGTTCTGATGCAATACTAATTTTAAATTTGACAGTTGTTATTTCAAAGCTATGAGCAATATTCAATTATTATAAAGAAATGGAGTTTCTAAGAAACCAATAACTGCTGCTGTTGTTGTCATTATTATTATGAGAGTTGACAGTTGGCATCACTGACTGCGAAACTGCTGGCCCGTTAGCGTCCAAGTTTGAATCCTGGTGTGGGTAGCTGGCATCACTTGAATCCTGGTGTGGGTAGCTGGCATCATGCAACTCAGGTGTCTATTCACCCTTTGTGGGTTGGTAGGTAAAATGAGTCCCAAGGGTAACACTTAGGGGAGGTACCTATGGTAACCTGGACGATACATTGGTCTTGTATCCCCAGGATAGTGAATGAAACCCCCCCCCCACAGGCTCAAAGGCCTCAGTTAAGAAGAAATGCACTGCAGCTAAGGGCCTCATGGTATCTGTCCCTGTCTACTTATCCGTACATTATTAAGAGAGAAGAGGATTGTCAGGTGTGCTCAAGCTCCATCTCTAAAAAGAAATATTCAAATCAGCACAAGTTTCCACTCATCTCCTCTGGCTAAAATGTAGTTTGTTACGGACTGACTTATGACTGAAAACTATTGATAAAAAATGTGAATGAATATCATCATAAAAATTCAGGATAAATGCAAAAATATGTACAGTACTTGCCCAATTACTGATCCACATCTCATCAAAATGCAGATTTTTAGCTGACTACATTGAATCCCTGTAACTAAAAACTGAGTTACAATCAAGGCTTTCACACAAAGTACTTTACAATCTACTCATATATCTCACCTGTGAGCTTGGTGCCAAGCGCAAGGTCATCTATAGAAGTGATGCCCTTGCGGAAGAGTGGCTTCTCAAACTGAGCACGAATGTCATAATCGGTAGGCTGCACCAGACCTTCCACAATAAGCTGAAGCGTTGGTACTGTTGCTCCAATTTGTTCAGCAACAGCATCCATACCTGTGCATATAATAAATGAGCTTGCACACACACAAGTGAACTACAGTACTGTATTTTTCTGTTCATCCTCTAGTTCTATCTCTGAATGAATTAAAGTAGCAGTGACGATGTCACAACTAATGAAGATTTTATTCAATACTATCGTAATAGTTCAAGGCTCTGTTAGACTGCATGGGAAACAGTTTATGACGACACTTGTACTATCTCAAAAAGCTCCAAACTACCACCAACAGTTCCTTATTCAGTATGCATGAAACTCTGGTTATGATTTCCTTTAGCTAGGGACAGGGGAGGGGAGAGAGAGAAAATGGGAGAAATGGAGTTCCCCCGAGCTAAGCCCTGTATTGGACTATATAGCCCCGCTAGGGTTACAGGAGCGAGCTACCACTCCCGGCACGGCAGCCCGGGCGAGGCTCGAACTCGCAATCCCCCGATTACGAGTCCGGCGCGCTACCACTGTGCTACCGCGCCCCCCCGAGGGGAGAGAGAGAGAGTAGATACTATTGTTCACCTGTGTACATCAAACATGGTGATATTCCTTGAGAACTTCAGTTTCAATATATCTATGTCTATATCTATCCACCATCCATATATAAAAGCAGAGGTAAGCTAGGATTCAAGGGGCTTGAATGGCGAGTGAATAAATGTCAGGTCCACTTCACCAGGTATGCTCCTGATGACTCTCCTCATTGTCCTTTCTTTTTTCTTGCTTTCTGGACCATACCTCAACACATTCTTAAGAGGAAAAAGGAGTCAGGATAATAACGATGAAATATTCCATCCTATGCTAATTGTACTTCTCTTTTCAGGGCTCTTGTTTTGATCCATTTCTCATGCTGATGACCCTTGGGTCCATAACAACAACATCTTGCATAACCCCATCCATATACATGAGGCATCTCCAACGAAAGTTGATGAGGCACCACTGTAGTCAAATTTAAGATTTAGTCTCTATACTCCAATAGAGATATTCTTAATATGAATCTTACTTTGGCTATCACTGTTAGCTGCAAACAAACATCACTTGAAAAGTTGAAGGGTGGTATGACTACCACTACTCAAAGGATCAAGCAGGCACACTACTACCAATGATTAATCAAAAGTATGCAATGTTGCATGTCATAATGACAGACAACTAAAAGGTTGTCTGCTTCTTGGAAAACATGACTGAGTTTTGAGGTTGATATAACACCTCAAATTCTTCAGATGGAAAAAGGCCTTTCCATTACCTATACTAAAACATACAAACGCCTAACATTTAAATAACACTGTTTATTATTAATAAGCTTCTCTTTTTTGGTTCCTGAGATCCACGGACATGCATAATTGATATGAAATAACATAACTGGTCTTCGTGAGAAGCATCAATAAAGTATTAACAAAAACATTCGGTGAATTCCTTACCAATCCTTTGGGACCCCCAGAAGTTAGTGATATGGGAGTGCCAGAGGCTATGCTACCAAAGTCCCAGTCAAGTTGCAAGAGACCACCTTACATCCCAGGCAGCATTTTACAAAATATAAAAACTCTCGGCCACATCCTACGTTCAAACTGTGGCAAATTACTGCATAATTCCACTACTACTGCACTAAATGTTACTGATCTGGTTATTGCTATGGTTCCAGGATCACATGAATGATAACCTGACATACCCTACTACAGAAATCTAATTACCTCTCCAGGGTGTTCACAGAGGTCATTGGTTGAAAAGTAAGTACATATGTAAGCAAGTAAGTAAGTGTGTGTGTGTGTTCTGTAGTGTGCAGGGTCAGCATTATAGTGAGACAGTACAGGTTGTCTGTAAGCAGAGTTTAGTGTTGGTACTGACGTAAAGAAATGTGACAGCAATGTCGTATCGCATCAAACTCATGCACTCCACACAAATTCCGAAATAGTTCCATTTTTACTTACTGATATTATTCTTAATCCTGTAAAGTCAAGCCATACCAAGGTCTCAAATATGTACACTAAAGTAGATATTACCACACATTCCTCATGTAGCCTCTGTATTTTTATCATACCTTATCAGTGTTTAAGGAGCACTTGCCAATCTGTCCTTGAAGCACTCTTATTTTCAGTTCTTGTTCCCACTACAAGTATTTTTCCATCCACATAAAATCACAAACACATCCTTCCATTCTCTTGTCTTTCTTTCCTTCATTCTTTCCTCGTCCTTCTGCCTACGGGTGCCTTTACATTCCCTCATCTGTCTTCTTTCCTTCATTCTTTCCACTTACTTCAGCCTGTGGGTGACTCTACACTGAGTGACAAGCCAAATGGTTTCCTGTGCACCAGGAAACCATTTACTAAGCTGGGTGGTAACCATATAACCAAATTTTGGCACCTGGTGGTTTAGTGGGTAATTATTGCACTCCAATCGGATTGGGCCGGTGAAGGTTTATATCCACAGGGTGGTTGGGGTTGAGTGCTCATGTAATGCCACTCAGGGATGAGTGAGGCTGGTCACTCTCATCTTAAATGTCGGGACCAACTGCCTAGCCCCGGGCTCCTATGTTCCTCATGGGGCAATGTAGGATTGGATGATGGATGGATGGATGGATGGATAACTGGTCAGTAAACTCGCAACTTTACCCTTCACTCTGACGATGCATTTTTAGTTTATATTCCTATTTCCATACAACTATACCCATGTTGAGAGAAATTTCAAAGTGGAGGCATTAGATATAGTCTTTATAAACCCTTTCACTAACAGAGGTATGTCTAAAGTTGAATATAATCATCAATCAGCAGCAAGAATAAAGTGAAAGAAGACACTACCAGACTGAAGGAGGCAATACAAAACCTCAGCCTGCATGAAAACCACTTGTAGGCTCTTACTGTTGGACTGCATGAAGAGTCTGACAGAGCGTATGAAGTGGTCTGCCCCAACATCTTGTAGTCGAACTCCTGGCAGACCTATGAACTTCACTGCTGCATCATATGACTCAGGGTGAATTAGCGTCCGGTCTAGAGGATTTACAGCTTCCTTTGCAGCACGCTTTTTACCCTGTGGGCTCCTGTGTGGGACAGAAATATATCTATTTATCTATCTATTGCCAGACGCCATAATCCCGTATGGGGTGGCCATTTGACTCTGAGTTATTTGTTTTACAGGGAGGGGCACTAACCCTCCACCAACCCACTTGATACGTAGGGAGCACGTATAGTTTGGTTATATGGTTACCACCCAGCATTGTAAATGGTTTCTTGGCTTACAAGAAACCACTTAGCTTGTCACTCAATGTAAAGCCACCTGTAATGGAAAGAAAAGCATCAAGTAGCGACAGGAAAGATGGGAGAAATAGGAAGAGAGGAGGGCAGGCACAGAAAAAGAATGATAAAGGCTAAGAAAGAAGTAGGCAGCACTACATCAAGTGAGTGGATGATGGTCGCCACCACCTACCACTAAGAAATATACTGTATACATTGATATAAAATTTCACAGTGGTAGGTGGGGGCACTCACCATCCACTCACTTGATGCAGTGCTGCTTTGGGTGTCTCCCCTTTCCTTGCTTCCATCCTTCCTCTTCTGTCTTTCCTTCATTCCTTCCTCTTTCTTCTGTCTACGGGTGACTTTACACTACATCTTCTGTCTTTCTTTCCTTCATTCTTTCCCATTCCTTCTGCCTATGGATGACTCTACACTAAGTGACAAGCCAAATGGTTTCCTGTACACCAGGAAACAATTTACTGCACTGGGTGGTAATCATATAATCAAATTATGGCGTCTGGTGCTTTAGTGGGTAATTAAGGTGCTTGAATCGGATTGAGCCCGTGTGGGTTTATATCTATGGAGTGGTTGGGGTTTATTGCTCATGTTATGTCACTCACAGATGAGCGAGGCTGGTCACTCTCATCTTAAATGTCAGGATCAACTTGCCCTACCCTGGGCTCCTCTGCTCCTCATGGGGCAACATAGGATTGAATGATGGATGGATGGATAAAATATCATTTGACAGTTTGCACTTTTAATCATGTGAATGCTGATTCCAATAAAGTGAAATATTTATACTGTAATGCACATCTGAAAAATACAGCACTTCTTGTTAGTAATGGATATATATATATATATATATATATATATATATATATATATATATATATATATATATATATATATATATATATATTGTACTGCCAGTAATTATGGAGTACAATAATTAACAAAAAGTTCTCATTTAAAGTTGTTTCATTGCACAGTTGCTAAAAAATGAATAATTTTCTTCACTTAAAAGTTGTTTGTGATTCATTATAAAACTGTTCTATTTTTTTTTTTTTTAACCCTCAGTCATGACCTAAAAGCATGTTTCACTTTAAACTTGCATTTTGTCTGCATACGAGGTGCTATCCAAAACTTTTTGGACTAATGCTATATAAAACTGAAAACTCACCATAGCTCCTACCGGCCGCCATCACCCTTGAAGTAGTTCCCTTGCACATTGATGCACTGGTCCCAGTGCTTCCTCCATTGCTGGAACACTCCCTGGAAGTCCTTTTTGACGAGTGTCGAGCATTGTCTGTTATTCCTACTGGATGTCCTCAATGGTATCAAAACAATGCCCTTTCAACTTCATCTTCATATCTGGGAACAGAAAGAAGTCACAAAGGGCCTGGACAAGAAGGTTTCATCTTCTGAGGTGAGTCCAAGAAGCTCAGTGGAGACATCGTGTTGCTGCATTTGGTCAGCCTGCAGGAGCCTGGGGACAAATTTGGCTGCGATGCATCACATGACCAATTTTTCAGTGAGAATCCTCTGACCTTTCTCAAAACCAATTTCCACCTCCTCACAAACATTGTGAATGCTCCGACGTCAATCCTCACAGATGAGCTGCTGAAAATTTGAGACATTTGGAGCAGCTGTGCTAGTTGAGGACCTCTCTGTGCAGTCGTCGTTGTCAACTGATGTTCAATCAACCTTGAAACATGCATGCCATTGAAACACCTGTATCCGAGCAAGAGATTGCTCACCAAACATTTGTTTAACCATTGCCAAGGTCTCTGTTGCATTTTTCCCACGATTCGCACAAAATCTGAAGCAAATTCACCGTTTCTTTTTTATATCCACCTCGAAAATCGCCTGACGACATGTGCACGACAGCAAACAAACGAACATCACTAATCTCCACGTCTGCCTAGTTCCGTGCCGCGTGGCAAACTGACTCACAATTCATGTTAGTACTGCCACCTACAGGCGCACCGCGCTAATACAACCCGTTTAGGCGTCGCGATCCTAGTCCGGAAAATTTTCAATAGCACCTCGTATATTTTGAATTTTAAGCAAGGACTGGCTACAGGTATTTCAATCTACTATTATATTACCATATCCCACCCTAATGAAGCTACACATCAACTAACTTATTGACTTCTGCATCCAGTGTTTCAGGGATAATCTTGACAAAACCTGCACACTGTTCAAAGGTCCGTGGTCCAATGCCCTTCACTGACTTCAGCTGTTCACGATTTATAAAAGGGCCCTTTGTCTTCCTGTACTCCACGATGTTGGCTGCACGTGCCTTGTTCAGTCCTGACAACTTCCTGAGGTGGATAAAAATGATTAAATAAACAGGTAGTGATGAAGTGGTAAGAGAAGTGGACTGATGTCTGAAAAGAAATGAGCTCAATCCCTGGCTGTGGAAGGAAACAGTCAGGTGATTTAAATTCTATTAACCTTGCTCAGGTAACCTGAGGTCTATCAGACTCGAGACTGTGAGGTCAAGAGTTCATGCCCCACCCAGGTGGCTGCCTTACTGGGAGGGGTAGCACTCTCCCGTCACCCTAGCAGGGTATATGATCTCTCTAGGTCTAGCTCAGAGGAATAATCCCTTTCATATATTACCATAAGGTCTTGGGATCTGGTTTTCCATCTACCCTCCTAACAGAGAAGTATAGGGAGGTGAAGGGGTTATTTCGGGATGTGGCTCTATTTTCCCGCTTTAGGGCCTTTTGGAGTTCAATAGACCCCAGGCTAGCTAACTTGCATTTTTTTTTTTGTTCATATTTATCTGTATTGCCAAAAGTTATTTATAATGACACGTTTTTCTCTCTCTCTCTCTTTTTTTTTTTTTACATGTACTTTGGCCATTGCTCTACAGCAGACAATGATAGAAATCTGGTGAAACATTTCAGTGTTGGTATGGCAGCCACTAATTTCAGTTGGTATAAAATTTATCAATGTTTTTCTTTTTAATTTTCCTTAAAATATTTCTTCATTTATAATTTCAAACATTTTGCACCAAATTGTTGAAAAATGGCTACAGAACTTGTGTACACGTGGTTGTTTCAATAGAGATACGGTATTTTTAGTGAATTTTTAAATAATGAGGTCTGTCAAAATCCAGTTACTTAGGGTAGGGTACATTTTTAAGGTTGCCTAAGCAAGGTTAAAACAGATTACACTGGTTTTCAACAAAACCCACTTAATTTTATATAAAACACCTTAGCTAATATTACATAGGTTATGAATGAGGCAATCCCTGCATGTACTCAGTAGAGCTTGTGGGTATAAGTGTCAAAGTGGTAACATGCAAAAGTGTGGAACATACGACTGCTGGGCCCAGAGTCAGGAGGGAAGGAAGGACAGAAGAACAGAGCCAAGGAGAACAGGGTATAGTACATAGCATAACAGCATTGCATGAAAGAGAGAGAGAGAGAGAGAGAGAGAAATTCCCTACCCTCTATTCTTTTTCGTTGGCAAAGGGCACAGAAGGCCTCAGATCTGGGTCCTGTACCTGCTCACGATCAGGAACAAATTATGCAGAAGCTGTTCATCTTATTCTGATTTTTTCTTTTTTTAAGTAACTGCTGGGTTAAACAGTAAACTCCCACTACCCTTGTGCTAACAGACTTCTGCATAATCCTTTACAGGGCAGCTCAAAGTCTGTCTCTTTTCCAAGAAGTTAAGATCTTGGGAGAGGTGCTGTGATGGATGATTATAGAGTTCTAACATTAAAGTTTGTTGCTGTGGTGGATGATTATAGAGTTCTAACATTAAAGTTTGTATTGTACATGAGTGACATCACATTTTTTGAAACTGTAAAAGTGTAAATGTGTGTCGAGTGCAACTGAATTCCTTAGGAAGAACTGGCATTTTCAACAAAAGACCAGATTATCGTTATTATCATTACTATTATTACCACTGCCATTATTATCGTTATTATTAAAGACGATGCTGTGCTACTTCATAGCAGTGAGCAAGAGCACTGCAGATTGGTACAGAGTTTTGCTGATGTTTGTATTAAGTTTTGAAACTAAGTGTAGAGACGAGTAACATGATGGTGTAGGGAAAGATGATTCTCAGTGTAATGTACTGGACAGACAATGACTTGAACTGGTGATGGAATTTAAGTACCCAAGTACAGTGACAAAAGAGAGGTAAATGTGTAAAAGAAGTGGAAAACAGAGGGGTACATGCAGGGAAAATGGCTGGTATTATCAAGGGACTGTTACAAAACAGAGGTCTGAATGTGGTGGCTGCAAGAGTCTTGCATGAAGGAATATTAGCACCCACATTAACACACAAGGATATGACTTCAGTGACATGAAAACATAAAGTCAAGAGTTTAAGCAGTGAAAATGGAGTTACTGAGAAATGTGTACAGAGTGCAGAGAATGGACAGGATATGCAATACTGTGATTTGATGAAGATACAGAATACTCGTATGAAAGTCTGTAGATAACAGAATTAAGAGAGTATGTTTAGATGGTATGGGGAAATGAAGAAGTGTATCAACAGGGTGGTGGAAAGGGTTTCTGTGAGTGAGCTTGAAGGTGGGAGAAGGTGTGACAAGCTGAGAAGGTGGACTGATATAGTAAAAGCATATAGAAGCAAGTGTGGTATGGTAGCTGAAAAAGCTAGAGAACTGACTGATCAAGCGCGTTGGATGAATTTTGTACTGAGGAGTGTATGACAATGCTCTGGCATCCCTTTAACTTTACAGTCATTAGACTGACTCTGTATGACATGTAATATGAAGCACTTCTGTCTAAATGATTATGCCTGTGAGATGAAGTCAGTATTCTAGGGGACTGGAAGATCTGGAAATGAGTGTGTGGTCTACTTCACTGGGCATGCTAATGAATAGTTCTTCCTATATCATGATCTTTTTTTTCTTTCTTTCTAGACTCTAGCTCACCAAGCCTTTGGCTGAGAATGAGGCCAGATGATGGTGGTGATGATGATGATATTCTGCTCTACATAATTTATGCCCTTTAGACACAGACTACAAAAATAACATACTGATATCAGTAACCGTCAATGTGCCCTGTGTAGAAATAAAAAGGACAGTCTTGAGCCCCTTGTTGTTTAGCATGGTGCTTGAAGCCCTCTCACATGACTTCAGAAATTGAATTCTGTGAGAAATTTGCATGCTGATGATTTGGTGTTGATTGCCAAGAATGAAAGGGAGGCGATGGAAACATTTAAGAAATGGAGAGATGGTATGGGACACAAGGGCTTGAGAGTTAATGTGGATAAAACAAAGGTGATGGTATCTAGGGCTGGTGGCAGTACTGTCAAAGAAGAGGGAGGGTGGCCATGTGCGGTTTGAAACAAGGGCATGGGACGCACAGTAATCCCTTGATTATCCAATGTAATAGAGCCAAAAGCATGTCTGGGTGATGGCTCCGTCCAGATAACGGACTTCTCCCCTGCTCCCTCTTCTTGCATAACCTAACTTTGAATGCCAGTCTAAAAGGTCACTACAGTACATCATACAACACTTGTTCCTGTTGTATAACACTGCTCTATCAAGCAGAGCTATGAACCACAACCACCCAATTACCATGGTCAAGCAGACCCATCAACAACAGACAAGCAATTACCACTGTAGATCCATACCCTGCAGTAAAAAAAAAAAAAAAAAAAAAAAAAAAAAAAAATACACAAGAAAAATGCAGTGGGCACACAAAACATAATGGCATAATGGTAAAATGGAATAAAATCATGGTCTATCTATCTATTGCCAGATGCCTTAATCCTGTAAGGGGTGGCCATACTCCATGTTGCTCTGTCCTCCACCATTTCACTGCCCTGCTCCCAGCTCACACCCGCCTCTCTCATACACCTCTCCACTCCATCCCTCCATCTCATCCTTGGCTTCACCCTCCCTCTCCCCCTCTCCACCTCAGTGGTACTCTGTTTTTTTTAGGGTAGCTCTACATTGAGTGGCAAGCCAAATTATTTCCTGTAAACCAGGAAAGCATTTACAACACTGGGTGGTAACCTTACAACCAATCAACACATGTTCCCTACGTGGCCACAAGTGGGTTGGCGGAGGGTTAGGGCCCCTCCCCGGAAAGCAACTAACTAAAAATATGAACAAGAAAATTATGGTAAAATAGAATAAAATCATGGTACAGTACAGTACGCTAGAATAAAATCGTCAACACTTACAATTCGACCATTCCACATCAATCTTACCCAGGGTTTCCCACTTCTCCAGAGTCAGCACTACCCTCTCCTTTTTCCCTGGTGGAGGGGCCATCATCACAACCCTAGGAATCAGGCATGCAAGGAACAGCAAGGCCTGAAGCAGGTAGGCAACAACCACAAAAGCCACCACATGCACTGCCATAACAACTGTCTGAGAGGAGCTGTTCATTACACCATCACCGTGCAGGGAAACAGAACGAGAGGGGGGGGGGGTCTTTCGCGGATGCTGGGCGAATTATCCAGCTAGATAGGGTGGCGCCACTGGGCTAGTCCTGGCCGGCCGGGTGAAAATGTTGGTACAGCCAAAATTTCCACTCGCACGCATGCATTTTGTCCAGTTAAAATGGGAAAATGTAAGAATAATGGTTTCAGACAGCCAGATCACAGTGTCCAGGTAATGAACATCCAGATAATAGAGGGATTACTGTAATTTCATTTTGTGGGTGTTTGTAATAAGTAAGTGTATACGAGATGTTGTGGGATTAGAGGAAGACTGTGAGATAATGCTGATTTCATGAGTGCAGTGTGTCAGGGAGAGCATGTGGAGATTGTCAGGCTTTGTAAAAGGGCTGATCTTGCTGGTGAGTCTCTTGAGTGCATGGAGGAGTTTTGTAATTTGGGAGACATGTTAAGTGCTGGAGGTGGGGCTGGAGCTAGCTCTGTGGCTAGAGAGAGCAGTGGTTGGAAAAAGTTTAGGGAAGTGTTGCCTCTCCTGACAATCAGAGGGCTCTCCCTCTGTGCTAAAGGACCTTTTGTAGCATATGTTAGGAGTGTAATGCTGTATGGTAATGAGACCTGGGCAGTAAAGGAGGAGGATATTCGCAGGCTCAAACATACAGAAATGACAATGATTTGGTGGATGTGCAGTGTGTCCTTGAATGCAAGGCCTGGGGGGGCTTGGTTTATGATGGAAGAAATAAGAGGTAGGATGGGACCAGAATGTATTGGTGGTGATGACGAGGGGTAGATTGAGGTGGTTTGGGCATGTGGAGAGGATGGGAGATGGCAATTGGGTGCAGAAAGTGAGAAGTGTTAACATTAGGGGTAGGAGTGTGAGAGGTAGACTGAAAAAGACCTGGGATGAAGTCAATGAGCATGGCCTCGGGAATAAGGGACTGAATTGGGAGGCTGCTAGAGACTGAGCAGCATGGAAAACTGCCATTAGGTGACCAAGGCTGAAGCATGCAAGCATGTTGCAGCCTTTAAAAATGAAAACTATATATATATATATATATATATATATATATACACACACACACACACACACACACAAGACTACAGCAGACCTGAGGACAAATTCTGATGCAACATTAAGGTCCACACCAACAAAGGAGACGCATTCAGTCATGACGGAGTCTAGGGAGGCATGGAGGATGCGCTCAGGAATGTCGTGCTGATACATTCCCACACCCATATGCATAGGATGCACCTTGATGTACTCCAGAAGAGGGTCTTGTAGACGCTTTGCCAAGGACACTGCAAGATCAAATGACACAGTGACACATAATGAAGATGTAAACATTATTACCAAACTACTGTCTTTTATCATGTGCACTGAAAGTAAGTCCTTGTTTTATGTTGGCTTTTTTTTTTTTTAAATATCCTTTCGGGGGCGCTCACCATCCACACACTCGATGTATTGCTGATCTTGGGTGTCTGCCTTTTCCTCTTCCTTTCTTTTTTCCTTTCTTATCCTGTCTTTATTTCCTTCATTCTTTCCTCATCCTGCCTACAGGTGACTTTACACTCCCTCTTCTGTTTTTCTTTCCTTTGTTCTTTCCTCTTCCATCTGCCTATGGGTGACTCTACACTGAGTGACAAGCCAAATGGTTTCCTGTACACCAGGAAACCATTTACTATGCTGCGTGGTAACCATATAACCAAATACCTGGTGTTTACTGGGTAGTTAAGGCGCTCCAATTGGATTGAGCCTGTGCAGGTTTATATCCAAGGGGTGGTTGGGGTTTATTGCTCACATAATGCCACTAAGGGATGAGTGAAGCTGGTCACTCTCATCTTAAATGTCAGGACCAACTTGTCTAGCCCCGGGCTCCTAACCTCCTCATGGGGCACCACAGGATTGGATGATGATGATGATGATGATGATGATGATGATGATGATGTTTGCAGTTATGTCCAAGATAAGTTGCACAAAGACTGCTTACTACTACTTTAAACATACAATTTCTATCTATTCAGCTGACCTACCCCTTAACCCTGCTTGAAGTACCAGTAGTATGATAGCAAAAGAAATACAGAAGTATTAGATAAATGTGGATCCATACGTGGCTTTGCAAAATTAAAGCACTCTATGGGGCTTTGCTTCTGGAATGCACCTTGTGTGTGAAAATTCTCAGGGAACTACAGTGAGGCATCATATGAAGATTTGCAAGAGAGAAGCATAAGCTGTGTTAAAATCCCTTAGGAGTTATAATGAAGCACTGTTTGGAGCTTTGCTGGTGAAGCACGGTTTGAAAATCCTTATCCCGCATCTAAAGTATGATGCT
Organism: Coenobita brevimanus; assembly: GCF_032717465.1. Classification (NCBI taxonomy): domain Eukaryota; kingdom Metazoa; phylum Arthropoda; class Malacostraca; order Decapoda; family Coenobitidae; genus Coenobita; species Coenobita brevimanus. Next base: position 8,720,202 of record NC_137045.1, read on the forward strand.
ATTTTGGAACACATTTCTGATACATAACGAAGACTTACTAAATGAATCATGATTTGGTGCTTTATGAAGAATACCATACTGTTCTCTCTTACACACTAATAATCTGATCCTCATAAAGAATACCATACTGTTCTCTCTTGCATAAGTACTAATAATCTGTCAACTACACAAACTTTCAATTAAGCACAGTGCTGTTAAATCATAATCTGTCGTAAAATTCAACTTGAACTAGTGTCTATAATGTACACAAACTTACAGGCACTGACGTGGTTAGGGTCTAGGTTTGGGTATTCTGCTCTGGCTTCAGGTGAAACTGAGTATTGTGATGCCCCTTTTTCGTTGATTATGGTGTACTGGACATTATAAGGCTCAAAGCACTTTTGGGCAATAAGACGTGTCAGATATGTTTCCATTTCACGACAACCAGTCCCATTGCCAACAGCAAACAGCTCACACCTGTAACAATGGAGGAATTAACAGTAGAACACAAATTACTGTAAGTATGATGATGGATGTCATTTAACTGCATAGTCTTATCATTCTTCTGTCATACTTCTACCATACCGGTTTTACATAACATTTTCATCACACCACCATAACTCCCTCCTAGGAGACAGGGCAAAGATGAAGAGAGGGAGGGAGGGAAGGAGATGGGGTGAAACTGGAAGGAGGGAGGGAGGGAATCATCCAAGCCCTCCAAACTCTACCTTCATTTCACTAGCAAAAACTATCTAAACATTTATTTCTCCTTATAGGAGAAATTTATAAACACATCTGGACCAGTCATTTCATTAGCCACCATGGTATAAATAAACTGTAAACCTTGTCAGAGGCGAGTGACTGGTCACTCGCCTTAAATGTCTAGAATGCACAGCCTAGCCTTGGGTCTCTATGTTCCTGTTGGGGCAATAAAGGAATGAATGATACAGATAGAGAGAAGTGAAACAACAACAGCTACTGTACTGTGTACGTAACTCCTCCAATTTGAAAAATATTTCCAATGCTCACAAAAATCATTAGACAGAAAGAATAAAACATAAAAGATGTCTATGTAGAGAAAGGGTTCATAAAAATTTTGCAACATGCTCATCAAATACTTCTATGCCCAAATAGATTTAATGTAAATGCGCAGATAAGCTCCATCTAGTCATCAATCACTAAATAATTCAATGCCTCATCAGGATTGTATGGGTCTGCGGCTAAAATCTAAGGAAAGAATGATCAGTCACTCATCCTTGAGTAGCATTATATGATCAAAACACTTAATTCACCATGTTGACTTAACGCAACACCTTCATTCCAATTATTTTATTCACAAAAGGAAAAACTTTTGTTCTGAACAGATTAATGAAAGCTGAATCAAACTCTTGTACTTCAGAAACTTTCTAAGCTGAACAAGAAATCATCTGAAGGCAGCAAGCTCTTATTTGAAAAATACATTATCGGAGAGAAGTGGTTAAACTTGCCTGTATTTATGAACAATTTCCCTGAGAGTACGGGCATTATGGTCCTTGGTCCAGTCTCCTGTTTGCACGTGCTGGTTGCTTCGGAAGGGATAGATGGTCGTTGTCAATAGATTCTCACCATTTGGGTTAGTCACACCTATTTTGCAACCATTTGAAAACCCTGAAAATGAATGAGAAAAATGAGAGCAGAAACTTAAAAGTAGATATGATGGAAATGGAATAAGCATGTTAGATAATCATCATCATCATCCTAACTGTTCTTTTCCACCTAGGGATGGAGTGAGGTAGGATCCACAAAGCAAAGGAAAATGAAAGTATAAAATAGGGAGACCTATCAAGATTACGTCCAGTAAAATGGGCCAGACACTCATTCAGATCAGTATTTAACCCCCAGAAACATGACTCTGTCACACAGGAATAACATGAGTACATATTTTTTTATTGCTCTCTTTCTAAAAGCAGTTCACATTACCTGCCAGAAACTCAGTCAGTCAATCAACTACCATGCTTAAAAATGGGGTGCAGAAACTTGTCATGTGCTCCTCTGTACAGTATAGGATTCATCCAAGGGATAAACTAAATACAGTACCAAAGAATTATATGTCAGCAACTGGAAATAATATGCAGCTTTGAGACACTCCCCATTTAACAAAATTAAGCACTATACTGATAATTACAGTGTGTCCTTATATGTATAGCACCTCCACACTTCAACAGGCTTAGCACCATCTATGCACCATCAATATTTAACATATTTCTAGCACGAAATGTACAAAACCAAATGTTCAAGAAAAGCTGATATGACAGATACATTTCTTACCTGGGTCTATAGCGAGAACTGACTTCCCCCTGACTGGTGGCGTGAGTAGCAGCTTTCTCAAATTTGCAGCAAAAACTTCCACTGATGCTATCTCTGCTGTCTCCGTGAGCTCACTGCGCACCTGACGCTGCATAAACGGCTTCACTGTCATCACCATGTGTAAGGGGATGGTATATTAACACAATGCTTTCCCGGTAACAAAGGTACCTCAGTACACTTTCATTACAGGCTGTTATTCATAGTAAAATATCATATATCTGCATATGTTGAACTATTACAAAATATCAAGTCCAGATTAATAAAAGATGAGATCATATTTGAGAAAATAACAAAATATCAAGTCCAGATTAATAAAAGATGAGATCATATTTGAGAAAATAACAAGTTATCGCCAATGCCACCCTATTTCAGCAACTCTAGTTTGATCTGTAACAACCCAATCCATACATACATACCGGTATGTATATATATATATATATATATATATATATATATATATATATATACAGTATATCCAAGCTTCACTTCCATACGTTAGAGTTGGTATCACAATACTGTCATGTAGTAACTTTATCACTTCCATGCTCACTTCCCTGTTTCTTATCACTGCTTTCAAAGAACCAGCAACCTTTCTTCCCTGCTGTACCCTTTCAAGCACTTCACCCTCCAAACCTCCATCCTTACTCATCACACTACCCAAGTACTTAAACATACTCACATTTTCCAATTCCTCACCACACAAGTCAAGAGTGAGAGCAGTGGAAATGAGTTATTTAAGAGGAGCCTGTGGAGTCACATGGAGAGACAGGCTGACAAATGAGGATATAAAGGAGCGTTGTGGTGTGGATGTGGATGTGATAGGAAGCGTTATGAGGAACACACTGAGATGGTTTGGCCATGTGGAGAGGATGGAGGGTGAAAGACTGAGGAAGAGAGTGCATGTGAGTGAGGCGGAGGGGGGAAGAGGGAGGGGGAGGCCGAGGATGAGATGGAGGGATGGGGTGGAGAGGTATATGAGAAAGGGGGGTGTGAGTTGGCAGCAGGGCAGTGAAATGGCGGGGGACAGGGCGACTTGGAGGTGATTTGTTTGTGGCCACCCCAAACGGGATTGAAGCGTCTGGCAATAGATATATATATATATATATATATATATATATATTTTAGTGGTAGGTGGGGGTGGTCACCATCCACTCACTTGATGTAGTGCTGCTGTCAGGTGTCTGCCCTTTCCTCTCCTCCATCCTTCTTTCCTTCCATCCTCTTCTGTCTTTCTTTCCTTCATTCTTTCCTTGTCCTTCTGCCTACAGGTGACTTTACACTCCCTCTTCTGTCTTTCTTTCCTTCATTCTTTCCTCTTTCTTCTGCCTGTGGGTGACTCTACACTGAGTGACAAGCCAAATGGTTTCCTGAATACCACGAAACCATTTACTATGCTGGGTGGTAACCATAAAACCAAATTTTGGAGCCTGGTGGTTTAGTGGGTAATTATTGTGCTCCAATCACATTAAGCCGGTGAAGGTTTATATCCAAGGGATGGTTGGGGTTGACTGCTCATATAATACCACTCAGAGATGAGTGAGGTTGGTCACTCTCATCTTAATGTCGGGACCAACTGCTTAGCCCTGGGCTCCTACGCTCCTCCTCATGGAGCTATGTAAGACTGGATGATGGATGGACGGATGGATATATATATAAATATACAGGAAGACCTCACGATAATGGACTAATTGGGGCCCAAGCCATTCCAAAAAATCTGAAATTTCGATAAAAGTGACATCCAGACTTCCCCCTGCTAACCCGGACTTTTTCTGACATATCAGATACTGTTCTGGATCGCACAAACGGTTTTTGAACTGTTTTGATTACCACTGCTGTACTGTACTGTGTTATAACTTCACTACATTAATCAAATGGTATAATATATATAATAATACTGTGCTGTACACTCATAAACATGTCTTTTATTCACCTTATTGTCGTGAACATAGCGAAAGTGGTCAGGCAGAAGACTGCTTCTGGCTTTATTGAACTTTTTCCGATACACAGAAATTTAGTCTGGTAGCTCTTTGAGTCCGATAAAAACGAATTCCGGTCTATTGAAGTCCGTTATATCGAGGTTTTACTGTACAGTACCCTCGTGTCCAACACGGTAATATTGTCATGCATGGGTCACGTGTTGGACCAAAAACGTGTTGGACAAACAATAGAGCTTATGGGGAAAAATGAATTATGTCAGCAACCCTAGGAAAAGTCACCCTAAATATCTACCATATACCTATACATATATTGGTACTATTGTAATTATAATAAATGGTACTGTGCTATGAATGATAACTAACCTTTTAGGATAGTGTTGGTGGGCTTGCTGGGGATGAAAGGTGGTATCCAAGGCTGTAGGTAGTCCTACTGGGTCCCCGGAGGATGGCTGCTGGCGTCACTATCGGGTAATGGCTACTGCTCCTCCTCAACCTCGCTCATAAATCCTTCGAAATCACACTCAGAATCACTATCTTCATCCACAGCCATGGAAGGTCCTGCTTCTGCCTGTCCTAGCGCTCTGTAAGCCTTCACTGCTGCCAGGATCTTGTCTTGGTTTTTTATTATGGTCCTCACGTTGGCTTCATTCATGTCGTAGGCCTTGGCAATGTCAACTTTCCTCTCCCCTTTCTTCTTCCTCTCGATGCTTTCTAGCTTGGTGGCCTGAATGAAGTGCCGACGCTTCTTGGGGTTCTCAGAAGGCTTCCTAGGCATCGTGAGCAGGGTAAAATGCAGTAACAAGAGCAGAAAATGCAGCAAGAAAAAAGCACCTTCCAATGCGAATTATGCTACTGAGTGGCGCTGTGGCGGGACAAATTTAAACAAAACATCACGTGACAGCAGAAGCGTTTTTAATTGGGCAGTATCACGATCACGTCACGACAGTGGGCAGGGAAGGCTACTTGATCAGAAGTTTTCATTGGTTATCATCATCATGGGATTGTCCTGTATGACCGTGTTGGACCAGGGGTGATCGTGCTAGAGGTGAACTCTGCAGATTTCGCCCACTTCTCGGAGCTCTGTGCGTGTTATGCTAACACACTCGTGTAGCAGTAATTAAATCGTATTAAATAATACTAATTATATGCTCTCCGTGCTGGACGTGAATCGTGCTGGACTAACGCTGTTGGACGCAAGCGTACTGTATGTATATATACCTGCCCAAGGCCCAGGGACCCAACCAAATGGGCAGATTTGCATGGCCATGTGGAATGTGACAGGTGTGAATGAGGAAAGTAAAAGGGTGGAAGTTGTGAATGTGTTCAAGGGTGCAAGATATGCCGTGATGGCATTGTGTGAAACGAAGATGAAGCGGAGGAGTGGGAGGGTGTGAAATGTGTAAGATCGGGAATGAATGGGGGAGGAAGATGCAAGGAAGGAGTTGTTTTGTTGATGAATGAGGTGTGGCAGAGTGGAATGAGAGACTACAAATGTGTCAGCTCGAGGTGTATGTAGGTCAAGTTCAAGTTTGAGAAGGTGAAAGTGGCAGTCATCGTAGCATATGCACCGTGTGAGGACAGGAGTGAGAGAGAGAGAGAGAAAGGTTTTGGGATGAGGTGAATGAAGTAGTGGGAGAAATGCTAGGAACTATAAAGTGATTGTAATGGGGGATATGAATGGAAGAGTAGGCACCGGCCCTGAGGATGACATAATGGGTTGTTATGGAGTACCAGGATAAAATCATAATGAGAAGCGACTAAAGGATGTGTGTCAGGAGAGGAGGTTGTGCATTTGTAACTCGTATTTCAAACATAAATATGCACATAAATGTACATGGTATAGAGGGAACAGGGATCATGCTGAAAGAAGCCTGATTGATTACGTGCTTGTAGAGAGTTCAATGATGGGAATGGTGGCTCATCCAAGGGCTGTGAGAGGAGGATGTGGAGGTCTGTCAGATCATATGATTGCAGTATGCAAGATCAAGCTGAGAGAAGTGAGGTGGATCAGGAGAGAGAGGAGCACTCAGGGAGAAGGACTGAAAGTTGAGAAGCTGAGGATCAAAGAAATGGCAGATGATTACAAGACCAAGGTAGAAAAGGAGTTAGAATCAGTGAATTGGAATGAAATGGATCTGGACAGCCTGTGGAATGCATAAAGGGATTGCTTAGTTAGGAATATTAAAGCAGTGTGTGATGTGGCATGAGTAACAACAAAGAAGAAAGGTATGGCATGGTGGGATGAGGAGGTTAAGAGAGCAGTGGAGGAAAAGAGCAAGAAGTGGATGAAGTGGTTACAGGACAGGGGTTCAGTTGAAATAAGAACTGAATATACTGAGAGCAAGAAGCACGTACAGAGATTAGTAAAGAGGAAAAAGAAGGGGGTAAATGATGATCTAGGAAGAAAAAAGAATGCAAACTATTCTGAAACTAGGAAGTTACTCTGGAAAGAGGTGCAGAAATGTAGAAGTGAAAGTGGAAGGAAATGTGATGGTGTGAAGGATGTAGGTGGCAGATTATTAACCTATGAGAATGAAGTAAGGACCAGATAGAAAGAATATTTTGAAAGCCTGATGAATGGGACTAGAGAGAGCAGAGCAGCTGTAAACATGACTGGTTTTGGGGGTGTGCAGAGAAGGAATGCAGTGCCAGGAGACGTGACACTTGCACAGGTGAAGCGTGCTGTGAAGTGGCTGAGAAATGGGAAAGCAGCTGGGGTTGATGAGGTATATGCAGAGATGCTTAAGTGTAGTGGAGACAGTGGAATGAAGTGTTTGTTGGAGATATGTAAGAAGGCATGGATGAGTGAAACTGTGCCTGCAGAGTGGAAAAAGGTTGTGATTGTACCCCTGTACAAAAATAAACATGAGCAAAGTGAGTGCAAGAATTAGCATGGCATAAGTTTATTGCATGTGGTAGGGTATATGGAAGAATAGACGAGTTTCCGGTCAAAATTTTTTTGAAGTTTGATATTTGTATGGGTAAAAAATATGCAGGAAATAACTATGTTAACCATTATTTCCAAAAAAAAATGTGCAGAAACATGAAAAAATAATAGATAAAGTAGCCAAAAAATCACGTGACACTGAAACGTCGTCTGATTGGTTGTGACGTCACTACTCACACTGAGGCAGCATAGTCTGCTTTGTTTATGTTTAGCCAGCATACATTGAGCTTATTTCTGACCTCTAAGAACGTCCAGTGACATGAGGAATAATTGCTAATGTTTCGTTCCAATGTGTAAATGCACTAACAAAAGCACAGTAGGGAAATTATTCCTATGTGTACCAGCCAATAACAATAAATGAAAGCAGAGGTGGCTGGCTGCTCGTCTGAAATTCCCAGAGCTGGAATGCAGACTTTACTGTTGTTAAAATATTATATTCTTCACCATATAGGTTCATACACACCTAATTATCTGAAATTTGGTCAAAAGCTATGCCAAATTTAACTATTAATAGAATATTTGGAGTCAGCGGGTATTTCTACTTTAGATCGCAAACACGCCTTGACAGACTTCTATTTTGCACAGATACTGATTTAAAGTGCAAATAAATGCATTTGTATGTTAAATTAATATTTATACAAAGCAGATGTCTGCCAAGGCAAGCTGTTGAGCTAAAGGAGAAACATTTCCGCTAATTTTAGCGTGTTTTCATTGTGAATTCGGATCTTTTAAAAGGTAAAATCAAATACAAAAATTCGACTGGATTTTGGAAAATTAGAGGAGTATGAACTTCTACTGTGATAAAATCTATAACACTTACCAATTAAAAAGTGCCAATTTGGTGTTGATTCGGTAAATGACCGCCAATTCAGTATTTCATCACACTCCCTTGAAGGTACTTTACAGTACAATCAAGTTCAGAGTCACTGAAACTTTTTTTTTTTTTTTTAGAAAACTAGTAATGAAGAGGTCAAATATTAAATATTCATGAGCATAATACCATTATAAACTCATACAACTGATACTGTATGGCATACATTTAACACTTTCCGCCTCATGAGGTACGAGCACCTCTCGGGATTGGTGTAGCTGTAAGCTACTTCTAGTCGATTTCACCACAATTTACTTACCTAACAAGTACTATCCATTTACACCATGAAAAGTATTCCTTCACAACATACCTGAAGGGGATAGTTTTGATCTACAGTGGCCATGTAGGTACAACTATTATCTCTGTTACTGGTAAAGTATTGTGCAATAGATTGGAGCGTCGTCTGCAGTATGAATGCTGACGTCATCGCCAACATGGCGGCTGCTTCCCTCCAGCCACAAAGAATTAAAGTTATCACAACTTGTTCTGTGCAAATGATAAATTATATGAAAAGATACATATACCGTAAGTTTTTAAGTACGTGGCAGAGTGCACTGGCCATGTTTACCCAGAACCGGCAACACATCTATTATTACAGAGAAAGTAAGAGAGATATCAGAAGTCCTAGTAAGTGATGAACAGGGTGGTTTTACGAGTGGCAGAGGATGCGTGGATCAAATATTTGCAGTGAGACAAACAGCAGAGAAGGCTTGTGAGAACGACCATAAGGTATTTATGGCATTCATGGATCTGGAAAAAGCATACGACAAAGTGGACAGAGAAGGACCGTGGAAAGTTTTGCGCATGTACAGTGTAGACGGTAAGCTGCTAGGTGCCGTCAAGGGTTTTTATGATGGTAGTGAAGCATGTGTAAGGGTTAATGGGCATCTAAGTGAATGGTTCACGATCAATGTGGGTGTGTGACAAGGTTGTGTGATGTCCCCATGGTTGTTCAATATATATATGGATGGGGTGATGAGAGAAGTAAAAACATGAGTAATGGAGAGAGGGATGGCATTGGTAAGGAATGGAATATGTCAAATTTGTTGTATGCTGATGATGCAGTATTGCTTGCAAGTACCAGACAAGAACTAGGTAGGCTAGTGCAGAGTTTTGCTGATGTCTGCGAGCATCATGGCTTCAGAGTAAATGTAGAAAAGAGTAAAGTGATGGTTACTGAGAGAGAAGGTGACTCCCAGTGCGATGTTACAGTGCATGGAGAGAGACTGGAATTGGTGAGAGTTCAAATACCTGGGTGCAGAGATAGAAAAGAGAGGAAAATGTGCAAAAGAAGTGGAAAGTAGTGATACAAGGAAGAAAAGTAGTTGGTGCAATGAAGGCCTTGATAAGAAACAGAGAGTTGAATGTTGCAGCTGCACGAGGCCTACATGAAGGAGTGTTAGTGTCAACTTTAACATATGGATGTGAGACTATGGTGTGGCATGAAAATGAAAAGTCAAGAGTGACAGCAGTGGAGATGGGACTGCTGAAGAATGTATGTGGAGTGCAGAGGGTGGATAGGATGCGAATTAATGTGATTCGTGAAAGATGTGGAGTGAGGAAATCTGTGGACACCAGAATCGAAGAGAGTGTACTGAAATGGTATGGTCATGTGGAGAGAATGGATAACAGTAGAGTGGCAAAAAAGGTATATCTGAGTGAATTTGAAGGAGGGAGGAGGCGAGGTAGGCCAAGGAGAAGGTGGAGAGATATGGTGGATGAGTATGTGAGGAAGAGAGGTTTGGAAGTCGGTGAGGCTAGGGAACTGACAAGAGATTCAGCTGGCTGGATGAATGTTGTGAGGAGAAGTGCATGATCAGGGATTTGGCACCCCCATGGGGTGAACTCTGGATAATTGTGGTTGTCATTAATAACATAATATACGAGAGTTGAGCATGGGGATAGCCTACCTCTCTGTTCTTGCTTCAGTCCAGCAACAATATTAACCTACTGCATTCATTTGAGACAACTGACTACTCTTACACATGTTTCACTACAAAAAAAAAAAAAAAAAAAAAAATATTTACAGCATTCAAGTTTTCTACTTGTTACATATACAGTAAACCTAACATCTTCCAAACTACATCCTTATTCACCTTAGCATATGCTTTTTATAAATCTATAATTAAATATGAGAAAATTTCAAGAAGCAAAAATTGTGTTCCTGATAAAATCAGACCAAACATGGTTGCTTAACATAATCATTTGAGTACAAGTACTAATTCCTCAAAGCATTCTTTTCTCCTCTGATAATTCTGGCATAAACAGTATATGGCAGAGTTACAGAGTTAGAATAAGTGTTTGACTGAATAACACCAAACAGCGTGATATACACCGTACAGATAAATGTGAGTGTTCATTCATACACTTGTTCCAGCACTATGGCTCTGCAACAAATATGCCAGTCACTGAGGGAGGGAAAAGGAATGACTTGAGGCAAAATATATCTACACAAAGCAGATGCCCTGTACTGTACTTTTAGATCACTGGTTACAATCTAAATATTTCTTAAGACTCACCAAGCCTTTCCCAACTGTCCTCTATGCTCATCATGACCAGCTGAGTGCGGTAGTATGGTGGTGGGGAGTGCTTGAGCCACTTTTGCTGGCAGAAGTTGAAGAAGTGGACATAAGTGTTGTCAGGGAAGACGATCTTGATGGACAGGACACCCTGGTGTTCACCACGATTCATTGCCAAAACCTGTAACACAATGCTGCAGTTGCAGTATCAAGCAATTAAATGTTTTTTTTCTTAATGGTTATATTGTTATATCCACTTTAACCCGTGGATTGCGAGCCACAGCTCAGGCCGTGCTGGCTGTGGATCACCGCTAACTACTCCACCCCTACGCAAACTTATGCATGGAGTTTTGCAAAGAGGGAGAGAGAGAGATTTTTTCTATTCACCAGATGATACCCTGGATGTTTATCTTCAAGTTTAAAAAAAAAAAAAAAAAAAAAAATTCTATTCATTTTTTCACTACTCCCCAACGTAAACTTATGCATGGCCTATGCAAAGACAGAGAGAGAGTGAGAGATTATTTTTTTTCACCAGATAATGCCCTGGATGTTTATCTTCAAGTTCATAATAAACAAAAACCAAAAAACTTTTTCCTTCATTTTTTTGTGCACCACGGGGTGGGACAAAAAAAGGTACCTGCACAATCCACAGGTTAATAATACAATCCACAGGTTAATAATATACCAAAGAGCAAGTACCAGTAGAGTGCGTGGGATCGGCAGCATCAGAATTTTAAGCACAATGAGCATTTATCAGGCATATTTTTGAGAGGTACGACAATTTCCTCAAAGGTATTATATTATGTGGCTTGTATGTCTTTCATCATGGGCCACAGAATCAATATGAATGTTAAATAGTGAACTTCATACACACATCCATATTTATGGTAAAAAGAAGACAATGTTAATAAATATTAATCCCTCAAAAAAGCTGAACTACAGTTTTTATATAAAAAAAGAAAAAAGGAAAGTAGCATCTACAGCTTCATAAACCATTTTACAGGTAGTTTTTCTCAGAAAATGTGGAACTCTGCTACAGCAGGTTAGTTCCTAAAAACAAATGATTATTATATCTCTATCTACAGCCAGACACCTAAATCACGGAAGGGGTGGCCTCAAATGAAGTACCTCCATGTCACCCTGTCCTCTACCATCAGGCTGCCTTCTCCCAGACTAACATCCTCCTCACTCAAATATCTCTCCATCCTGCTCTTGGTCTCCCTCTTCCCCATTCCTCCCTCCATCTCACTTGCATATTCCCCTCACCAATCACTCATTCTCCTTTCTCTCCATGTTGTCAAATTACCTTATGATACAGTAATTCTCCTAATGCTTTTCTGCATATCCACATCAACACCACAATGCTCCTTCTCTTCCTCACCTCCTTGTATGTCTTTCCAAATAACTCCACATGCTCCTCTCAGGTACTAAAATTTTTTTTTCCACTCATCTTATTTCTGATAAGTCTTTTCAACAGGACACAATTTTCACGTCCATGCATTAGAGTGGAGATCACAATATTGTCATGCAGCAACTTTTTTACATCCATGCTCATTTCCTTATTCCTTATCACTGCCCTCAGTAAACCTGCAACCCTTTTTGTCTGCTGTACTCCTTGACTTATTTCATCTTCTAATCTTCCATCCTTGCTTAGGACAATACCTAAATACTGTATTTAAAAGCACTCAATTCTCCAAAAGCTCAGATGTTGCATTTCCTTACCATTCCATCCCACAATCCACCCTGTGACTCCATTCCTCTCAAAGACTACTGCTTTCCACTCAGAAACTTCATTCCTCTCAAAGACTATAACCTTATTTTTTATTACACTCACTTTTAAGTATTATTTCTTATACACACCTCCATATTCATTCTCTAAGACTTGGAACTCCCACTCAATCTTTGCTTAACAATACAGTATCATTAATTAACAATAGCACAGGCAACTTCCTAACCCTATCCTCTCTCACTTACTCATTTTTGACACTCTAACATCTGCTGCCCTACCTTACATTTTTCTTCATGACACCATCCTTCAATTTATATATACAATTCATCATTCATTCATCATCCAATCCTGTGTTGCCCCATGAGGAGAATAGGAGCCCAGGGCTAGGCAAGCTGGTCCTGACATTTAAGATGAAAGTGACCAGCCTCACATATATCTAAATGGCATTACATGAGCAATAAACCCCAACCACCCCTTAGATATAAACCTGCCCAGGCTCAATCTGATTGGAGTGCCTTAATTGTCCATTAAACCACCAGGCACCATAATTTGGTTATACTGTTACCACCCAACGTAGTAAATGCTTTCCTGGTGTACAGGAAACCATTTGGCTTGTTTCTCAGTGTAAAGTCACCCAAAGAATGAAGGAAAAAAAGACAAAAGAGGAAGGAAGGAAGGAAAGAAGGACGTAAGTGAGGAAAGGGCAGTCACCCAAGATCAGCACTACATCAAGTGACTGGATGGTGAGTGTCCCCACCTCTTGGTACATAAATCCCATTCCAGAGTATCCCCTTCCAGATACAATGGTTCAAGCATAAGCAACCATAGTCCAGACCATTAAGATAACATGACCAGCCAACTTCTCTTGATGAGATTAGATGTTCAATAAATCTATGGTCATCACTTTGGGATTGACCCTAGGCACATGGCTAGATTGTCAACCCAACAAAGATCCTCTAACCACTCAACCACTGAGCACCATTAAAATAATTTAAAATTACACTGAGGTGAAATATCAAGTACAGCAATATGACTGTCAGGCTAGGGGAAGTGCTGTTTACTGTTCAGCACTAAAGCATGCACACACCATTATATACATGTTCTTGATGTTGTCACTGCTTACCCTCCCCTTGTTGTATTTGCATGGTGAATTAACTCTACTTAAGAGCATTAAAATGAATGACAGCTCTTCTTCTATTCTTTTTTCAAAGAGGAAACTGACCTCTGGAAAATGAAAAATGATTATAAACTTACAGAGCATAAAGATATGTTGCAAACTATAATGGGAAAATATAAACTTGAACAGTCAACAAAGTACAGTACAAAAGTTTTAAGGAAATACTGTAAGCTGCAAGCTCTGCCCATGCAAATGGAACACTGTCAATGAATTTACAAGCATTTTTGTGTTCTACAACTTCCTCATCAAGTTCATTCTGTGTTAAGGATAATATGCAGAGTGCAAGTACTGTAGTGCACTTGGTAGAAACAACACTTTTAGTGCATAAAGCAACACACATTGCATAGACAGTGAATGATTTGATAATTTAGTTTGATCTCATCATCATCAACAACAATGTTCCAACTCTTCTTTCAGAAAAAAAAAAAAGGGAGGGGGGGGGGAGGTAGGACCTACAAACAATGAAAAGAACAGCATAAAGTAGAAAGCAGGAATATTATCGACAGTGTGCCCAAATTAAGAGTAGTGGAGAAAGCGGAATGAAGTGCTTGTTGGAGATATGTAAGAAGGCATGGATGAATGAAACTGTGCCAGCAAAGTGGAAAAAGGCTGTGATTGTACCCCTATGCAAAATAAACGTGAGCGAAGTGAGTGCAAGAATTACCGTGGCATAGGTTTACTGATCGTGGTAGGGAAGATATATGGAAGAATTACTATAGAGAAAGTAAGAGAGATATCAGAAGTCCTGGTGAGTGATGAAAAGGGTGGCTTTAGGAGTGGCAGTGGATCAAATACTTGCAGTGAGATTGATAGTGCAGAAAGCCTGTGAGAAGGACTATAAGGTATTTATGGTATTTATGGATCTGGAAAAAGCATCCGACAAAGTATACAGAGAAGGATTGTGGAAGGTTTTGCGCATGTATGGTGTAAACGGTAAGTTGCTAGGTGCTTTCAAGAGTTTTTATGATGGTAGTGAAGCATGTGTAAAGGTAAATGGGCATCTAAGTGAATGGTTCATGCTCAGTGTGGGTGTGTGACAAGGTTGCGTGATGTCCCTATGGTTGTTCAATATATATATGGATGGGGTGATTAGAGAAGTAAAAACACAAATTATGGAGAGGGGGATTGCGTTGGTAATGAATGGTGATGGATGGAGTATCTCAAATCTGTTGTATGCAGATGATGCAGCACTACTAGCAAATACCGGACAAGAACTTGGTAGACTAGTGTAGAGCTCTGCTGATGTCTATGAGCACTGTGCCTTGAAAGTAAATGTAGAAAACTGTAAGGTGATGGTTACTGAGCGAAAAGGTGACCCAGTGTGATGTTACAGTAAATGGTTAGAGACTGGAACTAGTGAGAGAGTTTAAATACCTGGGTACTGTGATTGAAAAGAGAGGAAAATGTGCAAAAGAAGTGGAAAGTAGAGTGACACAAGGAAGGAAAGTAGCTGGCACTATGAAGGCCTTGATATGAAACAGGCTGGAGTACTGCAGCTATGCAAGGCTTACATGAAAGTGTTAGTGCCAACTTTAACATATGGATGTGAGACTATGGCATGGGATGAAAATGAAAAGTCAAGAGTGACAGTAGTGGAGATGGGACTGCTGAGGAATGTACGTGAGTACAGAGAGTGGACAGGATATGAAATAATGTGATTCGTGAAAGATGTGGAGTGAGGAAGTCTGTGGACACCAGAATCGAAGAGAGTGTACTGAGATGGTATAGTCATGTGGAGAGAATGGATAAAAAGAGTGGTGAAAAAGGTATAATTATGCGAATCTGAAGGACGGAGGAGGTGAGGTAGGCCAAGGAGAAGGTGGAGGGATATGGTGCATGATTGTGTGAGGAAGAGAGGTCTCGAAGTGGGTGAGCAAGGGGACTGACAAGAGATCGAGCTGGTTCGATGAGTATTGTGAGGAGAAGCAAATGTTCAGGGATTTTGCACCCCTTTTAACATGACAGCATCTGGATTGACTCTCGGATATGTTTTTGTGAAACTACTGAATGTGGTGAATGTTTTTGGTGTATCAGATAGAGCCAGGATTCTGGGGGCTTGAACGGTGAGTGAATTGAAGTGTGATCCATTGGACTGGGCAAATCTGGGCTGTCTGGATGCTGCCACTTCTCACCCTGCCCTAGGGTGGGAAAGGAGGTCCAGATGATGACGATTATGATGATGATGATGATGATGATGATGATGATGTGCCCCAAATTATCAACATTATGCTGAATGTATTACTGTAATACCATAAAATCATTCACACATCATTTATGCCTTATGAAATCTGGTTTGAAATCACAAGCATGCAAAACCATTTGCACATTTTATTTTTATTTAAAGAAGCATTTCATTCATCAGATGGTCATTCCTTCACCTACCAAGTTAAAACTGGGGTTCCTGCCCCTTATCATGCACTTCTCCATACATCCATTTAAGTCTCATTTTTTTTTTATTTTTTAACAACATCAATTCCATCCCTTGCTTTCCAAACACACCCATTTACCACACTGCAGTTACCCCTGCAAATACGGCAAATTAACTGTACATACTGATAACTGTACAGTACGTGAGAACCTGCCAATATAATGAGTACAATATTTGAAACTGACTGAATGAGACTTGATGTTCCAGGCAATGTTCTTGTAGTTGAAGTAATTCTCATATTTGGCACACAGATCTTGACTTGGTCCAGCTTTGCTTCCCACTTTCCCCTGGTCACGTTTCTGCTGTTTCCTTGTCTTGTTAGTGCACTCCAGAACTGGTTTGCAGAATTTCATGCTGAAAGCAAGGCACAAATTTATTACTGAAATTACATTACAGTACAATAAAGATATACTGTTCAATTAGCTCATGTAACTCATGCTTTGATTCCTTCCCACTTGTAAGTACTGTATATTCAAAATGAAAATTCTTTGTCCGACAAAACAGATACAGGTTAATTTTTCATACAATAATCTCCTCATTATTGGTTTATACAATTGTTACTTCTGCAATCTGAAGCCGAAAAATGACCGAAATTTGGAACCCTGCATGGTGTGCTGTACTTGAATTAGTTGCCAGTTAGCCATGATTTTTGCTTACCATTCAAGAGCATGGTGGGAGAAGAGTGGAGGCAATATCTGAAGTAAATACATCATTTACTTTTCAAAAAATCAGA
This sequence comes from Coenobita brevimanus, assembly GCF_032717465.1. NCBI lineage: Eukaryota > Metazoa > Arthropoda > Malacostraca > Decapoda > Coenobitidae > Coenobita > Coenobita brevimanus. The sequence goes on from NC_137045.1 coordinate 8,736,868, forward strand.
AAAATATCACCTTGGTATTTCCTGACAGGAGATGTTACAAACATTTTAAAAGGTCTCCTAATAATAAATTATTTCTATATTTTTTTTTCTTTTTTAATAATTACTTTTATTTTCCAATGATTTTTACTGATTTCAGACAACAGCTACTGTACTCCGTGGTACTGTAAATCATTATATAAATTTTAGGTCATTCACACTATACATGTATCCCTTGTTATTATACTACTTTTGGTTTCACTTTAATGACTGCCAATTTTTAATATCCCTTCTGGTAAACAAATGACCCACTCCTGGTTTAATGATCACCATGATTGAGAAACACTATGACTGACCTTGAACCCACTGGTTACAATACTGTCCAAGATCTGAGCATTATAACTGTAAATGATTTTTTTTTTCTCTCTAAAGTGTAAAAATTGAATGCTATATGCATACAATAATATGTAAGTCCTGAATCCTCCTAACACCTGACACAGGACATGAACCACATGGGAATACTGTAGCCACTGAACCAATCACTACATCACCTCAACTAGAGCTGTACTATAAACATCTTCAATATCATCTGTGCACTGCAATTCTGAATGACAATAAATATTTTCTGAACTTTAAAATGACAAAAAATTGGCTGTGGTTATTGTGCTACCCCAGTCTGGCTGATCGAGCAGACTCATCATCTGCAGGTGCGCAACCACCCCTGCTGGACCATACCATGCAATGGACCAATGTTCCAATGTGACTGACAGTGCCCTGACAGTAAATATAAAATACGAAGTTCTCTTATTAACTGATCACTGGGTGAGAATGGCCTTTCATAAAAGCAAAAAAAAAATCACATCATCCCAGTGACAGTTATCCTCAGCATGCGTATTATAATTCGTTTTGTTTTTTCATTTCGTTTTTGAAGGCTCCAACATGCTTGCATGCATTGGCCTTGGTCTCCTAATGGCGGCTCTCCATGCTGCACGATCCATGGCAACATCCCTGTTCAGTCCCTTAACCCTGAGGACACACTTAATGACCTCATCCCACATCTTTCTCGGTCTACCCTTCGCAACCCCACCCCCAATATTAACATTTCTCACCTTCTCCACCCAATTATCATCCCTCATCCTCTCCACATGCCCAAACTGATAATATATTTTTAGCTTTAAAAGGCAAAAAATTATGACATGTGAGAACAGCAATATAAAAGCAATGAGTTCTCCAAACAGCTACCATTTGGCGGGAACTCATCTGCATGTAAGTTGTGATTTCAACATGATTAATGCTACAGTGAATGGAGAGAGACTGGAACTGGTGAGAGTTCATATTACCTGGGTACAGTGATAGAAAGGAGAGGAAAATGTGCAATAGAAGTGGAAAGAGGAGAGACACAAGAAAGAAAAGAAGCTGGTGCTATGAAGGCCTTGATATGAAACACAGGATTGAGTGTTGCAGCTGTGCTGGCTTACACGAAGGAGTGTTAGTGCCATTTTTTTTTTTTTTTTTTTTTTTACGCCAGGTATCCCCAAAGGGCTAAGGCGTTGCCCCTGGGTAGAGGACTTTTGGATTGGAGCGCGTAGCATTTTATGACCGGATGCCCTTCCTGATGTCTACCAATGACCCTTGGGTGGATTCGATCCTCCGACCCTTCAGTCAGAGCGGAGCGCTCTAACCCACTGAGCCACGGCTGCTACAAATATAGTGGTAGGTATGAACTCCTGGCCTCCGGTGTAAAGACCCAGGCCGTTCGACTCTGCCAGGTCTCATCTCCTTTGACCCTTACACCACGGGCTTGTTTTGCTTTGACATGCGGCTCCCGCAGGCATATTCGCGCTCCGACAGACTCTCTAAAAATATTTGCCAAAAATCAGTTATTAGTCCTAGAATATTAAAATCACATATACTTATGGCACATACCTTCAGCTTTCTCCTTGGGTGTTTGTTGAGCCTTCGTTGAGTAACGTAGGACTTATGGAGACCTCTGAAGTTGGGTAACGAAGTCTCCACTTTACACTTCCTAACTCGTAATATGATTACCACAGCCTGATATTATCACTAGAAACACTAATCTATGATTCTCAAATAGTTTGGAATCCATACTCCCCTAAAAAAAACACTGTGAAAGCAATGAAAATTAAGAGGGCGTATGACCATCCCACTTCTGATCGTTCGCCGCTAGTGTTGTCTATTATTCATAAACACACTCACAGTTTACATTTCTGTTACTATATAACACTTATATATATCTACAGTCTTTATCCATAAGTTTCCTTCAGTAACAGTAGTTTATTGTCACTGTAGAGATTCAATTTCTTTCAGCAAAATATGTAGCATTCACTTTCTCGTCCTGTATACTAGCATTGAGAGTGAATGTCACTTTCACCTTCACTCTCATAACTCATACTATTCATACATGCTAGACTGAAACTTTCACTTTCATTATTCCTAGGGTATATACTCGTATTCTTATAATACTACTCATTTACATTTCTATTTACATTCTCTATTTTATTTACGCTATTTACACTTCTATTTTATCTACACTGTGTTATGCACTGTCACTTGAAGTAACTTATAAAACTATTTTCCACTGTTCCCGTATATTTACATTCATTACTTTCACTTGCTGTTTACACATTATTTACACATTACAGTGGGGCACCAACTTTCGCTACAGCAGGATTCACGGAATCCACTTTCGCGGCATGCACCAAATATTCCCTAACTTCCACTTTCGCTTGAAAAAAATCGATTTTCGCGCACAAATTTTGGATTTGGGACAATATTTTGAACTTTGAATTTCCTGCACCGCCCGCCCGCAACCCACTGCCATCTTGAATGACGTCATGTCAACACTCTGTCCACCCATTCCCGCCATTGTGTACGAGCGTGCTAGCTCCACTGTGTTGGATTCTCACGGTTCAATGGCCTCTACTATACCTGGTAGTGTGGGGAAAAGGCCTGGTGGTGTGGGGGTAGAGCCTGGTGGTGTGGGGGGAGGGCCGGGAGGCAGTGGTGGTGATAAAAAGTGGCCGGGACATTCAAAGTCAGGAGAAAAGGCTCGGATACATACCCCCAACATCCATGAAACACCTCAACCTTGTCTCTGTGGTATGTTTCTCCTCATATAATGTGTACTGTACAGTTTTTATTGTTTGTATCTCACAATGCAATGTACAATAGTGATTTGATGTACTGTATTGCAAGTGAAAATGAAAATCTGATGTTACTTTACGATAACCGGGAACCAATTAGCCTTTTTGCCATAAAGACAATGCCCCAATTTTCGCTAATTCCACTTTCGCGCATTATTTTTGGACCCAATTAGGCGCGAAAATTGGTGCCCCACTGTATTTACAATTCCACATGCACTGTTTTACTCAATAGAAAGATTGTGGTCACTCTTTTATCAATTGTCAGCCCTTTACCTCTTTCCACACGAGGTTTAGTAGGGGGTAAAGGTCACAGGGCCCTTTGCATGGGGGTGAAAAGTGGCTGAAGTTAGCAGGAGCAAACAGACGTACCTTCACACTGGAAGATGATAGTGAACTGATAGGGGTGGGCCGGGACGGCCTACCTATGGAAATGCATTACTGCCAACGTCAGCCTCTTGACAGCTGCTAATATATAGCAGTGAAATGACTGGCAGGAAATCTAGACAATGCATTATAAATTAGGTAGTTCCAGGTGAATGTAAATATCACTTAGGCTTCTCCCTTCCCTCCTTATATGTATATTTATTACGAAAATAGATTATACGGCATATTTCAAGGGGAAATAAACAGCGAAAATTAGCGAACGAGTGCACGTGAGGTGTTGTCAGGTGATAATTAGCCAATTCCAGGTGTATGGCACTATCACTTACCTTATTTCTTTTTTGTATATATTATTTGGTATAAGAACAGGGCATAGGGCTTATTTCAATGGATGAAATCAGTGGAAAATTCCAGGGAAGATTTACTTAGCGTGGAATACAGTGTGGTGGCCTGCAATAATTAGGTAGTTCCAGGTGAATGTAAATATTACTTAGGCTTCTCCCTTCCTTTCTTATATATATTTTTATTATGAAAATAGATTATACAGCATATTTCAAGGGGAAATAAACAGCGAAAATTAGCGAACGAGTGCACGTGAGGTGCTGTCAGGTGATAATTAGCCAATTCTAGGTGTATGGCACTCTCACTTACCTTATTTCTTTCTTGTATATATTATTTGGTATAAGAATAGGGCATAGGGTTTATTTCAATGGATGAAATCAGTGAAAAATTCCAGGGAAGATTTACTTAGTGTAGCACGGGCAGGCAGGCGAGAGGACAGGGTAATGGAGGGGGGGTACGGACGGGAGTCAAGAACGGGGAGAAATGGCTAAATTGTCAACAATGGATGGGAGTAAAGATGAGATTAGGAGTGCTGGCTAGTGTTGGACATTGGCAATACTGATAGATGATACAAGCCACCACTTGAAAGCCCGGGTGAATTCAAAATAACACAGAATCACAAAAGTGACGCCCCGCGGTATGATCCCTTGCTCCCAAGTGTCACAAAAGTGACGCCCCGTGGTTAAGGGGTTAACATATGGATGTGAGACTTTGGTGTGGCATGAAAATGAAAAGTCAAGAGTGACAGCAGTGGCAATGAGACTGCTGAGGAATGTATGTGGAGTACAGAGAGTGGATAGGATGAGAAATAATGTGATTCATGAAAGATGCAGAATGAGGAAGCCTGTGGACATCAAAATCGAAGAGAGTGTACTGAGATGATATGGTCATGTGGACAGAATGGATAACAATACAGTGGTGAAAAAAGTACAACTGGGTCAACTGGAAGGCAGAAGGAGGTGAGGTAGGCCAAGGAGAAGGTGGAAGGATATGGTGGATAAGTGTGTGTGGAAGAGACGTTCGGAAGTCAGTTAGGCTAGAGGACTGACAAGAGATCAAGCTGGCTGGATGAATATTGTGAGATGAAGTGCATGATCAGGGATTTGATACCCCTTTTTAATGTGATAGCTTAAGACTGACTCTACTGGATATGTTTATATGAAGCTACAGAATGTGGTGAAAGTTTTTGGCGTGTCAGATAGAGCCAGGATTCAGGGGGCTTGAATGATGAGTGATTGGCAGTGTGACCCACTGGAGTGGGCAAACTTGGGCTGTCTGGACGTTGCTACTCCTCACCCTGCCTTGGGGTTGGAAAGGAGGTCTGGATGATAATGATGATGATGACCTTATATGCAATGGTCTATAGTGGTTATGCAAGCACTGGAGTGCAAAACTGAAGTATGGGATCTTTTGTTCATTTTCCAGCAAAAAAATAACAATGTCAGATGTGAAACTCTCTGAGACCAAACAGAGGCAGTCATGATCACCCTTAATGCTTAGTTGCCTTGCTAACACTGACTGTGATGACAAAAGAATAGTAGTATATAGCAAAGTAGAAGAAAATGGGAAAAACAGCAGAAAACTGTGCACATCTAAGGATGTCCACAGGGATGCAAGGTATCAATACAGTGCTGGGAGCATATGTGAACACTTAAGTTGGTGCTAGTAAAGTAAATGAGCCTCATCAAGCTGACTGTAATTGCTACTTGGAATCATCATGGTTTTATTATTAATTTAATAACTTAATTTCATATTATCATCATAGTTTCAGGTTTCATCATTAATTTCATAACTTAATCTCATGTTACCCATTTCCATTCAACCTACAACAGTACATTTAAATAAGACTGATATGATCAAGAAATAACAATGCTAGTCCAGTCAGCGCTCACACAACGTGTAATCCCATAGCGTGAAACTCACATAACACAGGAGGCAAGATATTATGTCCAAGTTTAGTCACAATGTGAAAATAATAAACATTAAGCGGGAGGAGGATGCTGTCCATTTTTCTGAACGTCACACTACACAGTGACGTTAGAAATAAAGCAGTCAGAAGCCCCAAATAATGGTTCAAACAGTATTAAAGTGGCAAACTAGGGTCATAACGCGGTGGGAACAGACAATGCAGCCAGTGATGGTCATTGCGTGGGTTGCATCAGCCTATGACATATGGCTGTCACGTGTTTGCATGGGGTGTCGTTGAGGTCCACTGAGGATTCCTGCCCCAGCTGAGCTTACCTTTTCCCCATGCTCTGGCTGCACACGTGCTCTGTGTGATCTTTGCTTTTTTTCTTTTCTTTTCTTTTTTCCACCTGACCCAGCCCAACCATACTGCCACACCGTGACCCAGCGAGACATTGAAAGTCTCTGACCCAGGAGCACATACTTCGTGTAATCAAGTGGAAGGAGAGAGGAAAACAGAACTGTGCCATTGCCAAGATGTATTAGGTCAACGGGTCAGCTATTCGTATGATCCTCAGGAAGAAGGACGCCATTCTGAAGACCGCGCAGGCCTACAGGGGATCTCCCATGAATGATGGAGAGGTTCCTCATTATGTACTGCAACCGGAAGGAGAGGGAAGGAGTACCAATCGACTCCAATAACATTAGGAGGACGGCCCGTCACCTGTATGGTGTAGCCTACCGTGAGCTGTCCAGACCCCAAGGCAGATATAAGGCACTGAGTGGTTGGTTTGGCAAGTTTAAGAAGAATATGGATCTGAAGAGAGTGCAGGTGACAGGAGAATGAGTGTCAGCAGATACAGGAGCAGCAGAGATGTTTGTGGAAGTCTTAAAGGAAATAATCAGGAATGGGGGTTAAACCGCCAGTCAAATTTACAACACTGACAAGACTGGGCTGTGACACAAGAGAATGCCAAGGTTGACAGGGGTAGAGAAGCAGATAAGGTAAGCATCACTCTACTTTTGTGTTGCAATACTGCAGACCATACAATGCGGCCGTTACTTGTAAGTAACGTAAAAAAAAAAAACAAGGTGCTTTAAGCAGTTAAATGACATGAATGACTCCGGGGTTTATTGGGAAATTCAAAGACATGGTGGATGACAAGGGAAATTTTGAATAGGTAGTTCAAGAAACATTTTATTCCTGATGCAAAGAGGTGTGAGCAGGTGGGAATACCATTTAAAATCCTATTGGTGCTTGATAATGCCCCAGGACACCCAGCATACTTGGTGGGTTTACATCAAAGTGTTAAGGCAGTGTTTTTGCCAGGCAACATGACTTCCCTCTTGCGACCCCTAGATCAGGAAGTGATAGCTAGTTTTAAGTACTGTTATGAGACAATCTTGTCTAAGTATCTGAGGGAGGCCATGGACAATAACGAGAAGGTACATCTCGAGGTGTAAGTGCATGATGGTGATGATAAGGCGGAGGCACTGTCTGATGAGGAGATTTTGGATGACCCAGCAGATCCCCAACCAGGTCCCTCCAGTGCACCTCAGCCTGAGACCCAGCTGAACCAGTGCCCGGTCCTTCTTGTGTGTCTCAGCCTGACCCTTCACAGCGTCACCTTCTAACAGTGACAGATTTTTGGAAAAGCTACAACATGAGGAATGTTGTCAGGAACACTCTTATGGCATGGGATTTGGTATTTGTTGCTAAAATAAATCACGTCTGGCAAAAGCTGTCACCTGAGTTGTGTGCCGTTAGTGGTGGTGAGGTGCAGTTGCTACAGGCTGTGCGGGAGGAAGTGGTAAGAGCAGCAAGAGCTGTGTCAGGTTGTGAGGAGGTGCAAGAGGAGGATTTGGTTGAGGTTGTCGGGGACAACATGATGCCCCAAGAAGCCAAGCAATGCATCAACGACCTGGACAGGGAACATCGTGAGGCAGAGGAGCAGGGGGATCAGGCTGAGGCACAAACCATGGCACCAATTATGACCATGGCTCACATGAATAACATCTTGGCTGGTGCACATGTACTCAAGGAGGCCATCATGGGTTAAAAAGTGGATGAGGTTAGGAGGACTGATATGCTGTACAGTGTGTTGCATCCAGCGCGACCGTATGAAGACCTAAAGCAAGAGAAAATATGACGCCACCAGACTCTACTCACCCAGTACTTTTGTCCTCGACAGATGCCAGAGCAGCATGGGCCAGAGGAAGATGCTAGGTCTCTGAGTCCTCTTGACTCTGAGGGGTTTGTGCAGGAGGCAGAAGAGTTGTAACAGAGGATTGTGGATGTACAGGATTTACCTTCATCCTCAGATGAGGACTCTGTGGAACCGGCATGGCAAGACGACTGTGCTGGGGACCAGTAGGAGTCCTGCCCTGGCCTTGGAACCCCACTCCACCTTCCCCTAGCAAGCCCACAAACTCTTCCATTCAAGGTGAGGAATCCTCCAGTGTTTGTATGTAATGAAGTCTTTATTAGGTGGGTAAATATCCAGGAAAAAAAGAAAAAATGAAAATTGCCCCAAAAGGCAAACTTGGGGCTGGCTCAGGTACCATGAAACCTTTTACTATGTAAACATATGGCCCTATAACATGGAATTCTCATAAAGCAGGAGCTTCAGGGTACAATAATCCTGCATTATGTAAGTGCTTGCTGTGTTAGTAATTGCTCTTAAAAAAAGAAGAAAGAAAAGTTCTCAGTCCCAACATTATTGTAGGTTCTTGTAGTTTGGGTGTCATGCCATAAATGTCAGTGTGTTGGTCGACTAATTCACTGTAACTCCTCCAAACTGCTTAATAAGCATAATACATTGTGAAAAGTTTTTGTTTTGTGTAGCTGGGGTCACATGGGACATTTTTTAGCAATTCTTGCTTCCAGAATTGCTGAAATGATGTTTTTCTTGATACACCTATCCCTTACTATTAGACAGGGATGCGTTCCATAAAAAGTGGTTGAATAACTAACTGATTTTTCCCATAAGACTGTTAAGAAACAGAGGGGTTAGGTTCTTGACTACCTTCGTCACTCAAAAAATATTCAATAAAGATGGAAAAAAGAGCGGTATTTATGAATGAAAGTGACACAGGGATTTGAGGTGTTTTCTTATAGACCTACATTCTCATGGAAAATTATTTTAGTAATACATACATCTCAGACGACTGACATTTGATTTTCGATCAAAAAAATATTGGAGAACAAACGAAATATACCCAGTTAGCGATATTAAAAAATGCTGCCTGAATGCCTTCGACAGCGTGTTTATATCTGATCCTGCCGACTGGACGTGGCGTCACCAAACCAAACAAACTCAAATGTATTCAATTTAAAACCATAAATAGCAGCGGAAGCCTAATTGGAAGCGCTGAAACCTAACTGGGGGGCTTTGCCCCCAAGACCCCTCAATGATTATAATCTACCTAACCTGGTGCAAAGCTAAGATGTGCATTCAGTAAAACTGGCACCCAAACAGTATCATCCATTAAGAGCGTTCGTTAATCATTGGCGCAATCATCACCAGTGTTGCCATCTGGTATTTTTCATTACCAAATGTTGGCCAATTTGGTAATGAAAAATTCGTTTGGTAATGAATCTGCATGATCCATTACCAAATGGATTTTTCACAAGTATGAAGATACAGAGGACTGAGACGGTGGACTGTTTGTTCACTTTGATTAATCTGCTACCCTACATCAACATGTTGCTAATAATAAGGAGAGTGATTATTTCCATTTGTATACTAGCTCCGGGCTCCTACGCTCCTCATGGGCAACGTAGGACTGGATGATGGATAGATCGATGGATATATAATTAGTGAAGAATAAATGCCTGCTTCAAGAATTCGGTAATGAAAAGTTAAATTTGGTGATGAAAATTGAGGAGTTTGGTAATGTGGCCGAGTTCGGATCTGGCAACCCCGATTGTCACTCGATCATGCGATGGCGAAACACTCACTCGGGCTGGTGAGCACATGACTGTGCTTGACAGAGGTAAAAGCAGGGGTCTTGGGTGGAGCCAAGGTGGTGCTATAGTATTCCACAAGGCCAAAAAGAAATGCAGATGGCAGAACGCAGGAGACAGGCAGCTCAACCGGTCTGTCTGGCGGTGTGCAGTCTGAATTGTCGAAATGGTGGAGATAACCATGTAGAACACTGAAAAAGGGAATAGATTTATAAATGTCGGCACAACGAACTGTTGAATAACGATCAGTCGAAAATCGAGGGTTTGGTGTACAGTAGGCCCTAGTTATCCGCGGGGGTTAAGTTCCAGAGACCCCTGTGGAAGGCAAATTCTGCAGATACTCAAGTCATCATCACAAAATGGCATATTATTTCCACATAAGGTAAGCACATCCCTGAAAAAGTAAAAACATACCTTAAAATATTACAAATACATATTGACACTCACCAAAAGACTGTGTTCTCTTTATAACCTTCATACAATGATGAGGACCGCTGTATGACGATGATGACTGCTGTATAGATGACGATGATTGCTGTATGACGACGACTATGATTGTAGTGCAGTTCCTACAGTGCCAATGTGGTGAGGCGACGAGATGTGTGGCAGCACTGTAGGTAAGCCGTGAGTCTAGTCTGACCCTTCTGACAGGACGCCAGATAACACCTTACGCTCTCTCTTTGGCTTAGAAGGATTGCTTTTATCCTTTACTTGTTTCTTCAGCCATTTTTCCCTTACACAATGAATTACAGTAGAGTTGTAAACACGAGAAGGGCAACGACGACATAAGTACCGAACTGGTGTTTACAATAACTGGCGGAGTGGCGGGAATGCCCATAGGTGCGAGTATGCTAACTCCAGCGACAAAAGAGGTGCGAGTTGTGCGCCAATTTCAAATTAAGTTACAATGTATAGTACAGTATTAAAATAAATTTGATCCGCGGAAACTTAAATCCGTGGATGCAAATTCCGCGGATAAAAAGGGTCTACTGTATAAAGAAATTCAAAAGTTTTGGGGGGCAATTACTTCAGAGAGATTTGCAAATGACCACGTCCATCTCGAGCCAAAAGACTTCCAAGAACAATCGAGGTCAAATCAGTGCAAGTATTATTGAGGTATACCCCAAGATACGATGTCTTGGCTTAGTGAGGGGGGTTGAAATACCACCATACCCCACCTAACGATGGCCAAACCCAGGTTTAACAATGGGTTTTGTTAAAAAACAAACAAACTGATTTTGATGATATTTTAGACTTAAATTTTGTGCTTAGATTGATATATACATTGTTTTTAGACTTAGATTAATGTGTTTTAGTCACAGGTGGGGTGAACATTGTCATTCTGGGGTACAGTTTTCTAAGTTTGATTTATTTCCAGACATATATTTGATGATTTTCAGATTTTATTTTTGAGTTTAGGTGAGTTATAAACTGCTTTTAGGCTTAGTTTAGCTTGTTTTGGGGGTTTAGGTTAGCTAGAAACTTGTTCTTGGACACATCTGGGTAGGTTTAAGACTTGGTTGGAGGGGAAACCCAAGGCTAAAAACACATTCCTATACTTTACATGTTAAATCTATCCTGAGACACGATACCCCACCTACCAATGGGTTTTTACCAACCGCATCGTTAACCTGCCGCGTGCCAGTGCCGTTTTAAAATGGTCTAAAATGAAAAACTTCACTGTGACCGCATTTTTCAAGATTCACGGGTAAAAATTGGCAGGCATGTAAGGTAACTGCTCCTCTACCACAGCCCAGGCTGTCAAGGCCATACACTTACTCGCTCTCCCCCTCACACTCGCTCTGCCTCACTCTGCCTGTGTCCCTCACTCAGTACTGTACATAGTGAAGGCATTTTGTAAATATTTTCAAGTAAGTTGTAAATACTTTCTTGTAAGTGTAAGGACTATACAGTGAAGTCAAGTTGTAAATACCTTCTTGTAAGTGACAGGACTGTACGTAATGAAGTCAGGTTGCACCTATCTTCAAGTAAGTGTAAGATAATCCATTCACAGTGAGAAAGACACGCAAATTGTGATAGATGCTGAAGTAATAAGTAACCAGAAAAGTGTACAGAACATTGCTATTCCTTCCCAGCATAAATACCTGAGTATACCTTACACAGAAAATGGCTTTCTCTCGTGAGAGCAACTATATCTGCATACGAATATACCGGACTGAATAAAACCCATTTTCGAGCCTCAGTCAGCATTTTGATGGCGAAATTCGTTGTTTCCACATCAAAATCTATCATTTTAGTCAAAAAAAAAAAAAAAAAAAAAGAGGGGGGGCTCGAAAAATGGCCGGCACTGGGGTGACCCATAGGGCTAAAAATAGCCGGCATGCGGCGAGTTAAACTGGGGTATACCTGTAATTTATTTACAAAAACTTTGATACAAAATTTCATATCTGATTATATTATCTGCTGTATTAATATTGTTAAGGATAAAATATTCAAGCAATTTTAACAGCCCTGGGGTAGTATACTGTAGCTATCATAGATGTTGGTCTGACCACCTTTTAGTTTTCATTCAAATCCACCGCAGTTTAGAAGAAGCAGTCACCGGGACCAACATACAAGCTCATTAACTCCTTAAGTCCTAATCACATCAACCGATGCAATTTGAGCTTTATGCCAAAATGCCTTATCACATCAATTGAACGAGGCTTGTAAAAAACTGCAGAACGCTTGCTCCAGGCTTCAGGCCAATGAGAACTCGCCCCTGATGTGGCGTGAGGGGGGATTGAACCAACCCAGGTGGTGGGGGGGCACCCCCCTCTCGGCCACCTCCATGCCACTCTCTACTCCACTCCCTCATGCCCTCCTTGTCCCCCATCACTCTCCCACCCCTCCAAGCAACTGCACCTCTCCTCCCACAACAACCTGCGTCCCTTCCCACCAGTGCCGTAGGTACTGGGGGGCATGGGTGGGCATGTGCCCCCCCACTAGAAGGCAGTGCCCCCCCAGGTGCCCACCAACTGGCCACGGCTGCTGTGTGGTGCGGGAACCGTGTCCCACTAGGACTGAGTAAGCATGCATGCAGTATTAAAAATACAATAAATATTTTTCCTCTGTTTGAAAGAAAGAAACATGCCTCCGAGTTAAATACTTATGCTTACTATTTAATCATTCTTAACATCAACAAATTAATCAAAACTACACTGAGAAATTCAATGGGTAATGAGAGATTAGGTAATCTTAATGTGTTGTCGATTGAAAGCATGCGAGTTAAAAGCCTTGATTTAGAATTATTTGTTGATAAGTTTGCTGAGAACCACAAGAACAGAAGAATTTTGCTAAAATGAGGTATTCGCACGTTCTCAGTGACAGAGATCATTGCTTTGCCTTCTACTTCAAAAATTCAGAATTTTTCTTTTATTATCAGTATCACTTATGTTATTTCCATTTTGTTTAAGTGGTAATATATGAATTTCATTTTTGGCCATGACTTTTTATTTCATTCTCCATCAGCTACTGGATAATACCCTACAGTACTCACCACACATCTGATCTTACTCCTAGAATAAAATCTAATAACTTTCCATAGTCCATACAGCATCAGATATACTCTTGATACTGGTCAGAATGCATAATATGCAAGGGGGGAGTTGGCACTGTAAGTGAAAGTATGTCCCCACCAAACTCCCCAGCTGTATGGGCTTGTTTGGTTCATCAAGTGCCCCCCCAGTGATAAATACCTAGCTACGCCACTGCTTCCCACCCTCTCTTGCCCCTCCTCCCTCCCTGCTAGCCTTGTCCCCCCCCCCACAAACCCCACCCCATCTCTCCCTCCTTGTCCCTCACTACCCTTCCAACCCCCAACAGGTCCCCCGAGTGTCAGGCCTGATGTATGTGTCTCATATTATTTCTACTTCTTCCCATATTTTTACACCTCACTCTGTTCATTTCTCACTTCGTACCTACCGGTTTCTGTACGTACGTAGTTGGAGAACGCTGTATGTTGTACTACATACGACACATCCTATTATTTATTTTTTTCAATCTCCCTACCTGCCCAGATTAGCACCTCTGAGTAGCGTCTGTCTGTGTTAGTTTTCGAAAGACTATGAGGCCTTGTAGGGCTACTTCCCGCACCTGTTTCATATCCCCACACATACAAACACACCTGTTTTCATGGCTGGTGTGATAAATTCCAATGAAATGGAGAGTTTCTACAAGAAGATTTGATTGTTGCAGAAACTGTAATGATAAGTGTGATGAAGTGTAATGATAATGTGATAATTTAATGGTGTGATTAATGTGTAACGAGAAGTTGGGACAGTAAAAAGGGAAATCGGAAACAAATTATTGTTTTTTTTTTTTCCTTTCTTATTCATGCATTTATAGCATTATTCAACTTTATTTTGATGTTCTTGATGGTTATAAACTCTTATAAGCATCTGTGTTAGTTTTGGAATGACTATGAGGCCTTGTAGGGCTACTCCCCACACCTGTTTTATCTCCCCACACCTACATACACAGCTGTTTTTATGGAGGGTTTCCACAAGAAAATTTGGATGTCACCAAAATTTTTCTCCCCAAGTACCACTAAGGCCTTGTAGGCCTACTCCCCACACGAGTTATCTCCCCGCACCTACATACACACCTGTTTTCATGGTAAATGTTGCAGAACACAATGAAGTGCTTTCTTTTCATGGGAAAAGCTGGTTATTTCCAACCCCCGTACCTATAGGCCTACTTTCTACAACCTATATTATCTCCCCACAGTCTAGTAATCTCCCCACACCTACATACACCTGTTTCCATGGGTTGTGTGACAAAACACTTTGAAATGACCTGTTTCAATAAGAAAAATAGGTAGTTATCAAATTGTCATGTTTTCGATTGTTTTCAAGGGGTAACTATCATAAACTTTTTTTTAACTTTGACGCGTGATTGTGTGGTAACCATTAGGCGTAAGGGGGTACGGATTGCGTTGTCAGGTGTGTAAATTCTTCCTCTTTAGCCAGAACACAGTCAATTTGCTCTTGGTGAAAGTCGCCAAAACACTCTCGAATTGCGGTTGTGGGAGGTACCCTGCCTGAAACAATTGCGGTCTTAAGGGGTTAACAAAGCCAGAATAGCAGCAGCTTCATCCTTCCTTATCTTCCCTGCGACAATAGTGGTTGACCGTGACAGTCATGAAGCAGCAGGAAAGTACAAGAAGACATTCATTCATTTTTCATCCGCACGACGATGTTCATTTGCTTTCTTGCTGCGACGGAACAACTCGTGTTCACACCAATGAGAGACGTTCATTGCTGCTCGAATTGTTACTGCTTGAATATGTCTCTGTGAGACCATGGCTTTAGATATCCAGTAAATAGGAATATAAAGTAAGTTCCCTGTTACTTGGGGGAGGAATGACAGACCTTATATTAACTACTGTACACTCATCCCTCCAAATATGAGTTAAATAGTAGTACAATTAACTACAGTGTATTAAAATCAACAAGCACTCACAGTTTCCGGACGGTATCTAGGACTTCTGGGTCCTTACTGATGACATCTGCAATGATATGCTGCAGTCCCTGTTCAACTTCATCAATAGTGCGTAAGCCTTCCCTGTTGGGGTCCAGCAGTGAATAAAGCTCATCTTTATTGACCTGGGAAAGATAAGACAAATACCGTGTAACTGAACAGCCACAATTAATCAATCCTGCTACAAAACAGGTCACAGTACTCAACCCTGCTGCACTCTGACACCACAATAGTTACTATCATGTTGCGTTTAGTTCTACACTGTATATCCTCATACTTTTTTTGCAATATAAATTTTTTTTTTGTATTTCTGAGAATGGTAACTACACAGCTAATGCAATCCTGTTTTCTTCTGTCTTACAACCAGAAAGCTAAACCTGGCATGCACACATGCATACACAAGCATGCATGAATGCATGTGTACACACACACACACACACACACACACACACACACACACACTGTTATCAACAGCAAACAGAATGCAAAATTACTGGGAAATGGCAACAGTCTCATGCAATCATCAATCAAGCCTTTGGAATCTTGACTCCAACTCACAGGTATAATTTTGCACTTACGTGCTTCACATTTCCTATTAGCTAGAATCAGTCAAAAGACTAAAATATCTCCAAATTAGAGTATACACACATATATATATATATATATATATATATATATATATATATATATATATATATATATACAATATATATATATATATATATATATCCATCCATCTATCCATCATCCAATTCCATTTGGCTTGTCACTTAGTGTAGAGTCACCCACAGGCTGAAGGAAGTGGAAAGAATGAAGGAAAGAAAGATAGAAGAGGGAGTGTAAAGTCACCCGTAGGCAGAAGGACAAGGAAAGAATGAAGGAAAGAAAGACAGGAGAGAATGGAAGGAAAAAAGGATGGAGAGGAAAGGGCAGACACCCGAGAGCAGCATTACATCGAGTGAGAGGATGGTGAGCGCTCCCACCTACCAATATATATATATATACAGTATATATATATATATATATATATATATATATATATATATATATATATATACTGCATACAGGGTGATTCAATATATGCCCGTCAAATCATGACTATGGACAGAAAATGTGAAACTGTAAATATACATCATATCCAGTGAATCCGTATACACATATTTAAATAGATAAGGGGAAATTAGCGACAAATATTTTGAGTGCTGGTAATGCTGCATGAAGGAGTGGGAAGACAGTACTAGTCCCCTGTTCGAACCATGGTCCGAACACATCAACCCCCCTCCCTCCCCCGTGCTTACCAGTGACTGCATCTTGGTATTTACCTATAGTTTTTTCACAACGTAATGAAGTCCACGCACAGTGTTCTTGAAGTGAGTGAAATGAGATATGGTACATGAGATTTGCGTAATACAGAATCTTTGCCAGAGCTAAGCCAGAGCATAATGAACTTCATGCTGTCATCCAACCATTATCACACACCCTTCCCTTCACTCCATGTCTTCCGTGAGGTGGCGGAGGGGGTAGCAGAGTCTCTCATAGGTTGAACAGTTGTTAACCCGTCCGGTGATAATTATTCACTATTCCAGTGGCATGCCATGGTGCTTCGCATACACCACATTTTTCTGTGCCAGCCATCAGGACGTCAGGCATGCAGGGGTTACTGATGCATTTGAAAAACACCACACTGAACCACCATGTACCTACTTCACATGAAACACATGTAGGACGTACTATTAACTCATACACGGGGGAATAAAAATTGTATTTACCACTCCATGCTTATTTTACAGGTACAATGTAACCTGTCCCCAAGTTTAAACATTACTGTTCCACCCTGATTAAGTAGTGTGAACACATATGAGAAACATGCGAACTAAAAACATCAATTTACTCAGTATGTTGACAAATTATGTACTGCTTATCTACTATGTCTATATAAATGTAAATGAGACAACATGTACACAGGATTAATGAGAATATCCTATCTACATCACGATACAATTTGAAACCAACACATCATTTATAACAAATATTCAATGTGACTGCCACCTACCTCAATACATATGTTATATAAACGTTTCATGGAGTTCCGAACACCTCCCAACACACCTGGCGTACTGCAAATTTCTATCTATCTATCTATCTATCTATTGCCAGATGCCTCAATCCCGTTTGGGGTGGCCCCAAACAAATCGCCTCCATGTCACCCTGTCCCCCGCCATTTCACTGCCCTGCTCCCAACTCACACCCCTCTCTCTCATATACCTCTCCACCCCATCCCTCCATCTCATCCTTGGCCTCCCCCTCCCTCTTCCCCCCTCCACCTCGCTCACATACACTCTTTTCGTCAGTCTTTCACCCTCCATCCTCTCCACATGGCCAAATCACCTCAGTGTGTTCCTCATAACGCTTCCTATCACATCCACATCCACACCACAATGCTCCTTTATACCCTCATTCGTCAGCCTTTCTCTCCATGTGACTCCACAGGCTCCTCTTAAATAACTCATTTCCACTGCTCTCACTCTTGACTTGTGTCCTTCCAACAACGTCCAAGCTTCACTTCCATACGTTAGAGTTGGTATCGCAATATTGTCATGTAGTAACTTTTTCACTTCCATGCTCACTTCCCTGTTTCTTATCACTACTTTCAAGGAACCAGCAACTTTTCTTCCCTGCTGAACCCTTTCAAGCACTTAACCCTCCAAACCTCCATCCTTACTCATCACACTACCCAAGTACTTAAACGTACTCACATTTTCCAATTCCTCACCATCCAACCTCGCTGTACATTCACTGACTTCACCTCTCTCAAAGACCATCACTTTAATCTTCCCTACATTCACCTTTAGATTCCGTTTCTTACTCACTCTCCCAAACTCATCCACCAAGCCTTGCAGCTCCCCTTCGTCTTCACTCAACACAATATCATCCGCAAACAACAGTACAGGGAGTTTCCAAACACTATCCTCTCTCACCAGGGCCACTTCAACATCCACTACCCTACCTTGTACCTCTTTTATTACCCCATCCATGTACAGATTGAACAACCATGGAGACATGACACATCCCTGTTTCAACCCAACCTTCAAAGAGAAAAATTCACTTAGTTCACCATCCACACGCACTGCAGCCTTCGCACCATCATACATACTCTTCACAGCATTCAACAACTTCCCATCTACTCCATATATTTTTAATACTTTCCACAATCCTTGTCTATCCACCCTGTCATATGCTTTCTCCAAATCCATGAAAGCCGCATACAACTTCTTTCCCTTCTCTAGAAACTTTTCCACTAAAGATCTAAGAATGAATATCTGATCTACACAACCTCTTCCCTTCCTAAAGCCTTCCTGTTCTTCTCCAACTAATTCCTCTGTTCTTTCTCTAACTCTGTCAATAAGTATCCTACCATACACTTTTCCTATTATACAAAGAAGACAAATGCCCCTATGATTACCACAAGCTTCTTTTTCCCCTTTTCCTTTGTACAAGGGAATAAATTTACCTGACTTCCAATCCTCCGGGACTCTAACTTCCTCCCAGGCCAATCTGCACATCTTCCACATCCATTCTACTATTATCTCTCCCCCATGCTTCTGCATTTCACCACACACTCCATCAATTCCTGGGGCTTTCCCCAATTTAACTTTCGTCATCGCTTCCACAACTTCTATCCTACTGATTTCTTCCTATCTTCTCACTTCCCTCCTTCTCCCAGCCACTTATACTCACATTACTTCCATCCTGTATGTTCAACAATACCTTAAAGTGTTCTCTCCATCTGCTCACTTTTTCTCCCTTCTCCACTAGTAATCTACCATTACACACCTTCTCATTCTGTCATCCACACACACATAATCAATCATTGTCTTCCATTCATTTAGTTTTCCATCCACCCTTCTCATAACTTGCCATATTTATCTGTGGATCCTTATGTGCCTAAAGAGGATATCGGTAATGACCAACCCCCTTACTGCACAGCTGTCCACGAGAGCACTGCCATTCTCATCCACGCATGCCCACCCCACTCACCAACTACTCCATCCACCTTCACATTTCCTACTTTTCCATTCATATTTTCAATCAAAAACACTCTCTCATTCCTTTCAAACTTTTCTGCACAAAATTTCTTTCAAAATTCTTGTTAGTCTGTTAGCCTCGTCAACCTCTGTACCTCGTTTTCTCACACAGTCATTTACCATATCTATCCACCCTTTCTGGCCCACTAACAATACCTCATTTTCCCACACTTATTTACTGCATCTACCCACCTTTTTGGCCTAACATCCTTCCACTCTCAAACTCACTCAGATACACCCTTTTACTAGGTACCTATTTTCACATATTCTCTCCATGTGACCATACCACCTAAACACATTGTTTTAAGCTCTTGTGTCCACTGAAAGTGTTTAATTAAAAACAAACAAACAGATTAATAATACACAATATCATACTTACAAATCTGTTATGTGTTCCTTGCATTGCCTCCAAAGCTGATTCTTCTAAGCCAAGTTCTCTTGCTCGCTCAGCATAGGTGCGCTTCCCACTCCCCTTATATGCTGCTGTCTGACAAAGTAATATAAATAAGCAGGATACAGCTCCAGATCTGACAATGAAATGAGGATATAAGTACAACTATTGAGTTATCCCCATTCTTTTTGCCTCCCACAACACCTTGCTTCATAGGACACTTCAACACGGGATGGCCATGACAAAACCGCCTATCAGCTACTTCATCCTAAAACACCGCTCTCAACCTTTCAGACACTTCTTTTTCCTTCTCTGTCACTAACAAAAACTTCTTGTCTTTTCTGTAAATACAGTTCGTGGTAATGACATGAATGATCCTAAGTTTGTTTGTGAATCCGGTCCATGGTATTTTTTGGGAGAAAAAAGGTACTTATGTGGTAGGTGGGGGCGTTCAACATCCACTCACTCGACGTAGTGCTGCTCTCAGGTGTCTGCCCTTTCTTCCCCTCCATCCTTCTTTCCTTTCATCCTCTTCCATTTTTCTTTCCTTCATTCTTTCCTCATCCTTCTGCCTACAGGTGACTTTATGCTCCCTCTTCTGTCTTTTTTTTTCCTTCATTCTTTCCCCTTTCTTTTGCCTGTGGGTGACTCTACACTGAGTGACAAGCCAAATGGTTTCCTGTAGACCAGGAAACCATTTACTATGCTGGGTGGTAACTGTATAACCAAATTTTGGTGCCTGGTGGTTTAGTGGGTAATTACGGCACTCCAATCGGATTGAGCCAATGAAGGTTTATATCCTGAGGGTGGTTGGGGTTTACTGCTCATGTAATGCCACTCAGGGATGAGTGAGGCTGGCCACTCTCATCTTAAATGTAAGGACCGAATTGCCTAGCCCCGGGCTCCTACACTCCTCATGGGGCAACGTAGGATTGGATGATGGATGGAAAAAGGCATTTCAACTTTCATAGCCTCATGCTGCCATGTACCTTGCTATATTTCCTGCAAACCCATTGCAAAAAAATATAATCATCTTAAATGTTGGGACCAACTGCTTAGCCCCGGACTCCTACGCTCCTCATGGGGCAATGTAGGATAGGATGATGGATGGATGACTAACCACATCCTTCCAACACAGAGCACATTGCCAGCTACCCACAGCTGTATGCAGCCCAACATAACTCCCAAAGATCATGGCTTTAATTGTCCCCATAGTTTACTTGGAGACCTTTTGATCCACATCTTCTCTCCACTTACGGAACTTTTTAGTAATTTCTTCTATGTTATATACAGTATTTGCACATACTTCTATCTATCTACTGCCAGACCCCTCAGTCCCATAAAGGGTGGCCACACACAAACTGCCTCCATGTCACCCTGTCCAATGCCACTTCACTGCCTTGCTCTCAGCTCACACACCCCTCTCTTATATACCTCTCCACTCCACCCCTCCATCTCATCCTTGGCCTCCCCACCCCCCCAACTCACTTGCATACACTCTCCTCATTAGTCTAACGCTCCCCATCCTCTCCACATGGCCAAACCACCTCAATGTATTTTTCCTAATGCTTTCTATCACATCCACATCCACACCACAGTGCTCCTTCACAACTCATTTGTCAGTCTGTTTCTCCATTAACTCCACATGCTCCTCTCAAATAACTCATTTCCACTGATCTCACTCTTGACTTGTGTCCTTCCAACAAGGTCCAAGCTTCACTTCCATACATTAGAGTAGGTATCACAATACTGTCATGCAGATACTTTTTTACTTCCATGCTCACTTCCCTGTTCCTCATCACTGCTTTCAAAGAACGAGCAACTTTTCTTCCCTGTTGTACCCTTTCAAGCACTTCACCCTCTTAAATTCATCCTTACTCATCACACTGCCCAAGTACTTAAATGTTTGCACTCACATTTTCTACATCCTTCTCATCAAGCCTCACTGTACATCCACTGACTTCATTTCTCTCAAAGACCATAAATTTACTCTTCCCTATATGCACCTTTAGATTCCATTTCTTACACACACTCCCAAACTCATTCACCAAGCCTTGCAGTCCCCCTTTGACTTCACTTGACAATACAGCATCATCTGCAAACAGCAGTACTAGGAGTTTCCATTTCTTACACACACTCCTAAACTCATTCACCAAGCCTTGCAATCCCCCTTTGCCTTCACTTGACAATACAGCATCATCTGCAAACAGCAGTACAAGGAGTTTCCAAACACTGACCACTCTCATTAGGGTCACTCCAACATCCACCACCCTACCTTGTATCTCTTTTATTGCCCCATCCATATACAGACTGAATAACCACGGAGACCAGACACATCCCTGTTTCAATCCAACATTCAGATAGAAAAATTAACTCAATTCACTATCCACACACACTTCAGAATTAACATCCTCATACATACTCTTCATGGCATTCAACAACTTCCCATTTACTCCATATATCCTTCATACTTTCCACATTCCTTGTCTATCCATCCTGTCATATGCTTTCTCCAAATCCATGCAGGCCGGATGCAACTTCTATCTCTTCTCTAGAAACGTTTCCACTAAAAACCTAGGAATGAATATCTGATCTATACAACCTCTTCCCTTCCTAAAACCTCCCTGTTCTTCCCCAACTAATTCCTCTGTTATATTCCTAACTCAGTCAATAAGTATCCTACCATTTTACACTCAGAAGACAATTGCCCCTATGATTACCACACACTTCTAACTTTTGTTTTGTTCCTACCAAATATATTTTATTTATTTTTGGTTACATCCTGTGATGATATAAGTTCATTAAGTCTATATTTAACTCCTCCAGTTTCAAAAGTCTCTCCTAGGAGAAAAAAAAAAAAATCTGGTGGTAGGAAGAGTATGTTATACAAGATGACCTTAGGCTGCTGGGCTAATGGTGATCAATTAAAAAAATATGTGATACTAACTCTGTTCATTTTAACTAGGGTTTTAAACTGCCATCTCTCTATCTTGAATGCCAAGGTATAACAAAAGATCACCACTAGAATATGGTGCTAGTCACAAAGCAGTACTATGGCAAGGATGTAGGCCACAATACTGTCTTCTGCCACTAAGCTATAAGATAAAATCTCCCCCAAGCCGTGGTGAATGAACTATAGCTGACTGCCTACCAACAAACTGACATCCCAATAAAGGAGCAACAGAACCAAATACAGGTCACAGTGATAATGGGACTGAGTAGCCTATCCTTGGGTCCCTACACGTCTGATAGGGGGTGGGGGGGAAAGATTGGATGACAGACAGATAGCGTTACCATACCAGATGCTCGACTTCATGCATAGTAGTAGCACGGAGAAGTGATGCGCGACGTTCTGCAGGCAGTTTCTTGCGGTCTCCCTTTAGTACCTTTACCACGCGCTCCTGCACATGCCTGCAATGAAAAATGTATTGAAGTTTTGCTCTCTCTCTCTACACACACACACACACACACACAGACACACACGGCTGAACAGTCAGGCAGGATGGATGTGTTGGAAGGAGCTCCTGAGACAACAATTGACTAACCCTGCAGAGAAAAGGCCTGCCTATTGTGATTCTGTGAAATGAGTGCATGAGTGGTGGTCCCGTCTGATTTTAATGAAAAAAAAAATAAGTTGGAGGATTCGGTCAAAAAGGAGTACAACATAGTGGCAGTTTAAATTTTTCCTACCTACTGTATAGATCATGGCAGAAGTAAACAGTCCATTGTTTACATCCAACGAAAGGGAATTTGCAGGATTCTCCAATGAGGACTGAAACAATGGGTGCAATAAACTGACCCTCGAAACGAGTAGCAAATGTGGCGAAAATAGTTGAACAGAATGTCTGGGAATTACAGTACATCAGGTATAGGGAGTAATTACAGAGTAACAGGAATGGACCCCAGAACAAGAAAGGGAGATTAGGGTGTTGAAAAGTATGTCAGAGAGTGTCAGCTCATGCAGTGCTGAACAAGAGAAAGAAGTCACAGAGTTAAAAGTGAGCAATGAATCAGCCACAAATGATATAAAACAGCTCAATTGGGAAAATAAGAGGCTGGAAGAGGAAAAGGACCGGATGAAAAGTAAACCTGACGAGTATGAATAAAAAACAATGATGCACGATGAACACATCAGGGAAATTAACCCACCTGGTCCAGGTGGCATGTATACATGATGACCTGGGGACGTCTGGATGGCGTGTACACATGACCTAGTATTTTGTAATATTATTGTATTATTATTAGGAGCATAGTATTATATTATAATATTATATTATACAATAATATTGTATTATAGTTTTAGCTGAGAAATTATGGTTTAAATAATGGTGATTTTTAAGAAAAACATGTGCTGGTGGTTTGGGTGGTAAAAACAACCCCTGGATGTGATGGGTTAAGGAATAGGACAAGGGATGGAAGAAAACTCAGGAAGGAAAAATAAAGATTTTAGAACAGCAGGGAAAGGGAAACCAAGAAAACGTGGAAATGGAAGTGGTTAAGGTACTGTACTGATAGGTAGGGAATCTGTAGTCAAGGATGTAGCAAATAAGAAAAAATGTGGGATAATTTCATGATTGAAAGAAAAACCTATGTCAGTAATATCTGAAGGGAAAAAAGACGAACTGAGAAGGGCTAAAGAGATAGTATCAATACAGTAATCTCTTTAAGACCCGGGCGCCCAAGTCCCGGACATTTTGGGCTCGGGTCCTTGGAGGAAAAAAAAAAATGTGTTCATCCCTATTGTAAATTTGCCATGTGGTGACGAACAGCTGTGTTTTGGCACATAGTTCCTCTGACGTCCGCTGGAGCACCCCTGCATCCTCCCCAGTTCCCACCTACCTACCGTCGTGACTGCACACTCATCGCCATGGCTGCCCACGTGCTCACTTTTGTAAATAAACATTGAATAAACTGCAATGGCTCGCCACTAGACCACACTGGAATTTACAGTGTTGTGCAGTGTCAAGAAATCAGAATTCAGAGTGCAAAGGATTAAGTGCAGAGTGCAACACTAGCGTGTTGCAACTGGCGTGGTGCAAGTAAGAACAGAATGTGCAGTGTTAAACAATTACAATTCACAGTGCAAAGGATTAAGTGCAGCGCAACACTGAATTACTGTACGTGCTGCAAGTGCACCTTCACCACTGTCAGAGCCATGGAGAAGGCAGGTCAATCTTTGCGAGGGCCACGGACGTGTCGTAAGTACCCCATACATTGCTAAATATTGTCCATGCTCACTTCTAATTCCTCATTCTCTGGTGCTATTTAATTTATTTTATGGTTTCTGTCCCTTATTCATGTGCACAGGGTCTTAAATAAGTGCTGTGCATGTCCAATAGGGAGATATTTAGGCAGCTTTCAAAGTTAGGTTGGGTTGGGGTCTATAAGTGCCTGTCCAGGGGCATTTTTCCCAAGCCCTGGACATGCCTTTGGCTCTATTACATCTGATCTTGGAGGGATTACTGTAGTTATGGAGGATAACAACAAAGCTCAAGAAGAGACTGAAGAGATGTTTAGGCTGGGATGATACAAGGAGGGAGGGGCATACCCACTGAAAGTTAAGTTTCAGTCACAGGTCACAGCAGGCAAGATCATCAACAGGACATGGAAACTAAGGTGTTCAAAAATGTTTCTGGATAAGGTAAGATGCAAATGAGGAAGAAAGAACTAAAATAAAGGAGCTAGTCAAAGAAGCTATGGAAAAAATGACCAGAGAACGGAGGAAGAGATGACAGAGTTTTATTGGAGAGTTATGGATAAGAAATTGTGGAAGTGGTACCAAGAGGGAGAAGGGAGAAGGACGGAATAAAAAACAACGTAAAATGATTGAGAGGAGCATATGCTACCGTAGATGGATTTATCTTGGCGAAGCTAGAAATCAGTGAATTCTTGAGGATAAATGAGCCTGATATTGTGTGCTTTGTAGAGACATGAGAGGATACTGATATCCAAGTGGGAGATGGTAAATACAAACTATGAAAGAGAGAGAGAAAAGCAAAAACATGAGGATTGATGATAGCGGTGAAGAATAGCATAAATGTGGTTAATGTGGAACTGAGAGAAGGTAGGGTAGAAGTGATAAATATGAAACTAGAAACCAGAGGGGAATGCAGGAGAGACATTGCAGTAGCCTATGTCCCCCTAAGACAAGGGCATGGAATGAGGCGGAATACCAGGAGATGTTGTCAGACCCTGTTAGACACCTCTAGAAAGTGACTGAGAAAAGCAACAGTATAATCCTGATGGGCGACTTTCATTGTAAAGAGGTGAACTGGAAGGAATGAGACTCAGGAAGTAGTGAATATTTGTGGGGAAGCATTCTGTCAAATATAGCAATGAATAATGTAATGACCCAGTAGGTCAAAGAAGAGACATGATTTGGAGGCAATGACACACCAGCAAGAGTAGATTTACTGCTACCCAAAGAACCTGACGTAACTGAATCTCTGAAATTTAAGTTTCCTGTAGGAAAAAGTAATTATATGGTGACTGAGTTATAAATGACAGAGGATATGGCGGCACCAAGAGATGAGCTATGAAGGCATGGAAGATATAACTTTGAAAGAGCAAACTTTACAGGAATGAGGAAATATTTCGAAGAAACGGATCGAGAGAATTCAGAGAATTAAGAGAGACCCAGAAGTGGGATATCTTCCTAGGCCTTTACAACTCAGATGTGGAAAAATATGTGCCAAGAGTAAGTGGGAGAGAGAACTGGAAAAAGGATTGGTTAAATAGATGTATGACAGCAAAAGGAGAATGGAATGTAGCATGGAACAACTGGAGAAAGAGGGGAAACAATAAAACAAAGAAGAATACAAAAGAACTAAGAATGAACAAACAAGGATCTGTACAGAGGAAGAAATAAACCCTGAAAGAGGTATAACTGACAAATGTAAGGAGCAACCAAAATTGTTTTACAGGTTTGTCAATGGCAAACTGAAGGAATTAATAAGCTGAAAGTAGAACGACAGGTCCATACAAATGAGGTAATGCAAGCTGAAATAATGAACAGATGTTTCCAACTGGTTTTTGCTAGAGAGAGTGTTTTTGTGGGGGAGAAAGTAACTAGAAATGTAGTGTTAAAAGATATAAAAGTGGAAGTGCAGGAAGTGTACAGATTACTGGAAACTCAAGATGTACGAAAAACCTACAGTCTGACGGGATCTCTAATTGGATACTAAAGGAATGCAGAGAACAACTGGCGTATAAGATACATGGTTTATTTATGTGTTCTCTGGAGGAAGGGGAAGTGCCTTGCGAATGGAAAAGGGCCAATGTGGTACCAATTTACAAAGGAGGGAATAAGGAAGAGCCCCTGAATTATAGACCAGTGTTCCTGACCAGCATGGTCGCAAAATTTTGCAAGAGAATCTTGAAAGACAGGTGGATAAAACATCTGGAGGAGATGGACATTTTGGTAAAAAGTCAGTGGATGCAGAAATGGAAGGTCGTGTGTCTCTGATCTGTTGAGCTGCTAATCAAGGGCGATTGATGTGCTACAGGAGAGAGAGAGTTGGGTGGACTGTGTACCTAGATCTGGAGAATGCCTTTGACAAGGTACCCCATAAGTGACTAATGTGGAAATTGGAGCACATAGGAGGACTGAAGGGGAACCTATTGGAGTTGATGAGAGACTTCACGAGAGATTGACAGATGAGGGCAGTAATAAAGGACAAGACGTCAGGGTGGAGGGAAGTAATAAGTGGAGTCCTCCAGGGCTCAGTGCTGGCTTCCAGAATCTTCCTGATTTATGTCAATGATATGGTGGATGGAATGAACTTTTATGCAAGGGTGTTTGCAGACGATGCAAAGATCATGTGGAGAACAGAAGTTGAAGTGGATTGTTAAATGCTGCATTATCTGGACAGGATTTACAAGTGGAGCTGGGTATGAAAAATGAAAATATTGGAATATTGGAAACGGGTTAAAGTACTAAGAGACCATCAATGAATTACTTGATGGGAAGGGAATCAATCACAAAAGTGAGAGAAGAGAAGGACCTGGGAGTTTTTATTTTTATTTTTTATTTTTTTATTTATTTATTTTTTTACGCGAGGAAGAAGGAACCAAAGGCCATGAGCCCGCAGTAACAGTTCCCTCCAAGAGAAAAACAAAATACAATAGAGAGCCAAATGCAAGATCCAATCATTTGGAGATGCCTGGACACACTGCGTTTGAAAGACTGGAGATCATAGGCAGCAGGAAATACAGACAGAGGGAGACAGTTCCAGAGCTGACCTGTTGCATAAATGAAAGACTGGGAGTAACGGTTAACTCTTGCATTAGAGAGTTGGACAGAAAAGGGATGAGAGTTTGCTGCCAGACGGGTGCTACGCGCCCATCGTAGAGGTGGAGGAATGCAAGCAGACAGTTCAGAGGAGCAGTGACCATTAAAGTAGCGATAGAAAAGAGATAAAGATGCAACAGTGCGGCGAAGAGACAGAGGTTGAAGGGAGTCAGTAAGAGGAGGAGAGTTAATGAGACGAAAAGCCTTTGACTCCAACCTATTGAGAAGAGCTGTATGTGGGGAGCCTCCCCACACATGAGAGTTGTACTCCACACAGGGGCGGATAAAACCCCTGTATAGAGTCAACAATTGTGCAGGGGTAAAGAAAGAGCGGAGTCGGCTTAGCACACCCAATCTCTTGGAAGCAGATTTTACAAGAGATGTAATATGATCTTTCCAAGATAAGTCCCGAGTAAATGAAACCCCAAGCATGTTCAAGGATGATGCAGGATTAAGCTGAATATTATTAAACATTAGTGGGTATACCTGTGGAAGATTTTGTCGGGTTGATAGGTGTAAGAACTGAGTCTTAGATGCATTAAAGACAACCATATTATTTTTACCCCAGTCAGAGATACGAGCCAAGTCAGACATTAGGTGTGCCATAGCCTCATCCCTTGTTTCCTGAAGTAACTGTTGAGATGGGCGTTGCGGGAACCAAATGGAAAGGTGAAGGGTGGAGTCATCAGCGTATGAGTGGATAGGGTTAGATGTACAGCTTAGATCATTGATGAATAAAAGGAAGAGAGTTGGTGATAGGACAGAGCCCTGAGGAACACCACTGTTGATAGATCTAGGAGAAGAACGATGGCCGTCTACAACAGCAGCTATAGAACAACCAGAAAGGAAGCTAGCGATGAAGGCATAGACAGAAGGATAGAAACCGTAGGAGGGCAGTTTGGAAATTAAAGATTTATGCCAGACTCGATCGAAAGCCTTTGAGATGTCAAGTGCAATGGCAAAGCTTTCGCCAAAGTTCCGAAAGGAGGATGACCAGGAGTCTGAAAGGTAGGTGAGAAGATCGCCAGTGGAGCGTCCCTGACGGAACCCATACTGACAATCGCAAAGAAGGTTGTGATAGGAAAGATGCCTTAAAATTTTTCTATTAAGAATTGACTCGAAAACTTTTGAAATACAGGACGTTAAAGCAATTGGACGATAGTTGGAGGGTTGGGAGTGGTCACCCTTCTTTGGGAAGCACAGTTCTTGAGAACAACAGGAGGGACCCCATCAGGCCCATATGCCTTGTTAGTACTGAGGCCAGTGATGGCAGAAAATACATCAACTGAAGAAATTTTAATGTCAACAATGAGGAAGTCAGAGGGGGGAAGTGATGGAGGAACAGCACCGGAATCGTCTAAGGTGGAATTGGAGGAGAAAGTCTGTGCGAAGAGATCTGCTTTATCAGTAGAAGAAATAGCTACAGAACCATCAGAGTAGAAAAGAGAAGGGAAGGATGATGAGGTAAAGTTGTTAGAGAGATTTTTGGCAAGGTGCCAGAAGGAGCGGGAAGAATTCGAGTTGGAGAGTTGAGAGCATTTAGTATGGATGAAATTATTTTTAGTAGAGCGAAGAACAGACTTAGCACGATTCCGGGCAGAAACGTAAAGATGATGTGATTCAGGGGTGGGTTGGCTCCGGTACCTTTTGTAGGCCTTCTCCTTGTTGCGGACAGCATTAGAACAAGCGTGATTAAACCAAGGCTTTCTTGCCTTAGTCAAGGGATATGAGAAAGGAATGTATGCTTCCATGCCCGTGAGAATAACCTCCGTAATGCGCAAGGCACACTCAGATGGCTACGGCCATGGAAGCAATAATCATTCCAGGGAAAATCAAAGAAGTACTGCCTGAGGGCCTCCCAGTCCGTTGCTCCAAAATGCCACAGACGACGTTTCCCTGGAGGGTCCACAGGCCGTACCGGAGTGATAGGACAGGTTAAGTTAATAAGGTTGTGATCGGAGGAGCCCAACGGAGAGAAAAGATTAACAGAGTAAGCAGAAGGATTAGTTGTGAGGAAGAGGTCAAGTATGTTGGAGCTTTCTCCAAGGCGGTCAGGGATACAGGTAGGGTGCTGTGCAAGCTGCTCTAGGTCATTAAGGATAGAAAAGATGTAGGCTTGTTCACCAGGTGGATCCGTGAAAGGAGAGGAGAGCCAAAGGTGGTGGTGAACATTGAAATCTCCAAGAATGGAGATTTCAGAGAAAGGAGAAATGGACAGAATGTGTTCCATCATAGAAGTAAGATAGTCGAAGAATTTTTGATAGTCAGTAGAATTAGGGGATAAGTAAACAGCACAGATATATTTAGTCAGAGAATGACAGGAAAGCCGAAGCCAAAGTGTGGAGAATTCAGAAGAATCAAGTTCAGGAACACGAGAGCAAGATAAGTCGTTGCGTATGTATACACAACAGCCACCTTTGGCTTTGAAATGAGTGTTGGTCCAGGATAATTTGTCACTTGAAAAACACATTAACAAGATTGTCAGAGGGACATATAAGCTCTTGACAAACATAAGAGTGGCATTTCAATACATGGATGAGATGATGAAATAATTGATAGTGGCTATGATCTGCCCCAGGTTGGAATATGTGGCAGTGGTGTGGCCCCCAAATAAAAAGAAAAATATAAATAAGATCAAGAGAATACAAAGAGCAGCAACCAAGATGGTCCCTAGCCTGGCAGATCTGTCATACAAGAAAAGACTAAAAAAGCTGGGTCTGCCTTCCTTAGAAGAATGAAGAGAGAGGGCCAACATGATTGCAGTGTTCAGGACCATGGTGAAAGCAGACAAAACTAACAGAGAAGATTTGTTTGTATGGGATGGGGGAGCAACGAGAGGATATAGAAAGAAGTTGAAAACGACAAGTTGCCTGAGGGATATCAAGAAATACAGTTTTCCATATAGATGCACCGACCTGTGGAATAGCCTGGACAAAGAAACTGTTCCAGTCTAAAAACTTAAATGAGTTTAGAGAAAGTTTGACTGCAGGCACAGAGACTGGACGTCACGAGTGTTGCTTATTTCTTGTATATCACAACTCAGTAAATACACACACACATACACATTTATCCACATACATGCACCGTACGCAAAGGCACAATGAAAATCAAAATATCTAAATGGCCAGCCCTTCAACTGCATGTCTACATGAGCAGTAGAAACATATATACAACTAATTTCATAACTGCGCTTGGATCAGTTACAGCTGATCAAACACTGCAGACTTACTTCAACTGAGAGTATGAGTTCTGAATTTCTCTCAGCTTTTCCACTTCCATGTTGCCAGTTTTTTCCTTGCGGTAGCGTGCGATGAAGGGAAGCGTATTCTCCTGATCAAACATACTGAGCACATTTCGAGCCACCCACTCATCCACATTCTGACGTTCGGCAATTACCTTGGCTGGGTCCCACTCAAACACAATTTCTATGTCATTATCAGGAATCTGTTTAACACAAACATAAGTATTAGTATTATTAATGTAAGCTGTCCATAATCCTGTATGCTAGAGTAAGAATATTTTTCTCCTGATGAAGCATATACAGTATACAGGCACACCCCAGTTTAACGATGTAATTGGTTAGGTAAAGCCCCATCGTTAGGCGAGGCATTGTATACTGAGGTATTTTTAACATGTAAAGTAATGTGGAGCGTTTACCAGCTTTGTGTTTCCCCCAAAAACAAGTCCAAAACTCACACAAATGAGCACAAAAACAAGTTTAAAGCCAACCTAAATGACCTAACAGCTGTCATGGAAGTTAACCTAAACCTAACACCTGTAAATAACTCACTGAAACCAACAAATAAAATCTGAAAATTATCAAATATGTCTGGAAAAAATCAAGCTTAGTAAACTGTACCCCAAAATGACAAAGTTCACCCCACCTATGGCTAAAACACATTAATCTAAGTCTAAAAACAGCTTATAAATCAACCTAAACACACAATTTTAGTCTAAAGTATCATCAAAATCAGTAAAAAAATCAAAACCCATCGTTAAACTGGGGTTTGGCCATTGTTAAGCAGGGGTATGGTGGTATTTCTACCCCCATTGTTAAACCGGGGTATCACATCTAGGGGTATTGTATATCGAAATATTACTGTATATCGAAATATTACTGTACATACTGTATGTATGTATATATATATATATATATATATATATACAGTATATATATATATACAGTATATATCTATATATATATATATATATATTGTGTATATATATACAGGTATATATATTGTATATATATATATATATATAGTCATCTCGTGTAAAATGCGTGAATATGGGAGACACAGAACGTCGCACTTTATAAATTCGCACTTTGTGAAGCATAGGATCCCATGTTGAAATGGCTTTATGGGCGATGCATCCTGAATTTTCGTATACTGATTCACCAATACCTATCCCTAACTAAAATGCAAAAGGAAAACTTAAAATAGAAACATGCATGAGTAATACTGTATACATGAAAATTCAAGACCTTACCAGCATTGTACAGAAAGTCTAAAGCTGAATCAAAACACTCAACAGCTGTTCCGCACGGGCCATATCTCTTGCCTCACTTATCACTCTCATCGCTACTGGAGGGGTTTGGGCTCTCTCTCTCTCTCTTTTTTTTTTCTTGGAAGGAATGGTTTGTGAGCCTTTGGTTCCTTCTTTCTTGCATTACAAGAAAGAAAGAAAGAAAAAACAAAGATATCCACCATCTCCATCCTCGGTACAATCATAACAGATGTGAAAATTCCTTTTGGTAATGAATCATTCTGAAACATTACCGATCAAATTTTTGGTAATTAATCATTCTGAATCATTACCGACTGAATTTTTCATTACCAAATTGCTCCAAATGTGGGAATGAAAAATATCAAATGGCACCCCTGGTGATGACTGCGCCAGGGATTAACGAATGCTCTTAAAGCACAATATTGTGTGGTCAGTTTTATGGAATGCACATCTTAGTTTACACTAGGTTAGGTGCTGCCTGTTGCTGCTCCAGGAAACCCCTAAAGTCCAGATCAAACACTGAAGACATTACATCATCATCCTGCTGCTATGGCCACCACTCACTCAACACCAGCTGCAGCACACCACACATACTCAACAGCCCCACCCTTACCCATCGCACGCTACAAATTATGCTCGCTAGTTGTGAGAGAATACCGTATTTGCCTAAATTTTTCATGCCCACTCCACATTGCATGTAGCAAACACACTTTCTAAATAAATTAATTATTGTCAGACCCCCGTTGCACATTT
This sequence comes from Coenobita brevimanus, assembly GCF_032717465.1. Taxonomy (NCBI): domain Eukaryota; kingdom Metazoa; phylum Arthropoda; class Malacostraca; order Decapoda; family Coenobitidae; genus Coenobita; species Coenobita brevimanus. The sequence goes on from NC_137045.1 coordinate 8,770,112, forward strand.
GGCAAGACTCACTTTGCGAAGGCGCACTTTAGGCGAGATGACTGAATCTATAGAGAGAGAGAGAGGGAGAGAGATACATATAGATATACATATACTGTATAGGTATACATATATATATATATATATACATATATACTCAAACCTCGATTTAAGGGACTTCCATTTAAGGGACTCCATATTCTACCTGACAAACGAACAAGACCATTCAAAAGTGATAAGTAATGTCTAGGTTATACACATTAATATATTTCTATATATGGTACCCGTAACATAATATTCATAATCAAATAAATAAGTAAGAAAAGTGAAACAATCATAGCATTCAAAATAAGATTGTCTTTATATGTGGTAAAACAATGGACATTTTCAAATAAGGGACATTTCAAGTAAGGGACAAGTTGATTCCCCATTTAGTCCCTTAAATCGAAGTTTGAGTGTGTATATATATATATATATATATATATATATATATATATATATATATAGTAGGCTCGCACAGTGCATGAGAGACTGGGCGGTCCACGACCTCACGCGCTGTGAATACATAATCTTATGGGAAAAATTACATATGGGCAGTACTCCGTCACACCTGGACATTTTTTGGCCCTTAAAGACATAATAAAGGTCAAATTTTTCAGACACCGTACTACAGATATAGCTACAATAACAAAAATATGAGTAGTCACCTTAACAACAGCAGACGACACGCCTGATGGACTTAAATAACAGGGGTTCTGAGGCGTGGGAACATTTACAGCACCACACCCCTCCGCCGCACCAACACTTCCCTCCACGGACTCGTCTTGAGCACGTTCCCCAACAGCTTCAAAGTCACTCACTTTGGCCATAAACCCCTCGAAGTCCAATGCTGACACTTCTAACACTGCATCCTCTTCATCCTCAACAGGAACAGGAGCAGACCATGTACCTGGTTCCTCAATTTCACTAACTTGGGCCAGCTGTGTGTAACTTGTTATGAGAGTCTGTCTTCTTCTGTTTATTTCTTGCCTGTGCCTGTCTGTGCAGAAACGGAAGAGTTTGTCAATACCAACCAGAACTTCCTCCGTTCTTAGGTTGCTCACTTCCTGTACCTTTGCCTCTTCCTTGAGCTTATCCATGGCAGCAAGGATCTTGCTTATTCTTGACATACTCAGCTCTGTATTTCCTTCCATCACACTAGGCTGCTCAACTTTACTCTGCCTGGTGTCTGGCTCAGCATCAGCCTTGTCCATCCGTTGCAACACTTCCTCGGGAGGCTGTTCCTCAATAGCAGGGTGCACTTCTCGTATGTCCGCCAATGTAACATCCTCGAAACCTGGAACAGCTTGTGCTGCTGTCAGTGTTGCTGCCTCAGCCTCAGCCAGTGGTTGAATGGCCGTCTCCTGGGTCGTGCATAAGTGAAGCACGAGCAATCGCCACACGTGGTTCACTGTTGTAGGTGTAATCTGGTGCCATGCTCGTAGGAGAAAGTCAACTGTGTCCTTCACTGTAAAACGACACCAAAATGCCTCAACAGTCATGTCACCTGTGGCAGGTTGGGATACAGCTCCTGGCAGAGATGGTACGGGAGCAGGTGCCTCATCGAGGTCTGCGTTGTGATCTTCTTGTAGGGCATGAAGCTCCACTTGTGTGTCGGTCTTCCTGCCTAGGTAGTTGTACACTTGCCTATGGCAGAAGTGCTTCACAGTGGTGATCAGTTCTTGATCCAGTGGCTGCACCAGTGACGTCGTCCGGGGCGGCAGAAACACAACACGACAATCCTTGTGCAGATCTTCTAGGTATGGAGGGTGACTTGGTGCACTGTCCAGCACAAGGAGCATCTTAACCCCTACACCGCGGGCTTGTTTACCAATAACTTGCGTGTGCCGCGGGGTTATTTGGGCTCCGACAGACTCTCAAAAAATATTTGCCAAAAATCAGTTATTAGTCCTAGAATAATAAAATTACATATGCTTATGGCACATACCTTCAGCTTTCTCCTGGAATGATTGTTGAGCCTTCGTCGGTTACCGTAGGACTTGTGGAGACCTCTGAAGTAGGGTAACGAAGTCTCCACTTTACACTTCCCGACAATCCGTAATATGATTACCACAGCCAGATACAAACACTATAAACACTATTCTACAATTTTCAAGTAGTTTGGGATCCATACTAAAAAAAAACACTGTGAAAGCAATGGAAATTACGAGCGCGTCTGATCGTCGCACTGGCACTAGTTCGCTCATGGTAGCCTGTCATTTATTATTCATAAAACCCCTCACACTTTATATTTCTATTACTATATAACACTTATATATATCTACAGTCTTTATCCATAAGTTTCCTTCAGTAGTATTAGTTTATTGTCACTGTAGGGATTCAATTTCTTTCAGTAAAATACGTAGCATTCACTTTCTCGTCCTGTATACTGGCATTGAGAGTGAATGTCACTTTCATCTTCACTCTCATAACTCATAGCATTCAGACATGCTAGAGTGAAACTTTCACTTTCATTACTCCTAGGGTATATACTCGTAATCTTATAATACTACTCATTTACATTTCTATTTACGTTCTCTGTTTTATTTACGTTATTTACATTTCTATTTTATTTACACTGTGTTGTGCACTGTCACTTGAAATAACTTATAAAACTATTTTCCATTGTTCACGTATATTTACATTCATTACTTTCACTTGCTGTTTACACATTATTTACAATTCCACTTGCACTGTTTTACTCAATAGAAAGATCATAGTCACTCTTTTATCAATTGTCAGCCCTTTACCTCTTTCCACACGAGGTTTAGTAGGGGTAAAGGTCACAGAGCCATTTGCATGGGGGTGAAAAAAAGGCCTTGAAGTCAGCAAGATGAAACGTACGTCCTCTCACTTCGGAAGATGAGAGTACACTGATAACGCAGGGGCAGCCTAGAGGCCTGCTTTAGGGGTTATTCAGAGTTACCAATATTACTTCTTGAAACAGCTAAGTCTAGCACTGATATGATTGGCAGGAAATCTAGACAATACATTATAAATCTGGTAGTTCCAGGTGAATGTAAATATTCTCCCTTCCCTCCTTACATGTATATTTATTACGAAAATAGATTAGAGGCCTACTTAGGAGATATATAATCAGAGCTACCAATGTTAAATCTTGAAACAGCTTTGTGTAGCACTGATATGATTGGCAGGAAATCTAGACAATACATTATAAATTAGGTAGTTCCAGGTGAATGTAAATATCATTTAGGCTTCTCCCTTCTCTCCTTACATGTATATTTATTACGAAAATAGATTATACGGCATATTTCAAGGGGAAAAAACAGCGAAAATTAGCGAACGAGTGCACGTGAGGTGTTGTCAGGTGATAATTAGCCAATTCCAGGTGTATGGCACTCTCACTTACCTGATTTCTTACTTGTATATATTATTTGGTATAAGAATACGACATAGGGCTTATTTCAATGGATGAAATCAGTGAAAAATTCCAGGGAAGATTTACTTAGCGTAGCATGGCCGGGCAGGCGAGAGCATAGGGTAATGGAGGGGGGGTAGGGAGGGGAGTCAAGAACGGGGAGAAATGGCTAAATTGTCAACAATGGATGGGAGTACAGATGAGATTAGGAGTGCTGACTAGTGTTGGACATTGTCAGTACTGATAGATGATACAAGCCCCCACTGGAAAGCCCGGGTGAATTCAAAATAACACAGAATCACAAAAGCGACGCCCCGCGGTATGATCCCTTGCTCCCAAGCGTCACGAAAGTGACGCCCCGCGGTTAAGGGGTTAAATGGAATGCCAAGTTCCCGACACTTGGCCCTGGCATCGGAGACACAGTGCTTTGTTAACCAGTCTGCCATAATGTTCCCGGTCATCCAACCATTTGCAGACTTGTACCAGTACAAGCCACTTGCGTCCAAGTTCGCGAAGTTTTTTGTAGCACCTTGGGTGTGAAGCTGTGTGTACAACAACTGGCCTCACCTTGTGGCTCCCAGACTGGTTTACAGCAAACAATACCGTCATCTTACACTTCTGGAGCTTACGACCAGAGGCTTGTTTCTGTTTTTTAGTGATGTAAGTTGATTTGGGCATGACCTTGTAGTATAACAACATTTCGTCGACATTGTAGATCTGGTCCTTGGCGTACTGTCCTTCTTCAAGAAGCACTCTAAATATCGCAGGATAGTCACTCGTGACCAGCTTCTCGGCAGAGGCATGTTCACCAGACACTTTGACGAGACGGAGTTCCTTGCGCTTCAGAAAACGGTCCAGCCATCCAACCAATGCCTTGAAAGGTTTGTTCACATTTAACTTGCAAGATGCTGCCTTGTAAAAGAGCTGGGCTTGGTTCCAAATAAATCTGCCATTCAGTGGTACACCTTCCTTCTCCTTCCTCATTGTGAAGGTGGCAAGATATCATTCCATTAGTATCATCGCACAATTTCTCACTTGCAAACGGCAGTCTAGGTCAGAGGCACCATATGACTTCATTACAGCCCTTATGGCATCACGGTTCCTCCACACTGTCCTCACTGTTGATTCAGCCAATCCCAGGGCTTTCCCGATGGCGGTGTTTCCTTGTCCCTCCTCCTTCATCTTGATAATCTCTAATTTGGTTGCGTGTGTCAGACATTTTTTAATTCTTGGGGCTGCAACCATGGTGCGGCGAAGTACAGGCCAGGATGGAGCAGCAAAAAAAACGCCACACGTTGTACATGACAAGTTAGCTGTAGAGAGCGGATCCGCACTGTGCATGAGTCGGGACTTATGGCGGGCCCGCCGCCTTGTACCCCAAGCTGCGCAGTAGAATGTCTGGGAATTTCTGCACATCAACACGACGACATATGATGATGTACGCATTGTGTGAGGGGGGGGGGCGTACTTATAGAAAATGGCGTGTTTGTGCCACTCCTTGCCTCTACCTCACGTTCTGTGAGGTAAACTCGCACATTCAAGGTTTTTGGTTATGATTTTTGGTCACTTGCGCACAATGTGATTCGCGCACTGTGATGATGCGCACTTTGCGAGCCTACTGTATATATATATATATATATTATATATATGTTACATATATCACCTGTATGTATATATAAATACTGTATACTATATATATATATATATATATATATATACTGTACTGGCAGTATTGGCAGAAAATCAGCCAATACCGATTCCGATACTGATACTCTAAAAATGAGCCGATACCACCAATACAGATACCAATACATCGGTACATCTCTAATTAACCCACCGCGTCCCACTGACGTATACATACGTCTGAACATTTCGTCACTGTCAGTCCCGTTGATGTGTATAAATGCACCGCAATTGCAAGGTCTGTCATTTGCGTATTTTTCAAATTTCATGAGTGATTTTTGGTACATATACACGGGACACCTTCCTCTACATGATGCCAGGCAGGGACAATGCCTTACCCTGCATGACCTCCCACCCCCACGCCACTGTCTCGGCAACTCACCTGTTACCAGTGACCTGGCCAGTAAAGACATGTCGTGCCACGGTACGAAATTCAAGGCCAGAGTGATGCCCCAATCGATGACAATGTGGAGGACAAAGTTTATGTAGCATTGGAGGAAGAAACAGTCAGAAATGATGATCAGGTAATGTTGCCAAAAAAGGTCAGGTATGTTGATGTGTTTGGTGATTGAAACAATGCTTATATTGCCTATATTTCTGTGTGAAAACCAATATACTCTCGTACTACATATAAATTCGTACCAAATAAATAAATAAATACCGTTTATGAGTGGTGTGGAACAGTTACCCTCCCACAGAACTCGTTTTCTTTGGAGCCAGCCTGATAGAAAACCCAGTAAGATAAGGGATACTGCTACCCATATTCAGTATTTTAAACCTCAGGTGAGTGATTTCTCTATGAATTTTCAATGTTTCTCACCAAAAGCGGAGGTTTGAGCCAAAAAAATTTTTTTCCAATATTGGTTGCGATTGGGGGGGGGAGTCAGTAGTGGACAATCGGTCGGGACGGGGCGAGTTAATGTGGTTATAAAAAATACATTAGGTCGACGGGACTTTTTTATTTACCGTACCTTATGAGAGGAGAAGAGCAGACACGTCACCGGAGATGAGGTAGAGAGGAAGAACACAAGGCAGGCTGAGGAGGATGGTGTGGGTAGGAGTGGGCTGAGAGGGGGAGGTGGGAGGGAGGTAAGGGGGTCCTGACTGGTTGGGTGGCAGGGAGAGCGAGAAAGGCGAAGCGTGATTGGCAGGTGATGACATCCAGTACTGTGAGGCTATGCGATTCACACCGCGTCACAGCCTGCCTGGTTCAAGTACCATGTTATGCTAACAGTGCCCACATTAGAATGCTTATTTCCTTCCGAAAAATCGTGCCGCGTTACAGCAATACCACACTACAGCAAACCGCGTTAGGGGAGGAACGACTGTAGTATATAAAGAATATACTTACTATCAAAACACTCCTACTTTAGTTTCCAGGGTCGCTCTTATACTGAAAGTGCCACTAATTTACAGACATCCAACATAACTCAAGCTGGACTCACTTGAGCCATGAGATTAATTCAATAATTTTCGGCTCAGCAATTCTCTCTCTCCATGAATGGAAAATCATCCTTGTTTACAGCTGAGTTTTCACACCTGAACCACCAACAGTTTGATTTTGCATTAAGAAATCTAAGCATGGATACAATGAGTAAGAAACAAAAAAAAGACAATTAGGTGGGTGTCCAACTGTCTACGAGCATATACATACAGCAGCTAGTGATAGGCCATGTTACAATTCCTGGGAAAAAAACAAAAACCTCTAGAATCTAAATGGTTATGATCCAGAGTCTAGATCATAACCATTTTGAATCTGGGGAACTGAACTGTATTACAAATTGAGAATACACTAAACATTATTTTTCTGACCTTTCTACTGTACTGTACTTCATAACTGTATGTATTGAAAGTATTGTACTGGTTAGTAAAAAATTCATCACTTCACCATCACTGCCTATAGACATCAACTGCTCTACTAGCTTGTCCTGATGATAATTTGAGAAACTTTAAAGGAAATACTGTATTAATAAATGTCATTACAAACCCTCTTCCTGTACTTCAAGGTCCCAGCACCTCCAACCTCGCCCCGGGCTGTCTTCTGAACCTTGGCCTCTCGAACTACTTGCACCTCACTTTCCTTCCTCTTTACTCCCCGCTGCTGTGCAGGTTGTGCTACTTGCTGCCTCTGCTGTGCTTGCTGAGCCTGCCGTTGCTGAGCTCTCTGTTGTTGCTGCTGCTTCTGCTGTTGCTGCCGCTGCTGCTGTCGCTGAAGCTTTTGTTGCGCCACTTGCTGCTGCTGTTCCTGCTGTTGCTGGTGGAACTGCTGCACAGGTCGCCTTTGACGCTGAGGCCGTTGTCTTGGTCGTGCCTGTTGCTGCTGCTGTACATCCTGCTGCTGCCGTTGCTGTTCACTTCCCATGGCATGCGTCTGAGTCTGTTATCAACAAAGCAGTTCAGTTACTTTTAATTCCAATAAAGAACTCTCCTACCAAAGTGAACAGTAAGCTAAAACCATAACAAAATTTTAACTAGCCAAGTGAACTTTTCTATACTGTATATGCAAATAACTGATGACAAACTAAGTATTATTTACAAAATCAAAACATCACATAGTATCATCATCATCATCATCTGGACCTCCATTTCCACCCTAGGGCAGGGTGAGGAGTAGCAATGTCCAGACAGCCCAAATCTGCCCAATCCAATGGGCCATGCTTCGATTCACTCATCACATAGTATACCATATACAAATTGGTTCACATCAATAGGTTTATATTCACTCTTTAGTGAGTGTATGCATTATACTTCCCAGATATATGAACTTCCTCATACAATTCTCAGTTCTACTGGTACAGAGGTCCCCAACTTTTATAACAGTTCCATTTGCGAAAGGAGTACAGTACAGCAGACCTTCATTTTGCAAAGTCAATGTGTAAAGAAAAATTACTGTGCAAATGAATTGCACAAATCATTACACAAGAACCATTGTTTTTTAGCTAACATGTCTAGGAAAATTAAAAATTTGTCCTAAAGTCCTCCTTTTGACCCTCTTGAAAAATGCACTCTCAACTAAACATATGGTAGGCTATGCAAGAAAATAAAGGGATGATCATTAAGCAAAATAGCGAATGAACATGAATGTAATGGTAAAAATGACCAATAAACAGAAATTTAACTCACCAGTAAGATGAATTTTAACTCATCTCTTACTACTAAAGAGCTAAGGCTAGACCTCTTGGCCTTCAGATCTAGTCCCCAAATTCATCAGAGGTTGGTACTGTATTCTTAATGTCAGTATGAGTCGCCATGCAAAACTGATCAGGGTTAAGACTCATACTGCCATGTAAAATTGTAAAATGTGCTTTGTGCAAACGGCACCCATGCAAAATTGGGGTCGTCTGTATTCTGAAAATTACATAATCTGCAATCTACTCTTGGAATTACCAATAAACACCAAAAAAAGGTGCAAAAACATTTAGGATACTCCAATATTGTACTATCCTGTATGGACAGTTACTGGATAAAAATACTGTATAGTCTATCTATCTATCTATTGCCAGACGCCTCAATCCCGTTTGGGGTGGCCACAAACAAATCGCTTCCAAGTCGCCCTGTCCCCCGCCATTTCACTGCCCTGCTCCCAACTCACACCCCTCTCTCACATATACCTCTCCACCACATCCCTCTATCTCATCCTCGGTCTCCCCCTCCCTCTTCCCCCCTCCACCTCACTCACATACACTCTCTTCATCAGTCTTTCACCCTCCATCCTCTCCACATGGCCAAACCACCTCAGTATGTTCCTCATAACGCTTCCTATCACATCCACATCCAAACCACAGCGCTCCTTTATATCCTCATTCGTCAGCCTGTCTCTCCATGTGACTCCAGAGGCTCCTCTTAAATAACTCATTTCCACTGCTCTCACTCTTGACTTGTGTCCTTCCAACACCGTCCAAGCTTCACTTCCGTACGTTAGAGTTGGTATCACAATACTGTCATGTAGTAACTTTTTCACTTCCATGCTCACTTCCCTGTTTCTTATCAATGCTTTCAAAGAACCAGCAACCTTTCTTCCCTGCTGTACCCTTTCAAGCACTTCACCCTCCAAACTTCCATCCTTACTCATCACACTACCCAAGTACTTAAACGTACTCACATTTTCCAATTCCTCACCATATAGTAATATGTAAAAATGAATTCTATGCTCAGATCATACAGGAAGCCAATATTAACTTGTACTGGACTATAATTAAAACATACAGCACAGGGTCCAGAAACTTTTCAACATAATTAAATTTCACTGATGCCAGACTGTTGCTTTTAACTGGCTGTCTCCTCCAAATCAGTCTCAGACAGTAAGGCTATATTGCAACGTCTATCTATCTACCTATCTATAGCCAGATGCCATTATCCCATAAGGGGTGGCCATTTGACTTTGGGTTAGATATTTTACAGGGAGGGACACTAACTCTCCACTAACCCATTTGCTTGACACACAGTGAATATGTATGGGTTGGTTACATGGTTACCACCCAGCGATGTAAATGGTTTCCTGGCTTACAAGAAACCAGTCAATGTAACGCCACCTGAAAAGAAAAACAATAAAAAAGTGATTGGAAAGATAGGTAAAATAAGAAGAAAGGAGGGCAGACACAGAAAAAGAATAATAAATGTGAAGGAAGAACTAGGCAGCAGTACATCAAGTGAGTGGATGATGGTCACCACTATGCACATTTTCCATCATCTGATATTCTACATTCAGCTATGGGGAAACTTACCTGTACAATCTGGCCATTGGCATCATAGACAACCTCCAGTTCAATGCTGACATTCCCGTCCAGTGGCTGCTCTCCTGGTACTTCACCCAAAATTTCTATTGAATCATCCAGTATCTCTATGTGCCCTTCTAAAGCTGCAACATCAATATGGTAAAGAATAAAACTTGTCAGCTGCTGTTTATTGTTGTTATTGGACCCAAGTCTGTCTGGCCAAGCAGACCCACTGACCAAAGGTAAGTACTGTAAGTGCTTTTATGGTGCCATCTTACCTTTACAGTACAGTAAAAAACATACACTGTGCAAGGAACTAGCACGGCCTTGTGGTGGACAGCATCTTGCCCTTGCCAGGATCAGACCAAGGTCCTTCCCCACAGGCAGCAAAGTGCAGGGAAATATGAGGAGGCTTGGCTTCCACATAGGCCCAGCAGTTCCACCAAGGATTCACAGCGGCACCATATGTAGGCTCCTTGTCATCGCCACTATAGTTGCGGCACACAACTCTGAGGTTGTCATTATCATACCCTGGCAACCTACCATTCAAAAGTGCGTCCGATTTTGTATCATATTATACACAAATCATAATATTATGCACGAATATATTATAAACGAATATTGTTATACACAAATATATTATGTACGAATCACTTGCGTCTCATTTTATGCACAAAATGGGACGCACTTTTGAATGATAGGTTGCCAGGGTATGATAATGAAAACCTCAGAGTCGTGTGCCGTGACTATAGTCATGTTTGAGTATTAAAACAAAATTATCTTACAGTTTTCAGTACGATGACTTTTTTTTCTATCCTTCTATCTATCTATCTATTGCCAGACGCCTCAATCCCGTTTGCGGTGGCCACAAACAAATCGCCTCCAAGTCGCCCTGTCCCCCGCCATTTTACTGCCCTGCTCCCAACTCACACCCCCCTCTCTCATATACCTCTCCACCACATCCCTTCATCTCATCCTTGGCCTCCCCCTCCCTCTTCCCCCCTCCACCTCACTCACATACACTCTCTTCGTCAGTCTTTCACCCTCCATCCTCTCCACATGGCCAAACCACCTCAGTATGTTCCTCATAACGCTTCCTATCACATCCACATCCACACCACAGCGCTCCTTTATACCCTCATTCGTCAGCCTGTCTCTCCATGTGACTCCAAAGGCTCCTCTTAAATAACTCATTTCCACTGCTCTCACTCTTGACTTGTGTCCTTCCAACACCGTCCAAGCATCAATTCCATACGTTAGAGTTGGTATCACAATACTGTCATGTAGTAACTTTTTCACTTCCATGCTCACTTCCCTGTTTCTTATCACTGCTTTCAAAGAACCAGCAACCTTGCTTCCCTGCTGTACCCTTTCAAGCATTTCACCCTCCAAACCTCCATCCTTACTCATCACACTACCCAAGTACTTAAACGTACTCACATTTTCCAATTCCTCACCATCCAACCTCTCTGTACATTCACTGACTTCACCTTTCTCAAAGACCATCACTTTACTCTTCTCTACATTCACCTTTAGATTCTGTTTCTTACACACTCTCCCAAACTCATCCACCAAGCCTTGCAGCTCCCCTTCGTCTTCACTCAACAACACAGTATCATCTGCAAACAACAGTACAGGAAGTTTCCAAACACTATCCTCTCTCACCAGGGCCACTCCAACATCCACTACCCTACCTTGTACCTCTTTTATTACCCCATCCATGTACAGATTGAACAACCATGGAGACATGACACATCCCTGTTTCAACCCAACTTTCAATGAGAAAAATTCACTTAGTTCACCATACACACGCACTGCAGCCTTCGCACCATCATACATACTCTTCACAGCATTCAACAACTTCCCATCTACCCCATATATTCTTAGCACTTTCCACAATCCTTGTCTATCCACCCTGTCATATGCTTTCTCCAAATCCATGAAAGCTGCATACAACTTCTTTCCCTTCTCTAGAAACTTTTCCACTAAAGATCTAAGAATGAATATCTGATCTACACAACCTCTTCCCTTCCTAAAGCCTCCCTGTTCTTCTCAAACTAATTTCTCTGTTCTTTCTCTGTCAATAAGTATCTTACCATACACTTTTCCTATTATACTAAGAAGACAAATGCCTCTATGATTACCACACACTTCTTTTTTCCCCTTTTCCTTTGTTCAAGGGAATAATTATACCTGACTTCCAATCCTCCGGGACTCTACCTTCCTCCCAGGCCAATCTGTACATCTTCCACATCCATTCTACTACTATCTCTCCCCCATGCTTCAGCATTTCACCACACACTCCATCAATTCCTGGGGCTTTCCCCAATTTAACTTTCTTCATTGCTTCCACAACTTCTATCCTACTGATTTCTTCCTGTCTTCTCACCTCCCTCCTTCTCCCAGCCATTCCCCAGCCACTTGTACTCGCATTACTTCCACCCTCTATGTTCAACAATTCCTTAAAGTGTTCTCTCCATCTGCTCACTTTTTCTCCCTTCTCCACTAGTAATCTACCGTTTTTATCTTTCACACCCCTGCTAACTTCACTTCCATCCAGTCTTACTCTTTTCACCTCTTTCCAGAACATTTTCTTACAGTCCCTCCACTTTACACTCAAATTCCTCATCCACTCTCTTCTTACTCTCTCTTACTAATCTTTTCACCTCTTTCTTTCTACATATAACTCTCTCTTCCGCCTCTCAACTTCTTCCACGCCCCTATTTCTCATCCATTCATTGTATGCTTTCTTCTTTTGTGCCACAGCCTGTCTCACCTCTTCAGTCCACCACGCTGTTCCTTGCACCCCCCTCCGTCTTCTCTTCCTTCCACACACCACATCACATGCTGCACATATTTCTTCTGTAAATATCCTACACACACCTTCCACGTCTCCCATCTGCTCCAATTCATATTTGCCCAATCGTTCCTCCACTTCTCTCTTATACTCTGCCTTTTTCTCATCCTCTTGTAACCTTTCCACTCTCCTTGCAACTACTCCTTCCTCTCGTCTTTCCCTTCTTCTATTCCTCCATCTTACTTGAATCCTAATTCTGGCCACCACCAAGTAGTGGTCAGAAAGTCCACTCCCCCGGCCTCTATAAGCTCTTGCATCCATTACACATCTTCGCATCCTTTCATCCACACACACATAATCAATCATTGCCTTCCTTTCATTCAGTCCACCACCCACCCTTCTCATCACTCTATCCTTGCTACCTTCAAACACGTAGCTACCAGTATTTAAGTTTTGGGACCCAAAAGTAGCGAAGGCATAGGTAGAGATTATTTGTACCCTTTTACTACAAAAACATCTTTCTTGAACAGAATATAATAATCTGAACAAAGCAAAAACAACATTCCCCACAACTATTATTATTATAAAAGGAGACTCAACTAAAATAATTTATAATAATGTTAATGATAAAGTACTGTGTACACCTTCATAAGAACAAAGACAACAAAAGAAATCATACTGAACACCATCTGCACTCTACACCCACCTGAACTTTCTAATATTGAACTTTATTGATTACATTTTACTTGCAAACTTCCTCAACCTTTCAATAATAACTTTCTTCTAAATGCTTGTATTCTTCATTGTAATTTACTTCTGTTCTTTGAATTTCCTTCACAAACACACCATATGGGAAATAATTAATAAGAAGGAAACCCTCAAACCTGGAAATTTTATAAAGCACAAAATGGATAGCTACAAAGAAACTTGTAAGACAGGTTTATGACCACAAAATATCCAGGTCAGGCCTGGAGAATGCCAGAGATAAGAATGATGGATCTATTTTTCTTGGTTACATCAGGCAACATTAAGTTTGGTTTCCATAACACTCATCAGCAAGGTTAGAAATGCAAGATGTGGTTTTGCTGGAGTGATTAACCCTAAAAATCTTGTAAGTAAAAGGCTACATTCTGCTAGACTTCAATTTTTTTGCATTTCTTACATTTCTAAATCAGTATGCAGGTTGTATACTAACATTTTCCCTAATCTTGAAAGCTTTCATGACCTTCGACGCTATTAAAATTGTTCGGGGAAGAAAAAATTAATGAACTGGATTGGGTTTACAAAACCATAATACCAGATTCCTAAGAAATAACAATGTGAATCAATTTGTTGTGCACTTGTAAGTCAACTTCTTCTGTGACATTTCTTTTGCAAATTAAAAATAAGCATGATACTGTGGGGTCTCCAGTATATGCATGTGCTGGGAGTTTGCTTAGGTTTCATCCACTAAAAGTTATTTATTTATTTTTTTATTGGTGATGCATTCAGGTCATTGGTGGTATGCTTTTGTTTTTGCTGCTATAGTACAGTTCTGATTCAGCCAAGCAGAGGGCTGGAAATGGGTCTGTCACATCTCCAAACCTGAATTCAGTCAAGTTGGACTCCGTCAACAACTTATGGTAAGGTTGGAAATTGATCGAGTCAGACTCAAATGACATGGATTTATGTTGGGTTAGTGACTTCCAAGTATGTTGATGCCTAAAATGGCTTGAAATTCATTTGTTTATTTATTTTTAAAACTGACAAAAAAAAAAAAAAAAAAAAAAAAAGATAGGTTGGGGTTAATGTTCCCAAAGGCTTAACACCACATTAGAGACCCCACAGTATCTTACTTATTCTTTATTTATGGAAGAATCATCACTGAAGCAAGTCCACTTAGAACTGTGCAACAAACTGGTTCATGTTATTTCTTAAGACTCCAAGTTTTGTAAACATTTACCACGAATTGACTTACAACTGTGCAATGGATTCACATAATTATTTCTTAGGAATATGGCATTACAGTTTTGTAAACAATATCCAAATTAAGTTTGGTTCAGTTAGATTAGGTTTTTCTGTTACGTTAGGTAAGCAGGGACAAAACGACTAATGACAGACTGACCTTGGGGCTGACTGGACCTAAAAGCTCAACACTGAAGGTGGTCATTTGCCACAGCTTGTCTAAAACTGATGTGCCTGAATAATTAACAGCTTTAATTACGTATTTCTCCAACTTTCTAAAGCCATCACTACAATAATTTGGGTATAGCTTGTTACTGGAAAACATACAACCACAAATTAACTTAGCCTATATGTGTGGTTGCCCTCCCACATCTTCACTCGTTCCAATTACTATATTGGTCTGAAAAAACACATACTTTGTAACCTACAACTGGATAAATGTTATCTCCTGTAACTGATCTAACAAAACAGACACACTGTAACCATACTCATCCATAGGACAGGTAAAATTGTTATAAATTACTCAAAACAATAATCCATTTTTCAGCATCGGGGCAGTTCACATGTAAAATATTGTTTTTAATGTACCAGACACCCATTTAATAATATGTAGGCGTACACAATGTAATACTGCAGATAATGAATGAATACACTGTAGTTACATAGTGGTTTCATTAGGGTTGTTATAAGACTCATCTCACAAATTTTCAAATGAAAGTTGTTCTTGTTCTTTAAAAATTGTGTGTTAATTTTGATAATTGGCATTTGCTCCAAGACAATACATTCCACAAATCAAATATTTCAAATGTCCATGGTTTATATTCAAGTCAACATGTAAATGTTTAAACCCCCACCGTTATTTGTTGACATTTCTGCGTTTGGACGTTAAGTAGACGGCCACCATGTGCTCTCCCTGGAAAACTGATTTACATAGATATTTCTTCATTAACATATATGGTAGCCATCTGATTAATATTTTATTGGTAATTCTAATTGTACAATATGAACAATCTATTGCGAGGTGAACACACACACACACACACACACACACACACATACACAAACAGCGCGAACTTTAAAATAATGTTGCTCGTTATCATTGTCTTGTGGCTTGTTGAAAATGAAGAATTATATTTACACTGTTTATTGGGGAATAAATCAGTTTCAGACCGACCTAAACGTTCTACAGGTACTGAATATGGAGGGATCATTGCGATTTTAAAATAATTGTATCTTACTATAGTGCTTATATATATATATATATATATATATATATATATATATATATATATATATATATATATATATATATATATCTTACTATAGTGCTTATATATATACAGTATATATACAGTATATATATATATATATATATATATATATATATATATATATATATATATATTCAAACTGGCTATTCATGAACCCCTTCACTACCATTGCTCATAAGGTGAACAAAATCGTTGAGATGGAAATCAATAAACTACAGTAAGACGTCATCGCAGTAGCGGACTGGGTCTACCAAAGTCTGTATACACATGGCATATTCTAATGGGACTGTCCACATTCGAAAACAGTGCAAGGTTGATTGAGAGGAGAGTAAAATTACAAGTTTGGGTGAGTGAGTGAGTGAATGAGAGCGTGAGGAGTAAGTGAAAGAGTGAATAGGGAATGAATGAGTGAGTCAGTGAGGAGTATGTAAAAGTGAGTGAATGAGTGTGAATGGCTGGGAAATGAGACGGTGGAGACTGAGTCAGTGAATGACTGGAGACTGAGAAGTGACTGAAGGAAAGTGACTGGGGAATCAGTGAGTGTGGGAGTGGGAGACAGTGAGTGGGTAAAGAATGGGTGAATGGGTGATCGATGAGTGTGAGAAGTGAGTGAATGACTTGGGAGTAAGTGGGTGGGAAGTAACTTACCGAGTGAGTGAGAGAGTATATGTGACTGAGAGGGAATAATTAGTGAGTGGGTAATGAGTGGGTGAATGGGTGATCAAGTGAGTGAGAGTGGGAAGTAAGTGAATGACTTGGGAGTAAGTGGGTGGGAAGTAGCTTGCCGAGTGAGTGAGCGAATATATGTGACTGAGAGGGAATTATCCGTGAGTGGGTAGTAACTGAATGAGTAAGAGTGAGTGAGGTGAGGGGAGTGTATATATCAGTGGGGAGTAATTGACTCAATGGTTGAAATGAGCAGTGAAGATTGAATGAGTGGAGACAGTGAGTAGGTGTGAGGGGAAAGGATATGATACAGAGAGTGGACTGCGGGTGTAATTGGGGATCGAATGATGGGTAAGTGAGAAGGGAGGGAGGAAAGCAAATGAAAGGGGAGATAAGGAGTGGGGAGCGAGGAACTGTATGGAGAGTTTTACTGGGGGCAGAGAGGATAAGTACATGAAAAGAATGAGAGGGGGGGGAGGAGTGGGAAGTAAAGTGAAGGTAAAATTTTCCGGGAGAAGGGAGGAAATGAGGTGAAGAAGAGGAGCGAGAGAGTGACGGTAGGAAATAGCAACGTGATGATGGAGGAAAAGGAGGAAGGAAAAGTAAAGGAAGGGGTGAAGAGGATGCAATGATTAGGGGGTGGAAATTAGATGAGAAGAGAAGAGGGAAGGGATGAGGAAAGGGACTGAGAGGAAGGATGGGGTAGAGGAGGAAAAGGGATGAGGGGGTAGGAAGATATACTGTAGAAGGTGAGGGAAGAAAAAGTAAAGACGACATGCGATATGAGAGAAATGGAGGTGTAACAGCAAGGAGACAGATGTGGGATATGAGAAAGAATGTGATGAGGTGAAGGGAAAGAGGACGTGAGAAGAAACGTGAGAAAAATACAAAGCTGGGGATAGGGAATGGTAAATGTGATGGTGGTGGAGAGTAGCAGTTAGAAGAGGGAAGGAGTACGAGAAAGGTGGGAGGGAAAAGAGAAAGAAATAATAGGGAATGACACATATGACTGGGGGGGTTAAAGAAGGGGGGGAAGGGAGACACGGCAAGAAGGAAGAACGTAGAAGTGGAAAGATGTGGAGTTTTAAAGGACTACTCATGTTGTTTATCATACCCTGTCTTTGAGCTCAGTTGGAGCCAATTATCTCAATTTGTCGTTGCTCAATTTGTCATCTCGGCGTAGTTCACACAACATGTACTCATTCATTAAGCTTCTTATCTTGGCTGATTTCTGCATCCTGCGTCCTGAATTTTACCTGACGTCTTTTAACACTCCATGCTCTGTAACCAATTATAAATTATCAAGTTTCTTATCTCGACTGATTTCTGCAACCTAAGTTTAATTTGATTTCTGCTGACACGTCATGATCTGTGGTCAGTTATGAATTCTCCCTCTTTCATCCTGTTCTGTATCACCACTACGATGCACCTTCACTCACTCTTATCTCCAGTCATTATACTCACATTCCTTCATCTGTTCTATCAGTGTGGGCCACATTCAGTCTCACATTCAAGGGTAAAACCAAGGCTCAAGTTGTCTGAACTATAGGGTTAAGAATCACATACACAGGTCGATCTTTGAGTTTGCTCTGTTACTTTGATCTTTGCATGATCGTTTCCAAAATTGCATCACTTCATTCATGCCTTACTCTCAACCCTTCTCCCAAGGTTGGTTAAAACTGGATACAAACTGATAAATTTGATTTCGCTAGGTCAACGTTTAACCTAGCCCTGTGACTCTGACCTTTGACTTATTGTTCTAAAAACAATAGGTTTCCTTATTGGTTGACCTTCAACACTTCTATCAAGTTTGGGAATAACCGGATCAAAACTTTGAGTTATGCTCTCTCTCTCTCTCTCTCTCTCTCTCTCTCTCTCTCTCACACACACACACACACACACACACACACACACACACACACATATATACAGAGAGAGAGAGAGAGAGAGAGACAGAGAGAGAGAGGAAGAGTGCAGAGGCCTTCCACCTGTTGCATGCCTTAGTGTTGCGAACCCTTGAATTTAGCGATTTTTCATACGTTGCTGTCTCTACTAAAATAAAAGACACGACGACAAAATTATACTTTATCGTGGCGTTACGGTGATCAGTAGCAGTGTGGTGAGGTGAGAAGATGGGGCTGGGTAATGGTGTGGTGTGCTGTGATGTATCTGAGTGGCGAGACATGGAAGTGCTGTGGTATGATAGTGAAACGTTAAAGAGTGATGAGATTTTGTGATGTGGTGAGCTGTGATAAGAAAAGGATATCAGTGAGATGAAAGCAGCGCAATACTTTCTGTAGTGTACAGTATAACGGTGGAGTGATAAGCTCGTTACGCAAACATGGTGATGTGTGGGATTGCGAAACAAAGATCTGAAGTGTTATTGTTGTTGCTGTTCAGTAACTCCAGTCTGTCTGTCCGAGTAGATCCATCAATCGCAGGCAAGCAGCTGCCCCTACAAGGCCCTCCCGTGCAGTGAACTGCCGTTCCCTTGCGGTAGACAGATGCACCCCGCCACAGCGAGGCACAGGAAGAGTGTGAAGGTTTGGATCCCGGAAGGAGGTTGATTTGCGTCTCTCCATCCTGTTAACAAGGACATCATAGTAGGCTCCAGAACATCCCGTCATTTGATTATATGGTTACCACTCAGCGATGGAAATGGTTACCTGGAGTACAGAAAATCATTAAGCTCGTTTACCCAGTGTAGAGCCACCTGAAGTGGAAAGAACAGTAATGAAAAGTGACATGAGGGATGGGTGAAATAGGAAGAGGAAGGCAGTTACAGACTATGAATGATAAAAGTGAAGGAAAAAGGAGACAGCACTAAATCATGTGAGCGGATGAATGTTGCCACTACCTACCGCTAGATGTGGGGACGTAATTTAGAAGCTGAGACGTGAAGGATGAGGTGTGGGGTGCTAGGTGTGAGATGATGAAGTGTGGTGTACAAGGTGTAAGGTAATGAGGTGTGAAGTGATGAAGTGTGGGGTGCAAGGTGTAATGTTATGAGGTGGGAGGGGATGAGGTGTCGGGTGCAAGATGTAAAGATTTGAGATGGGAGGGGATGAGGTGTCGGGTGAAAGATGTAAAGATTTGAGATGGGAGGGGATAAGATGTGAGGTACAAAGTGTGGGGTTGTGAGATGGGAGGGGATGAAGTGTGAGATGCAAGGTGTAAGGTTATAAGGTGGAAGGGGATGTTGTGTAGCGTACGAGGTGTGAGGTTCAAGATACAGGGTGAGAGGTGCGATGATGAATAATGAGGTCCCCCACCCTTCTCAACCATGTACCTCGTTTCAGATGACACACACACACACACACACACACACACACACACACACACACACACACACACACACACACACACACACACACACAATGACCGTTGGAGTCTCATCACCAAATAACAATTTACATTATACTTTCTCTTGTAATCACGCCAAATACATGGCTCTTCAGTAGATCAGCATTACATAGAAGGAAGTTCATTTTAATGAAACACGATATCGCTTGCTTTACTTTCACGGTTATGTCTTTAAAAAAAAAAAAAATCTTGGGGGCTGTCCCTCTATCAATTTTCTTTTCACGCAGGGAAGTAGGAACCAAAGGCCAGAAGCCTGTAAATTGTTCCCTCCAAGAAAAACAAAAACAAGGTAAGAGACAGCCAAATTCATGATCTAAGGATTTTCTGAAAGAAGGTTCATCACTCTGGTAGACTTTAGCGAAGCCCCATATTAGGGCCTTGTGTTCTTGCATCTGTCTAGTAGTTTTGTAGCCTACTTGTTAAACTACAATGCACGTAGACTGTTCAATTGCTACAATTTCATGATCCAGAAAAAAAATTGTTTTAATAAAATCGAATGTGCATCAGAACAGTTAGTAAAACTTTGATATATATATATATATATATATATATATATATATATATATATATATATATATATATATATATATATATATATATAACTTTGGAAATGAGTTATTTAAGAGGAGCCTGTGGAGTCACATGGAGAGAGGTTGACAAATGAGGATATAAAGAAGCGTTGTCGAGTGGATGTGGATGTGACAGGAAGCCTTAGGAGGAACACACTGAGGTGGTTTGGCCACGTGGAGAGGATGGAGGGTGAGAGACTGACGAGGAGAGTGTATGTGAGTGAGGTGGAGGGGGGGAGAGGGAGGGGGAGGCCGAGGATGAGATGGAGAGATGGAGTGGAGAGGTATATGAGGGAAAGGGGTGTGAGTTGGGAGCAGGGCAGTGAAAAGGCGGGGGACGGTGACGTGGAGGCGATTTGTTTGTGGCCACCCCATACAGGATTGAGGCGTCTGGCAAAATATATATATATATATATATATATATATATATATATATATATATATATATATATATATGTGTGTGTGTGTGTGTGTGTGTGTGTGTGTACGAGTATATGGTAAATAGCTGTTCATCACCAATATTTTTACAAGAACCATGAAAATTGTATAAATGGGGTCTTATTATAACAGAACAAAAAAAAAAGAACTAGACAGCATAACCACATACGTACAGTATGGTCACTGAGTTAACAGTCTTGTCCATACATCGCAAACTGATGCAGGTATATTCTGAATAACAGAAATACAACTTGGCTGTTACATCGTGACAGACTCGAAGTCGAGATAGGCTCAAAATCAAGCTTGGTTCTAATAAAATAGAATGACGATGACGACGACGACGACGACGACGATGATGATGATCATGATGATGATGAAACTAATTCCACTAAAACATCATGAGTAGTTCCTTGCCGCCCACTAAATGCTCTCTGTCCCCCTGCCGTCGTCCACTTAGTGCTGACATCCCCCGCCCCACAACACTACGCTCCCCAGTTTTAAGAACACGCACTAGGGGACGGTTCTACGGTCCACCATGCTGGAGACTGTTGGTGTGGGGTGTGCAGGGCTGATGTGAGCTGCGGTAATATAGGGCATGGTGTGAGGTGTAAGGTATAAGGTGGTGTTATAAGGTGCAGGGTGTGATATGTGAGGTCTAGGGTGTAATATGGCGTGAGGTGCAGTGTATGAAAGATGAGGTGTAAGGTGTTATATCTGAGGTGTAGGGAGCTGTTCTGTGGTGTAGTGATTCGCTATAAGGTGTAGGGTGTGACAAGTGAGGTGTAAGCCGCTGTGATGGGATTAAGATGCTGTGCTTTGTGCAAAGCGCCTGGTGTAATGGTATGGCTTAAGGTGTATGATATGTTAAAGTAGTGTGATATGGTGTAGGAGTAGGGTGTGATATATGAGGTATAATGAGTAAAGAGTGAAGTGTGAGGTGTAAGAAACAGCTGTATGTGTGAGATGTGAGAAACAGCTGTAGAGCATGAGTAATGTGCAAGATGTAAGGTACAAGGTATTGTGGGCTGCGGGGTGCAGGAGTGCGGTGTGAGGTGTCAGATGTGAAGTACGAGGTGTAAAGAAAAAGATAGGTCTTGGGAGTGCAGTGTGAGGTGCTCGGCGTGAGATGTGAAGTGTAGAACGTGGGGTGTGAGGTGTGAAATGTGAGGTATGGTGAGCAATGAAATACAGGGAGTGATATGTGAAGTGAGGAATGATGTGTGGGGATACATGACACATACGGCGTGCGGTGTGAGGTGTGAGGGGAGAGGCGTAAGGGGTGAGGGTGACATGAGAGGGCCAGCAGGGCAGTGAGTTAGGGGCTGCGGGTCATTACCGAGACTATTAAATCCATGACCTTCTTCCTAGGCTACCACTACACACCACGGAGGGGCTGGGGGAAAGGGGAGTAGTGGAGCTGGAGGGGAAGAAGCAAAGTGGGGAGTGGAGCGAGGCAGGATGGGGCTAAGTGGGGTGGGAGGAGAGGTGGGGCGAGAGGAGGTGGAGCGGGGCGGGGTGGTGTTGGTGGGTGTGAGAAACAGGTGGGACACGGAGGAAATAAGTGGGACGGAGGGGAATATAAAACTGAATAGGCAAAAAAAAAAAAAAAAAAAAAAGGTGAAGGGTGAAAGAAACAGGCGAGGTAAAGAAGGCGGGCGGTACGGAGTGTTGGCATGGAATGGGAAGGCTACGAGAGAAACGAGTGGGGGGAAAGCGTGAACATTTGAATGGAAAAAAAAAATTGAACACATGAATAAAGGACGAAAAATCAGCAGGCATACTTTTAATAAAGTTATAACACAAAAGTGGCAAAAAGGAGAAAGACATACTTTTAAATATACGGAAAAAAGAGACAGCAACTACAGCAAAAAAGAATAAGGAACAAAGGACCAAGTAAAGCAAGGTGAGAAACTGGGTGCCATTGCAAAGACATGGGCCCACAGTGACTTTATCAGGGTGGCTGTGCAAGAAATAGGCTAAGGAGTGTACTCAAGAGGGCATATTGCAAAGTAGAACCATGTATGAGTGAGCCATGTGTAAGAGAGATGGTGGTGTGACATCGCGGCTGGAGGAGACTATCATAAGGAATGTACTGTATATAGCTGTGAATGAATGTCAACGAGTTTTGCTACTTGAATGACGGAGGCTGGGGGTACTGTACAATCAGTAGGGCTAGCTAGCCCAGCTGCGAGTCAGAAGTGTGAGGCAAAATTTTTAGAGAACTGTTGTTCCTGCTAACAGTGAAAGAATCCTCGCTCTGTATGAGAGGAAAACTGTGTGTCGTGTACGAGAACTGTCAGTGTTCTATGATAATAAAATGTGAGCTGTGAAGGATGAAAATGTCTTCAGATTTAAACGTCCTTAAATGAAAATGGTTAAGATGGATGTGTAATGGTAGGTCAACACTAAAATACAAAACAAAGTATGCAGATCTAAGAGAATGTTTGGATACTGAATGTCAATGAGGTGATTCTTGCGGTTAGGCTGAGTTGGTTTGGACCTTTGGAGAGAATGTGTGAGAGTAACTGAGTGAAGCGGTGCACGGAACGAACACGGAAGGGAATGATCCAGTGGCAGGAGGACGACATGGTGTGAGGAAAAGAGACAGGAAATCAGGGTTAGGAAACAACGAGTGAACTAGACTGACCCCTGCAGACAGGAAACAGTACTTTCCGAACTGAATATCTAATATGCATTGTAAAACGACCTGATGTATAATAAGCTGCAACAGGAAAAAGAAAAACCGGGGAGTACGTGCAGCACTGGACATGGTATTATCTTGGTGGGTCGCGGTAGTGACAAGGAGTAGCACCTTAACGGCGTGGGGCGGGAGAGTGTCTTAATGGGGCAGGGAGGGGTGGACCACCCCCTTAACGGAGTGGAGCGAGGCAGCACCTTAACAGGGAGGGACGAGGACACATCTTAACGAGGCGGGGAAAGGCAGCGATTTAGCGTGGTGGAGGGAGGTGACACCTTAATAACGTTGGGCGGGGCTGCACATTAACGGGGCGCAGCGGAGCAGCACATTAACGGGGCGGAGCGGGGCAGCACATTAACAGGGCGGGGCAGCACCTTAATGGGGCGGGGCGGGGCAGCAATGGAGCGGGGCGGGGCGGGGCACACCACCTGAGCCACGCACGTGCTGCCTAACCTAACTCCCGCCTCAGTTTGGCTTGCGACGCTTGGTGCGTGGCGTCACTCCGCTCAGCACCCCGTGCTTCACTCCACACGCCCTAACCGCACCAACGAGGTACCTACAGCTCCCACGTGCTCTTCAATCAGTCGTGCTTCAGTAACTTATGCCGCACTGACCTGTACTTCATGTTACGTTGGTTCCGTGGCAACTTGGGCTGTCAGTAATTCTTGTGACCCGTCTATGGTTCGGTTGTTAGGACTGGTAATTACTGCAAGACGTGTGCTATATACTGTTCAGTAGCTTTTGAGTTAGCCACTGATTGTTTTTCGCGGCATCAGTGACTAACAGGCTTCAATGACATGTGCTGAGAATAGTGACTCATTACACATAAAGTATTCTTGCTATGACCTGATTGTAGTCACCAGTGCAGTAGTCAGTCACTCTACTCTTAGTGCTCTCAAGTCTTTTGTGTGTCACATGTTGAGTTATTAGTAAATCGCTGGTCACTGCATTAATAGCTAAGTTACTTCTTTTGGATCAGATCGAGTGCTACACAAATCAGTGACTGGAACCAAAACGTTGGTCAGATCAACATCCAAGTGCTGCAGATCGTGCTGCTGCTGATGTGCTTCAGGTAAATTGACTCAAGTGGCTGAGTGATAACGTGGTGAAGGTGGTTGAGTGTGGTGGTAGTGGTGGCGTGCAGGCCCCACCGCGTGTGGGCAGTGTGGCGGTGCGGGTCCCCGGGGCGCCAGCACGGGGGACCTTCCCGGGGGCGAGTGTCAGGGGGCGGGGCCGGCCAGGCTGCCGTCGCCGGGAGTGCGAAGGAGGACCCCACCGCCTTCGTTGCCGCTGCTGACCGTACCGCAGCCGGCGCCGCCACCCACCACCGTGTGTGAAGGGCGCCTGTGTACGGGGAGGGCGTGCGGGCGGCCGCGTGGATGTGGTGGTGACGACGGCACCATGAGTGGCGGTGAGGCAGGTGGCACCGTGCTGCCTGTATGGCAGACGCTGAAGGGGCTCAGTTCCCGCGAGGCCTGCCCCAGCCCCACCAGCCCCAACCCCCGCCCCGTCCTCCAGTTTGCCACCTCGACCGCGGAGCGCTTGGCCCGCCGCGGTTCCTGCCCCCCCGTCAATGCCCCCTCTACCGTGCCCTGCAGCCCCCGCGAAGTAGTGCCGCCCAAGCTGATCATCCCTGACGGTGATGGCTCCGGTGAACTGTTTAACGGGTCGGTGGTGGCTTCGCCAATGTCCGCCCCGGGGGACGATGTCGGCGGCAGGGGCGGGTGGGGACCTCCCTCATCCTCCACCACCTCAACCTCGCTCTCCAACGCCAACCTGGCCCTTCACCAGAACAAGAACCATGTGGTCAGCAACAACAACCTCACTAGCTTCCCCACCTCGCCCAAGGAGCCGGCGCCCGATGGTGACGAGACTCCCAGTGTGTTCAGGTGAGTCTCACACTTTATGTTTCAAAGTCCATGTCCATCTTACACCACGGTGCTGTAATGTCCGTGCCTCACACACAGCCTACACTCACTGCTTGTTTTATTACCATGTCCTTTCAACACCATCTTCACCAAGCGTTGTGCAGTGTTAATACACACCTCATGCACAAAAAATGTCAAGCGCTACAGTATTCACATTTCCTTTCGAATGAACTAATGCACTAAATGATTCTCATCATTTTTTATGAAGAGCAGAATGTTTATTCAGATAATACGCAAATACTGCGTCTGCCATAATTATTATATAAGAGTGTTATGTGGTGGAACTTAAACGAACAAGAACATGATCTTGGTGTGGTACTATCGGCAACAGAACTCCTGTGGCATCTCCTGGTTCTCTCAATGATCCCTCTGACTAATCCGCAGCAACTGACACCCACGACAGTCTGTCCACAACGCAGCGTCGTCAGGTGTCAGTTGCTTTGGATTTCAGATATTTCTTTTTAAATAACGGAACACAGTAAGGAAAAACAAATGAATAAAGAAAGTATTCATTTTAAAACGCCATGGAGAGAAAAGCAGGAGGCGACAGGACCTGGGTTGGCGGCGGTACGTGAATGTCAGCAGATGTAGCCTACCAACATGGTATCTTCAGGTTGGGATCCCATCTGAAAGTATAACTGTGAGTTAAACCATACAGCCTAAACCCAAAAGGAACTTCGTACACGTATTGTTACTTTATATAATTACCAATAGATAGGTTATCACACAACCTAAAACAGTAAAAACAAAATAAAGAAATAAACTAGAGGCCCAACCCAAGGGAGGAATCACACCAGCCGAGTGCCGACACACATCTTGCGCGGCTCGGAATATGACCTTGACCTTGACCTACTTTCACCGATTTCGGACTCGTAGGAGATTTTCATCCCTACTACACATCTGTAAAATTCTGTGATGACATCTTGAGCAGCTGTGAAGTTATCGTGCTAACACACACACACACACACACACACACACACACACACACACACACACACACACACACACACAAGCTGAAAACAATACTCGTAGGAGATTTTCATCCCTACTACACACCTGTAAAATTTTGTGGTGATATATTAAGTGGTTGCGAAGTTATCGTGGTAAAAGACAGACAGAACTTGACTTATTTTCACCAATTTCGAATTCGCGATCGCTTTTCTTCCCTACAACACACCTAATATCATATAAAATGCTAATATTTTCGATGCCAATTCACTTTCTAAAATGGGTGAAAACGAAAGGCTTGTTTCCTCTGTATGTATGCATCATCATCATCATCATCATCAACCTGGCCCTTCCATCAGCCCTACAACCAATTCAACCCACTTCCATATCGTCATCAATTATAATGAGATACGATTATTTATCAAGACATCTTATTTCTCACACGAAAAAAGGAGATGGGTTTCTTCCTCTAACTGCATTATCTTTATCCTAACCTATATCATTATCTCGTTATCCTGACCCCCTCCATTTCCTATATCTATCATCTCTGTTATCCTGGCCCCTCCATTATCTATATTATCTATTATCTTGACCTTTCCTTATCTACGTTCATTATCTCTCTTATCCTGACCTCTCCAATAATTATACGATCTGATAAACTACTTCAATACAATCACTAGTTTTGTGTTCCCGTTAAACACAGCTGCCGTAAATAATTCTTTCATACATAATTCATCCCTTCTGTATTTTTTGTTTATATTATTCTTCCATACATAATCCTTCCGTATATAATTCTTCCATAACAGGCTATAGTTCTTCGATGTATAATTCATCCTTTATATGTTTTTTCTTACGTTATTCTCCAATACATAATTCTTCCATATTATATAATTCTTCCACACAGTTCCTCCACAATATAATTCCCCCACATATGATTTTTCCATAATATAATACCTCCACATATACCTTTTACTTCCACCAAGGTTATGTTTTACCCAGCGTTAGTTTGTTTGTTTGTTTGTCTTTGTCTGTTAGCAGGATTACTCAAAAAGTTAATGAACGGATTTAGATGAAATTTTGTGGAAAGGTGGGCCATGGGGCAGGGAACAAATGATATAATTTTGGGCAGGATGCTGGTCCGGATCCGGAGTATCCCGCACAATATCTCCCAAAGTTCTCAATGAATTTCAATGAAATTTTGTGAAAAGGTGGGCCATGGACCAAGGAAACAAACAAAAAAAATAAATAAATAAATAAAAAATAAATAAATAAATAAATTTTGGAGTGGATCCGGATCAGGGATTACTCAAAAAGTTATGAACGAATTTTGATGAAATTTGTGAAAAGGTGGACCATGGACCAAGAAAGAATTGATTTAACTTGGGGGCGAAGCCAAACACTGATCCGGATTGTATCCACGGATCCGGATCCGGATCCTTTTTAATG
Source organism: Coenobita brevimanus (assembly GCF_032717465.1). Lineage (NCBI taxonomy): Eukaryota > Metazoa > Arthropoda > Malacostraca > Decapoda > Coenobitidae > Coenobita > Coenobita brevimanus. The sequence goes on from NC_137045.1 coordinate 8,797,975, forward strand.
ACAATGGAATTGGCGGAGGTATGCTCTCTCTGAATACTTTCTAATTCCATAATATAATTCATCCATTTAAAGTTCTCTCATGCAAACACGACGCAGTACTATTTGTGTGACGACGAATGCAGTTGCAAGACTTCCAAGCAGCCCTATGCAATCGTATTTACCTGGAAATAATTGACGACCCCCAGAGTAGCCTACCTGATTTCGATAAAAGGAGTAAGCAAATACACCGTCCTGTAATGAGGCTTCACCATTAAATAGCACTAGTAACATAAAGTCTCTATTTTTATATTATCTATTTATTTTTTTCTACTGTCTTTTGTTATTGTCAGTTTTTTTTTTTTTTTTTTTACCAGTGAAAGACCACAAGGCATATTCATCTGAGGAGCCATGAGGCTGTATTATTATTAATATTATTATTATTATTATTATTATTATTATTATTATTACCATCATCACTATTGCCATACTACAAGGCAGAGTTACGACCTGACCATAAAACCCGCATTTACAGTTACATTTCCTATAAAACCACCATTCGAAAAATAATCTTAAAAAAAAAAAAAACCTTTCCTGCATTTTTTCAATGTATAACGTACAATATAACTTTTCTGACACCACGCAATCTTCTTTTTAGTTTATTTTCGATATCATCGGGTGATTTTATAATGTTTAGGAGAGTTCAGTTTGAAGGTGTGGATACCGTTTTCATTAATTCGTTCACTACAGGACTCTCCCCTAAGCTGAATGTAATTGTATGGATGCAGTAAGCTCATTAAAATAAAACGAAATAGATTGAAATAAAGTGAAATAATACGATAAAAAGATATAATAAAAAATACTCACAGCAGTGAAAGGGCTGAACCAGATCATCTCAATCACAATTTTCTTTCTTTCTTTTTTTCTTTCATCTTCTTTACCAAATTTGGCTTCATTTCCACCGGATTTGTACGACTGTTCTTAACCCCTGCACAGCAATGACGCCATTCATTAGCCTACTGAAGATGACCATATTAAACTCAGAAAGGAACTCTTGTCACTGATGAGGTTAATGAAAGCTATATCTACTCCTCCAGCTCGGGAAAAAAAAAAAAAAAAAAAAAGCTTTAAGACATCGCATGGAAACAATGGAAGAAAAAGCAAAAGAACGAAAAAAAAAAAACGAAAAATGAAAATATCCTCGGAGTGACCATGCACAAGAGGAATAATAATTGCTTCGCATTTCATTGCGTTCATTTCTCATTAACCGTCGTCACTTTTCATCGGATTTTCCACTTCTTTCGTCTTGACTTTCACTTCATTAAGATTAATAGTGTGGGAGTGAACTATAATTTTTGAAACCTAATGATGTGCACTTCGAAACTTAGCATATTTTTCAGGATAATATGTAAGAGTTTCATGTTTGTTCGTCTTTAAAGAGGATCAGCAACATCAACAGTTACTCTGGGAAATATTAGCAACGAGGCTTACAGAACATTTATTGTTATTTATGTATTCCTTATCAAAACACAAAAAAATTAATAAAAAAGAACACCAGCAATCAACCAAGAAAAAACACCAGCAAATCAGTCAAGAGACACCTGCAATCGACCAAGAAAAACACCAGCAATCAACCAAGAAAAAACACCAGCAATCAACCAAGAAAAAACACCAGCAATGAACCAAGAAAAAACACCAGCAATCGGCCAAGAAAAACACCAGCAATCAATCAAGAGACACCAGCAATCAACCGAGAAAAACACCAGCAATCAGCCAAGAAAAAACACCAGCAATCAGCCAAGAAAACACAAGCAATCCGCTTTACGAAACATTTCTCATTAAAGTGGCAACAAACCCTTCATTACACTCCCTAAGAACTGAGCTAAGGGACGTAAAACAGAGAGTATACATAAACAGGTAACACGAGTATACATAACACGTAACGCGAGAATTCATAAACACGTAACGCGAGTATACAGAAACACCTAACGCCAGTATTCATGAACACGTAACGCCAGTATTCATAAACATGTAACTCTAAAAGGAAGGATACAGCTCAAGAAAACAACCAGGAAAGAATATTTCACTTACGAGAGGAAAATGATCGTAGGTTATATTTACAGGAAGAACGAAGATAGTGTGATTCTCTCTCTCTCTCTCTCTCTCTCTCTCTCTCTCTCAATCTGTAACTTGGCCCAGCTTCTCGTCCTTCTGCTGCTTTTTCACGTAACTCAGCGGGAGAAAAAGAAAATGCAACGTCTCTGCATTCTTTATATAGCACTTCTTCGTGACTGGCACGCATTATAGTGTTAATCTCCCGTTAAAACTCACCATTCAAGACGGAGATGGTTATTTTAAGCCAAATTAGAGTAAAACGGGTAGTTATGCTAAGTTACGACCGGGGATCGACTGTAAATAACTTCGTATCCCACCTAATTTCTGAAGAACATTTGCGGATCACTGTGGTTATTGGACAAGATTAGCCTGCATCCCATATCACAAGGTGCGGTTAGTAATGGCGTAAAGAGACCAGGCACGTCCTATCCTCGTCTTGTACTTCAGAAATTGTCTTCAAAAACTGTGGACATCTACACACCTTTACAATGCCATTTTTTTCTTATACTGTACATGCTTAAGGGTTAAATTACTGAAACACTAAGGGCCAAGATATATGTAAGTCTATCTCATAATCCGTGAAACCCATGATGAGAGTGAAGCGCGACTGGTATCTTTACCTGGCTGCTGAATGATAGAGAAAGACGCCTTCATTTGGTGGCATAACATAACTTGGTGTTTGAGCTGCCTGGTTATACAAAAGTCTCTCAGCTCCTTCTCGACCCCCGAAAGGAGGGTGGTTCACAACCGGAGATGGACAGATTGAGCCTGCAGTCCACAGGGTTTACGTTTTAGTTGAATTTGGGGCTACAACAACTACTACCTCGCTGCAGAATACGCTTTGTAAAATACCACATGACTAAACTACAGTAAATGTTCATAACTCTTCCAAAAATGATTCACACACACACACACACACACACACACACACACACACACACACACACACACACACACACACACACACCTTCGCTCCCTCAGTTTTAATAATACAGCAATTTACTCTGTACACGTGGATGATTAATATATTGCGCATCTCAGTTCTCCTGTGTTGCGAGGACGGCAAAGTCAGCAGTTTCAGTGTCTACTCTGCGTCATTGTTCATCTCCAGTAACCCTTTTCATCTCTTACAGTATGTGCTTCTTACATCCATTAATTGCATGGCTGATTAGTAATCGCACGAAACGCCTAAAATGTCAGCGATCTTCAACAACAGCAGACTGAGCCGTCCAAGCAACACACAAGAAAGGAAAGCCCAATCTACGGGCCACCCATTTATATCCAGACCCTCCTCAACACTTGCAGATCCACTCTCACCCGTCTCCTCCAGATCCGTAAACAGCATAAACAGTCTCCTATCCACTCCTGAAAGCTTCTATGTCAAACACTTGTGGTGCAAATATTTGATCCACACATCCCTTGTCATTCCTTAAGCCACCTCGATCCTCACATATAGTTCCTAAGTACCTGCCTTTCATTTCACAGTCGTCACTTTGCCACAGACCTTCACTAAAGTCGATTTTTTTTTTCATCTGCCGGAACTGGGCGACTCTCAGTACTTGATTATTATGTCGTGGTTGCGCGACATTCCACGAGCCTTAGTTATGAGGTACGAATTAGTCTCCTTATTTACAAGTCAAATTTACCCTCCGATCTGACAACACCTAGCCAACAACAAAGTTGGTTACGGGTTTCTGTTAGGTGAAAACTAACCAACTATGCCAGAAAACACACACACACACACACACACACACACACACACACACACACACACACACACACACACACACACACACGCACACACACACACGCACGCACAAAACACCCTCACAAATATTTCTTCTGGCGGGCGTCTTTACTTCCTTGAATATTTCCATTCCACCGATTTCTTCCTCCTTCCTCTTCATGAAGCTACATCCAAATCTGATATCCCCCCCATCCCCCCCCCTCTCTCTCTCTCAATACATTTACTACCTAGTTCAAATGCTTTCTTCATCTCCTCAGTACAGTTAGCTACAAAAGGTCAGGTAAAGTGTAATGAAGAAAAGATGATATTTTTTGGAGCAACTATTTCTTAGACTTCTTCACTTGATCCTTTTTCTCCTCTACTGTTTTTCTCATTTCCATCTCCGACCGTCTTCACCTCCTTCTTGAACAACTTCCTCTTCGTCCTTCCATTGATAACTTCCCAAACTCTCCCTCTCTCTCTCTCTCTCTCTCTCTCTCTCACACACACACACACACACACTATAACATCTTCAGCCGTTCTCCCTCTTCACTTCTGCTTCTGGTAAGGAATCACATTCGCATCCACTGCTCCTCTAACGTCCTTATTGTCACTTTTTTCCTTCAGCTTTGTAGCTTCTCTTCCTCACACCCATCACAAGCATATGGACAGTATATATTAACATCTTTAGTCCAGGCGGCTGATTTTCATCGTGTACTATTTTTGCACTTTTTTGTGTTTTAATCCAGGAAAGTTTAGATTAGGTTAGAATTGTTTCCTTATTATTAGCATAGGTTTGTCTGTTAGTCAGTGAGGTTAATCTGTCAGGTTGGTTTAGCTTAAGCTAGGTTAGAGTAAAAGGAAAAAAAAGTGGAAAGGTGATCTTCCTGCGAAAGTCTAACGTACCACGTAGTGGGGAAAAAAATGTTTAACAGAGACGAAATCTGCATCCAGCGACGTACTCTGCTACAATACAATCTGATAGAACTAAAAGATGATCTGTGGACGTGATGTGGTTTAATAAGGCTATGTATACCCTCTCCCGTTCGAAAAATCTCCCTTGTAAGTTGAATGAAATAATGTGGAAAAGGCAAAAATAAACTAGAAAAAATGGAATATATTTTTTTGTCGAATAAGATTCTCTAAAAAAATGTGTTGGACTCATAAGATTGCATCACTCGTGGGTTAGAAGATTATTGCTCGTTGGCTCGTTATTCTATTTTTCTTTTACAGTGAGGTAGATCGATATTCATGTCCGCAACTGTGCAATATATCTATGCGTCAGTCCAATGTATCCCTCACCACACACTTGTTGATCAGCAGATGGAGCGTACACACACACACACACACACACACACACACACACACACACACACAAAAGCACGCAGAGAGAGAGAGAGAGAGAGAGAGAGAATCTGATATCTTACAACCCTTTCCAGCCTCACCACCATACCCTCATGAATCATAAGGCGGCCAGGTGTGTGATGCAGCCAATTAAATGAGTAAATATAGCCCAGGACTTGGGTTAATTACTATGGATACTGCAGGGCACACACACACTCCTACCAGTACTTACGTCAGGTTAATGTGGGCTAATCATCGTGCCCAGTGTCGTAACTCTTACCTAATCCTGGGGCAGTGCTGGGGTCAGGAGATAATACAGGAACCTTGTTTGACCCTTACACCACGAGGGATCTCTCCTTCACCTGAAAATGCCGCTTAAAGGGAGCAAGAAAAAATAGATTCGTGTTCCCCCGAAGACGGAGGGACACAGGTGCGTATATACAGTGTTTTCCAGTTTTGTCAATATCCAGAGGGTTGCATCAGAACCGTGAGGACATTATTTATTGAATTTTGAACGCTCTTTTCAGTTACATAAAATTATGCCTATACGCTCTATGACCTTCACTTTTTTGGTCAGTGTGTTTGGTCTGATCTGACCGTGTTGACCATTAAGACGACGGCACACAGTCAGTTTGAGAGGATCAACCTGACATCTCAATCGTCAAAAACGATCCACAATTTTAACCTGTATAGGACGAAATTACAAACTAAAAAACAGACAAACAAACGGAAAACTCCCTCTCTCGCTCAGCCGCCCAAAGCTCTCGACATTGTCTTCGTGAATTAACCTCTTCAAACCCGTGACGTATTTTCAACTTATTTTATTTTTCTATTCATGTATCCATTTATTTATTTATTTCTCTATTTACATATTTACTTTTCCTACCTTCATCTCAGCAGTTACTTCAACAAACAAGGGATGAGGCCATGGCACACCTAATGTCTGACTTGGCTCGTATCTCTGACTGGGGTAAAAATAAGCTTGTTGTTTTTAATGCATCAAAGACTCAATTCTTACACCTATCAACCCGACAAATTCTTCCACAGGACTACCCACTAATGTTTAATAATCTCCAGCTTAATCCTGCATCATCGTTGAACATGCTTGGGGTTTCATTCACCCGGGACTAATCGTGGAAAGATCATATTACATCTCTTGTAAAATCTCCTTCCAAAAGATTGGGTGTGGTAAGCCGACTCGGTTCCATTTTTACCCCTACACAGTTGTCGACTTTATACACGGGTTTTATTCGCCCCTGTGTAGAGTTCAAGTGTCATGTGTGGGGAGGCTCCCCACATACAGCTCTTCTCAATAGGGTGGTGTCAGAGGCTTTTCGTCTCATTAACTCTCCTCCTCTTACTGGCTCCCTTCAACCTCTGTCTCTTTCGCCGCACTGTTGCATCTTTATCTCTTTTCTATCGCTACTTCAATGGTCACTGCTCATCTGAAATGTCTGCTTGCATCCCTCCACCTCTACGACGGGCGCGTAGCACCCGTTTAGCAACAAACCCTCATCCCTTTTCTGTCCAACTCTAATGCAAGAGTTAATCGATATTCCCAATCCTTCAGTTATGCAACAGGTCAGCTCTGGAACTGTCTCCCTCTGTCTGTATTTCCTGCTAGCTATGATCTCCAGTCTTTCAAACGCAATGTGTCCAGGCATCTCGAAAATGATTGGATCTTGAATATGGCTCTTTTTTTTTTGAAGGAACAGTTTGCGGGCTCCTGGCTTTAGGTTCCTTCTTCCTAGCATTAAAAAAAAAAAAAGAAAAAAGAAAAAAAGACGACTTGGCTCACCTTAGGCAAGAATATTTTTGAACTGGACATGCTTTCATTAACCCCTACACCACTCAAATGGTTCTCCTAAGCTATATAAAATCGCATAAAATTAAGTCTGACTATAACGAATAATACATCATCGGAGTGAAGGAGTTTTAAAAAAGACGCCATGGCAGTAAGGAAGCAAAAGCGTCTAACATTAAACTTTGTACTCTATTTACAGATATCTTTGGAGCCTTTTCGTCACCTGCCTCGTCCTGGGTTCTGAGTGACGTCACCATCCCTCCATCATAATCATTTTGCTATTGCTACTTCCAGACGATTTCTTTTAGCCTGGGGGAGACTCTGGAATGGAAGGGGTTAAATTTCGCCTTCACTGCTTCCTTTATTCACGATATTCCTGAGCTGAATAAAACCGTCTAGGTGCAGCAAAGGTGATCTGGAGGAGATTTACATAGCTTTCAATAACCCTGTCATTGTACTTCCTAAGCTGAATAAAATCGTCTGGAAGCAGCAAGAATACACCAAAATGGATATCCTTGTAATGAGCCAGCTTAGTCCTTCTCGCCTAACACTACTTGGCCATCTATCTGGCTGACTATCTTTTTTTTTTTTTTAACCTTTTAAGTCTATATGCCTCGCCCAAATTTCTCAGTAATGTGCCCATCCCTCCACTTTCCCTCCCTTCCTTTCCCCTTCTCTCTCTCCGCTTCCTCCTTCCTTCTCTCCCACCTTCTCTTCTTTTCTTCCTCCCGCCCTCCTCCCTTACACCTTTCTCTTCCCCCTTTTCCCCATTTCCTTCTCTCCCTCCCATTCTCCTCCATTTCCTTCCTCCTCTCTCCACCTTTGTTTTCACCTTTATTTCCTCCTTTCTCTCCTTCTTTCCCCCAGTTTCCTTCTTTCCTTCCCCTTTTCCTCCATTTCCTCGCTCCTCTCTCCATCTCTGTCTTCACCTTTCCCTCCTCCCTTCTTTCCCTCCCTCCCCCGGTTTCCTTTTATTAACTCTGGAACACGACCTCCCAATACTACCCTCCTCCCTCTCCACACACTTCTCTTCTCTTTCGTTTTTCCTCTCTTTTCTCTTCTTTTTCCCCTCCTCTCGCCTCCAACGCCATGCTGACATTCACATCCATCCATCTATTTACTCTCTCTCTCTCTCTCTCTCTCTCTCTCTCCTATTCCATACCTCTATTACGCACTCCAAACACGACATACCACATGCCCTCCACACTTTTCTTTCAAACTCCACAAATCTTACACTCTCTGTATCTCGCACACCTACTCCACACCTCTCGCATCCACTCACTACCTCCCATACCTACCCTACATTCGTCCACATCTCCCAAGTCCCTCACATACATCTTCCAAATTCCTCATCTACTCCACGCATATAAAAATCTATCCACAACGGCCACATTCACCTCCACACATATAACAGGCAGTCCTACCCTCTCAAAATCCACCTATAACTTCCACATCCACTAACATCTCCCATATTCACTTCCACATCTCCCACACCCGCTCCACATCTCCCACACCCACCCCACATCCATATTCACCTACAAATCTCCTACACCGCACTTCACACATGCAGTCACTCCACACCTCTTAAAATCAACCCCTCCACACGCAACAACTCCACAGCTCTCAAAATCCAGGCACACCTCCAACATGCACCTCCACACCTCTCGATCACTCCAACATCTCTCACTTTCTACCCTTTCCCCCACATATACACTTTCACACAACCACTCCACACTTCTCAAAATCACTCATTCTCTCTCTCTCTCTCTCACTCACACACACACACACACACACACACACACACACACACACACACACACACACACACACACACACACACACACACACACACACACACACACACACACACCTAATCTCCCACTGGCACAACGTCGAACCCTGATCCAGCGTACACAAGATGTAGTAAAGGAACTGGATGAAATGTTCCACCACAAATAAACTTTCTTCCTCTCTCTCTCTCTCTCCCTCTCTCTCCCTCTCCCCCAACCCGCTAAAGACCACACACTCTGCGGGGATTAGAGGTGATGGCAAGGCTCTCCCTCAGAATTAGTAAACGACAGGGGATGGCAGAGTGGGAAGATGGCCGGGGTACATACGATGGCAGGGAAATATGGCATGGATAGAGGATGGAGATTTAGATGCGACAAGGTTAGGAGGCTGAACTAAGATGGGAGATAGCAGAAGGACAGGAGATGGCACAAAGAAAGGAGATGACAAGGTGGGTGGATGGTTTGGCAGGGTTACACGTTGATGAGATGAGCGGTATGGATTGGCATGGTACAAAGTTAGGACATAGTAAAAATGGAAGATGACAGGGAAAGGGTATGGTGGGATAGGGGATGATACGGTGGTTGGAAGGCAGGGAAACACGATGGGTGGGAAATACGGCACCTATAAATGACAGGGATTTAGATGGCACAAGATTAAGAGATGGCACAGTGACAGGTGAACAAGAGCTGAGATGGCACAAAGGAAGGGTACAGCAGGAATAGAAGATGGCAGAAATAATAGATAGTAAGGGCCTATATTGGCAGAGATGGATAACACAGAGAGGGCAAAGACAGAGGAGTTGGTAGAGAGAATAGATGGCAGAGTTACAAGTTTCAGAGCTAAAAGACGTACATATATGCTAGGGAGTGAGACGGCACAAGGACAGGCAATGAGAGGAGAGCACAAAAATGGAAGATGGTACAGGAGATGGCAGAAATGGAGGAATGAGAGGATAGGAGACGGCAGGGACAGCAGATGACAAGGGTAAGAGGTAACAGTCAAAGGCTCAAAGAAAGGATAAAGGATAGGCGAAGGGACATGAGATGGCAGGGTAGGTAGATGGCAAAGATGCAAGATGATTCGACGGATGACAGGGATATATGGTTGGGGCAGACAGCGAGAAATGGCACGAACGGGATGGAAGAGAGAGAAAGAGAGAAAAGGAAAGAGTTAAAGGGAGGGAAGGGTCTCATTCATTTGAATAAAGTCATGTAGTGTTATGTAACATCCTCTCCTGAAATAAAAGCATTGAAAAGCTTAACAAACATGCTTGAAGGATGCAGTGTAGAGGCATGATACTAATACAGTGCGTGGTCTTATGAGGGCTACAGGATGAGCAATAAGCGAAGTACGTATCTTTCCGAAGTTAGACGAATGCATCGCAGAAAAGTCGAACCATCTGAACTATGCAATAATCCACGTAAGACTCTTGTTGCTTCGCCAGTTGTAAATAACTTTCAGATAACACGGGGAAGATTGCTGTTGCGTTAATTGTGCAGGACATAAGGGTGACAGGTGAGGCAATGATGTGAGGTATGTGATGAGAGTCAGGTGTGTGACGGGGTGAGTGGTGACGGGTGGAGGCGGGGGGTCACGATATACATGATGACGGTAACACTGGCGACGAGGGATGGGGCAGGGAGATAAGGGTGACGTGACAGAGTAAGTGTTCCCGAGGGCGTCAGAGTCAAGGCCAGTGGGTCAGGGTGGAGATTCAGGTGATGCAGGAGAGGGACAGTAATGGAGAAAAAACTGGAAGGCGTACTGTATGAAGGAGACTAAGCTGTCAGTGTTATCAGTACATGGTTTTGAGATTACAAGTGGATGAAGGCTTGGTTGAATGTATAATAGTAGAACCCCTATTAGTCCTCTCACTACTGGAAATTAACCTATGGATGTCTTTTCCATATAATATTGGCCAACAGTAGATATTTATTCTGGCAAACACCAAACAACTCAACCCAAGTGACACCCTTTTGGCTGAGAGGGTTAAGATAAGAAGGTAAGTATGGCAGTTGACGTTGACGAGGGAGAGAAAGCAAGACCAAGAATGTGCGATCAAGTCAAAGGAAAATTGTTGGACAGAGACAGGGTACAAGCATTTGGGGTGCAAACAGGTAAGAGAAAGGCAGCAGGAGCCCAAAATGCAGACAGGCAAGCAGGAAGGTGGAAGAACAGGGGAAAGTCCAGAAGAGTAGGATCAGGACAAAGGAAGAAGGGCTTGGATACCGACAGGGTACAGGCAACAGGGGCAGAAAGAGAGTAAGAGTGGATTCAAGATGTAGGCATGGAAATCACACAGCAGTGGCACGTCCAAGAGCGAAACGATCAAAACAAGAAAAGAAGAGCCGGTATTGTGGCAGAGTAAGAACGACAGGGCCAGAAACAGTGTATGTGGAGAGCCAAGGGTCCTCGTCGATGCAAGCAGGGAAGAAGAACATGGCGGTTGTGGTGGTGTGGTGGTGGTGGAGATATTCCCACGACATCGAAGTCTGTCATAAATAATGCTAGACTTTCCCGACTGTGCCAAGCGCCTCTATGTTTAGCTATACCCGCCAGACCCTCACCCCATCCCACCCCTGCCCTGCACATGACACCACTGTGGGTCCTGAGGCTGCAATTTCTCTCTTTCTCTCTCTCTCTCTCTCTTACACACACACACACACACACACACACACACACACACACACACACACACACACAGGAGCAGCAGCACAGTAATGCTAACACAGTGCTATAATGTACGTATACAAAAGACACTACGCACACTACTGTACTAAAAGAATAGTCGCTCAGTCACACTTTCAAAATACATCCATCAAAAGAATGTTACTGTTATTGTTCCTGGCCAAGCAGACCCATCGAGCACAAGCAAGAAGCCGCTTTCCTGTGTCAGACAGCCTCTCGCCCATGTTGGAATAGGTCCCCTTTATATGGCGAGGTGAAGGGAAAGTGGAAGAGGCATAGCCCCCAAGAGGATGGGCTGTGTACTGGAGATATGTACGAGTAGTAGTCTCAGCCCGGGATTTGACTGCTTGGTAAATGTGGTTGAGTTCCCCGCCTGGAAATGTTGTGCAAGTCCAGCTTCCTGGCCATGGCCCAACGTCACTCCCATGGTAGTACCTCCCGGGACGATAGTAACCATCCGCCTATTACCTTTTGGTGGGATAACGGGTGCTTCACCTTTACCAAGGGTGACCCTGGACTATGCAGGGCAAGGGCGTCCATCTTCCCTAAGCCTGACACATATTCCGGCCGCATACCCCACTAAACAATGTATGCCGTCAGAACGTAACTACAATAAGTCTAAACTTATACGCTCTATCAACAACGACATTCTTATCCAAGACAAAACCACCAATTCAGAGCAGCACTCGTAACGGCACACGTCACCAACATAACCATACAGCTTAATCAGAGGACAACACACTATTACGTATAAATTCAAAATGGCGATACGGAGTTAACAAAACTCAAAATCAGGACCATACAACACAATTGCTCACAACAACGCACATTCACTGGTCTAATTTAACTACACATAGATAGATATTTATAGGCAGATAGATACTCGTAGAGGTGTGTGTGTGTGTGTGTGTGTGTGTGTGTGTGTGTGTGTGTGTGTGTGTGTGTGTGTGTGTGTGTGTGTGTGTGTGTGTGTGTGTGTGTGTGTGTGTGTGTGAGGTTAAATCAACACTATATAATTTGCAATATTATAATGAGCTGAAATCTACCTTCGTAATTTTGGATCTCCAGAAATGTACGGGAATTGTTGATCCAGACCATTTTGTGATGGTGACCTGGTTCTCAGCACGTATAATTACCAGCCCAAACTAGAGCGCCCAGCAATACCCCATCATAATCACAACACTGCCAATTCGCATGCAGCCACCAAAAATTATGTATCGAGACCCCTGTGTTTGATGAAGCTAGATCAATGCAGATCCGTATGTTGGGGCAGGTCAGGCAATTCTGAGTAACCAAAGGGTCAGGATTATTTCAAACTCTGCTTCAGTGAGTGCCATAACAGAAGAATACATCACTCAGAGAGCACATACCTTTGCCAACGCCTATACCAGACAGCTCAGATCATCACCAAAATTTAACCAACTCTTTCTTGGCCCATGACCCACATATCCACAAAATTTCAATGAAGTCCATTAATAACTTTTTCAGATATCTTGTGGACAAACAAGCAAACATACAAACAAGGATGAATATATGAAAGGTAACAAAGTTATTAAAATACGATACACAGTGCACTATTCTAATTCCCTTAGTCCTGTGTTTGAAAACGTGAAGCAAATTAATCGATATATTTTCTGAATAAATGAACAAAAAAACCGTCTCTATATTTTTAATGAAACTGAATTATCATCCAGCAACTTCATATTTACATGCAAGCGTGCTGTTTCTTCTGATAAAACATAGAGATAAAATTTTAAGGAACATATGATTTCAATGGACATTGAGAAATATTAGTCTAACCAAAACACAGCGAACAGGAACAATGTTCACTGTACTGGTTAGTAGACGTAGCCCAAGGATCACCTGAAACGTGAACCTGGTGGACTGAAGGCTAAATTAGCCCTCCTGTAGTCCATCAATCCCCCTAATGGAGGACAGGGAGGAAGTCGAGGGACGTTTGTATGGCTTTGTGGGTTATATCAGTGGCACAGCATAAAGACATCCCTCTCCATCAAGCACCTAGATAAGAATACTCTGAGGGCACTGTTGTCAAGGGCATAAGTTCGTTTAATAATCTACCACTTTAACTTCCCACTGACTTCTGGTGGCTAACCTTCTTATGCGTTTTTTTTTTTTAAATCAGTCCCTTTGATGTGGTCTGTCAGGGAGAAAAATGACGGCCATGATGTAAACGCAAAGAATCACTAGGGGACGTATGACCCTGACGGTAGTAAAAGTAGCAGCAACCAGTGACTCATCTAAATATGAACCTTGTAGAATATAGGTTGAAACTGACCTCCTGCAGTCCACCACCCTCTTTGGGGGGACTGGGAAGATAGGGAAGTAGCCGAGCAACGTGTTAATAACGAGGGAGTTGAGCTATATGGCTTTATCGGTGCTGCCACATGAAGGCGATCAGCATCATGACTGTAAAAACCCTCAATACAGTGAAGTCTTTACCTGTGGCGGTGACCCAGATTCCACTGTACCCTCTCTCAGTTATTTAAGTGTAAGGGGTGGGCCATGGCAATTAGCACACGCACAACCTTGCCCTTCAACACGCAAAAATATAACATTTTGTGGGTTAGGGGTCAAAATATTCACTTTCCGGGATCTTTCTAAGCTTAAGAAAATCATCTGGCGGTGGCAAGAATAAACTATAAAAATGACGTCATCCCACTAAGATATTAAAGGACTGAGGCGTGTGAGTCATTTGTTGTGGAAAAGGTGAAAGACATGAATGGCAAAAGGGAATGGGGGGAGGGAATGAAAGCGAGTGAGGTGACCCTGTGGGTGAACGGATGATGAATGCTGAAGATGAAGAAGGCTGAGATGGGAAGAGAGCATATGAGAAGTGTCTACAATGGAAGAAATGGGGTAGCAATGAGGGGAGGGCAAGGAGAAATGAGGCAGTGGGTAAAAAAGAAAAATGGAAAAAGTGAGGGGAATAAGACTGAGGGAACCGTGATGAAGGAGAGAGATGGACAGCAGCGGAAGAGATGATGGGAATGGCAGTTTACTGGTGAAATACTAAAGACTGTTCGGGTGAGGAAAGGAGTGAGTGGGGAAGAGGGTAAAGAATCGGAATAACGGGGGTATCTCATTTTCATATCCTTCAATAGCAAGTTCACTCTAAACTGACACAAATCCTGCAGCTTCCTTCAGTTCGGCTGATGACCTTCTGTAGTCAGATTGGAGGGTAAATATGACTAGTAACCAAGGACACCCATTCCTACCTTATGTTTAAAGTTTATCGAATTCCACGCAACCACGACTTAATACACACACACACACACACACACACACACACACACACACACACACACACACACACACACACACACACACACACACACAAAGCATACCAGAGGCTACATGCACATAATGCCCTGACACACACAGCAACACACACAAACATCCACCTGTCACCCCATGTGTCACACGAACATACACAAGCTGACACTAAGACAAACAACACACACACACACACACACACACACACACACACACACACACACACACACACACACACACACACACACATCAAAGCAATTCATACACACGCACATTCATCACTATTCCTTCACTCACCTTTATAATATAAACACACACACACACACACACACACACACACACACACACACACACACACACACACCGCTCGCTGGTGCAGTGGTAACGTTCTCGCTTGCTATCTGGTAGACGGGAGTTCGCGCCTCGCTCAGGTTGCGAAAAGTTTCACTGACGAAGTGGGTGGTTACTGTCCCCCTAGAGCAAGGGGACGGGTGTGTGCGTGTGTGAAGGTCACAGCCTTGCCCTTAGATCGGACTATATGAGCTCTCGGCTCCCTTCCGGGAGGGTAAAAGCTGACGATCACGACCATCAGGTGATCCTGACCGACCCGGTGAATTACACACACACACACGCACACACACATCAAAGCAATTCATACACACGCACATTCATCACTAATCCTTCACTCACCTTTATAATATAAAAACATAAACACACACACACACACACACACACACACACACACACATCTTACTGTAACTGCAGCTCGCACACATAAAAGAACAACTTTACTACTCCCTTTGAAAATTACACACACACACACACACACACACACACACACACACACACACACACACACACACACACACACACACACACACACACACACACGCCTACGTTACAAATCAAACAGAAGACAGCGACTTCATCAACAAACGAACTCCATAAGCAAACAGCTAGGGTGGCAACACACCTACGTGTGTGTGTGTGTGTGTGTGTGTGAGAGAGAGAGAGAGAGAGAGAGAGTGTGAGCGCTGATCACTATTAACCACTTGCTCACAGTGACGTCTTAATGTTTTATTCTTTCTTCCCCCAGACGATTTGATTCAATTCGTAAAGTCTTCTCGTACTGCAGTGGTTCATGAAGGCTATATCCAACCCCTCCAGTTTTAAACAATCCCTAAAAAAAACAGGCTAAATATACGTTTCTAAATAACAATACAAAACTATTCTCGGTGAAGGGATTAAAAAAAAAAAAAAAAAAGACCGAAAAGATAGCAGAGTCCATCCAGGTTAATCAAGGAACCCGAAATAGAAAACGGATTGGTAGTCTTCAATATTTTTCTGAGCATCTTATGGCTGGAGTATTGGAATTTTTAGCAGAGATAGAGAAAGAGAGAGAGAGAGAGAGAGAGAGAGAGAGTGTGTGTGTGTGTGTGTGTGTGTGTGTGCAAACAAGAGTGTATAGACGAAAATATTGAGCATATAATTTGTGCATTTTCTCAACAACAAAAACATTGAGACCTCCAAACTCCCCCTCCCTCTCTCTCTCTCTCTCTCTCTCAACAACCTTCAGTCCTCCCTCTTACCTCACTCACTTTTTATATGCTAATCAATGGTCTTTTGCTCACAAAACCCTTCAGTCCCTATGTCAATATTTGCTCCTTCTCATAACATAAAGCACACACACACACACACACACACACACACACACACACACACACACACACACACACACACACACACACTCCCCCCCCTCTCTCTCTCTCTCTCTCTTGTTCAGTCTTCCTTTTTGCTCAGCTATTTTTTTCACATTCATTTTTATTTTTCAGTTTTCTTTCTTTCCCTTTCCTTCACGTCTGTTTTCTCTGTGCTCAGTTTCCCTTCCTGTTTGGTTTTCTTTTTGGCCCAACTATTCTTTTTTCTCAGGTTTCTTTTTCTTTATTTTCTCTTGCTTAGTTTCCCGTTCTACTGGATTTTCTTTACCGCTCTCGCTCGATTTTTGCCCACTTTTTTTGGGGGAAGGACAATTTCTGCATGCTCTCTCTCTCTCTCTCTCTCTCTCTCTCTCTCTCTCTCTCTCTCTCTCTCTCTTTTATATATAGAAAAAAAGTTCCGTAATTACAAGGGTGACTTTAGATATTGTGGCCATACCTTAACCTTCCCCTCCTTCACACGCCTTTAATATGTGTGTGTGTGTGTGTGTGTGTGTGTGTGTGTGTGTGTGTGTGTGTGTGTGTGTGTGTGTGTGTGTGTGTGTGTGTGTGTGTGTGTGTGTGTGTGTGTGTGTGTGTAAGACAAGAGAGGTGGGAGTAGAGGAATGAGGTCGAAAAGGGTAAGGGTGCAAGCAGTGAAATGAGAGAGAGAGAGAGAGAGAGAGAGAGAGAGAGAGAATGGCAATGATGAGTGATATGGAGAGACGGTAGAGAGGGGGAGGAGGGAAGGCAAGGAAAGGAGGAAGGGAGGGGGGAGTGGGGGTTGAGAAGATGGCAGTGTGATAAGGAAGAGGAGGAGGAGGAGTGTAACGGAGAGAGAAAATATGAAGTCAATAGCATGAAGAAAATGAGAGAGAGAGAGAGAGAGAGAGAGAGAGAGAGAGAGAGAGAGAGAGAGAGAGAGAGAGAGAGAGAGAGAGAGAGAGAGAGAGAGAATCCATAACGTATACGAGGGACGACTTAAAACCTTATAACCCATTCACCCTGAAGACGTAGCCAAACAAATTACTCTCGCAACTCAAAATAATTCCTTGACTACTTTTTATCCACTCAAACTCCAGACGATTTTCCTCACCTCAGAAAAATCCCATGCAAAGAAGGCGTTAAAATTAATCTCAGTTAACCCATTTAATACTTGTGGTAATTCTACGCGATTGGTCTGGTACTAAAACAGAATGACAAAGGGTGTTGTTCCAAGCAGCGAGAGAGAAAATGGTGGGAGTCCTTAATTCCTTGACTGGTTGGATTTCTTCTTGAACAAAATCGTATGGTGTTCAGTAAATCTTATCAGGTGACTTCAACTGTCTGGTTGTATGGAGAGAGAGAGAGAGAGAGAGAGAGAGAGAGAGAGAGAGAGAGCTGAGAAAGGCAAGGTACGATGAGAGTGAGAATGTGAAGGAGAGATTGAGAGATGGAGGAAGAGAGAGAGGAGAGGGTACGGAGCTAAGAGAGAGAGGAATGGACGAGGAGAGACAATGAAGAGAGGGAGAGAGAGGCGGAGCAGGGAAAGACGAGGTATTTATCTGGAAGGGTAAGAGAGCGAGAGAGAGGGAGGTAAGAGGTGAAATGATTGACAGAAAGGATGGAAATCAGAAGGAAAGATGTATCTGGGAAAGGAGGGTAGAGGTAGGAGACCGGGTCATGTAAGAGGGAAGGAGAGAAGGGAAAAGAGGAGAGCATGAGCAGATACGAGAGAGGGAATGAGGGAATGAGGAGGAGAGAGGGAGGAAAAGTGGTAAAGGAAAGGAGAGAGAAGGAACGAGATAAAGATATGTGAGGGTGGGCGGAAGGTAGATAGAGCGAGGCGAGGAGAGTACAAAGATGGAAGGAGGGAAGGAAAGAAGATGGAAGTAAGCCACAGGAAAGGAGAAAGAGGAACAAGACAGAGACAGGAGAAAAACAAGAGAAGGAGGAAGGGAGAAGGAGCAAGGTGGAGAGAGAACAACGATAGAGGAAGAGAAGGGAAGGAAAGGAAATGAGACAAAGGAAAGAAGGGGAGAGTAGGGGTGAGACAGAGAATGGAGAAAAGCAAGTGAGGGAGAAGGAGAACAGAGATGGAGTGAGGGAAAGAGGAGGTTGAGAGGGGGACAGCAAACCTTCCTTGAGCACGCCACCTTAAACTTGTCTCCTTCAATCTTCCTCACTCAACGCACCCCCACTTTTTCAACCTCACATTTTTACCCCCCTCTCTCCCCTCGCCCGTCACGTCACCAGCTCCACGCCTCTTGCTTTCATCTTACACCCTCTCTCTCACCCCCTCCATACCCCCTTACCTCTCTCCCTCCATCCCTTCACCCCTCTCTCCTTCTCTCTCCTTCAAGAATTAGTCACCTGGTATGGTGTCACGAATGAGCTTTTTCTTTTTTCGTGTGGATGGGAAGGAGTATATCAAAGGTGCGTCATAACTACAGCAAGCTCTTCACGCTCATGATGACAGTGACAGCAAAAATGATAGTAAGTTTACATTATGGTGATGATTTGCGTCCGCCATGCGACCTGCGCGTGTCCTTAGACTACAGTAGTATTAAAAACCAAGCTGTGGCAGACATTAAGAGTGGGAGCTGATATAGCCTTTTTTTTTTTTTTTAAATCTAACCGTCCCTTCCCTTCATTTCGGTTAATGGCCAGGTGTAATCAGCCTGGAAGGTGAAACTGACTAGTAACCTGATGATAAAGGCTCAAAAAAATTTCATATAACCATGAGAATATTCATGTTGTGTCAGCGGCCCACTTCCATTAGATGATTTTAAACTGCTTAAAGTATGCCCTTTCATTTGCTGTATATATATGCATCCTGTCTGTCCACAACGTTGACATATACTTCCTCTCTCTCTCTCTCTCTCACACACACACACACACACACACACACACACACATAACCACTATAACACTTCAATATCCACAAACACAAGCTCTGACACACACACTGACATAACCACTTCAACTCTTCAGCTTTCACATATATGAACTCTGACCCACACAGACAACCACTACCACATCTCAAGCCCTACTGTCACTAACAGATATCCCTTCCCCGGTTGTACTTTACCGGAATGGAGAGGAAATATTTTTGACCACCACCGTCTCCTCCACGAGAAGGCTCGGGCCTGCAGTGGACGGCATATGGAGGTCCTGTCTTCTTGTATATTGTTCGATACTGCTTCTGGCGAGGAGTGATCTGTCCCTAATCAGTACCGAACCCTTTGACGACTTCACGTGGTGGCACCGATATAATTGGCCGGCTCCACTACCTGGCTACACAAACACTCCCTAACTCTCTCCCAATCCCCCGAAAGGATAATGGGCTGCAGGAAAAGGGCAACTTCAGCCTGCAGTTCACTGGGTTCACTCACGTTTCTTACGAACCTGGGGATACATAAACAACAACTACCACTCCTACTACTACTACGACTACTACTGTACAGCTGCTGGTGCTGCTATCAGTACTACTATTAGGTCTACTACTACTCCTATTACAACTCCTACTACTACTACTTCCACCACCATCACCGACCCTCTTCCCAAAACACGTCACTTTCCCTCATATCCTTCCACCTCATCTCTCCACCATGCTCTCACCCACCACTCGCTCCATATAGCCGAACACATCAACTTCTTTATCTCACAGGATTTATCTCACGTATATCCTTATTATATTATCTTATCTCTACTCTTGAGCTCATAAAGCAGGAGTTTTTGTTAATGGATCCCCGGCAATATATATAATTCCTTGGCGGCTTCTTTGCTGTGGTGAAAATTATAAACTTCATGTGTAGCCCTCACCCACAGATCTTTCACGCAGTATGTGTGTGTGTGTGTGTGTGTGTGTGTGTGTGTTTAGGGTACATGTCTGTCTGTGTACAATGTATTTCAGCTACACAGACTCTCCTAGAGGTTTTAGCACTGGCGTTGCTGACTGTGATGCAGGTGTTGGTAGTCATTAGCGTGCAATCAAGGATAAATCGTAACTATTTTTTTTCTTTAAAGTTTTAAAATCCTCAAAAGGTACGACTCCTGAGTTGTCCTCGAGGCCTACATCTTCTGCACTTATTATAATCGTTTTGTTTTTATCTGATGGAACTGGGTCACTCTCACAATGAGAATATTAAGTTCTGATTACTCGAACTTCGATGAGTCTTGTTTATTAGGTAGGAACGCGTGTCCTTGGTTACTAGTAGGGTGACTACAACTTGCCATCAACAGAGCTGGAAGGGATAAGAGATCTTTATCAGGTTTGAGTAGACACGGTATATAACAATGCAACCTTCCTTCCGCTTGCTCCACCGTAACATTACTCAGAAGTAGACGCAAGAAGATTTACAGCAGTGATTACGACGTGCAGCAGCCATAATTATGCTTTGGAACAGATCTGAGTGTAAAAGCCACGCTAACGATGTGCAAGCCCCACTATGATTCTGAGAAATACTGCCATTAGCACCAATATTACCAAGAACACTGGTTGTACTCGATGCGGACGTGGAGAGGAAGGACGAATGTATAATCCCGGCAACCACTGTTACCACCTGCAACCATCACGACTGACATCATTAACCCCTTCAATCCCAGAATGGTATTTTTTTATTCTAGCACTTTCCTGACGATTTTATTGCGGTTTGGAGAGATTTCTCGAGCCACAGGTGTTAATTATAGCCTTCCTTAACGCCTTAACCACTATACTGGGTAAGATACTCTTGGTTAAAAGGAAAAATACATCCCAGTGTTGAAGTGATTACCCCGACAGAGACCAGAGGGCCAACCTGCATCATTCATTCTGGGTACCAATTGATGGTCTGATAAAGCTAGAGAGTATTCCTTATCCTCTCTAGTGTTACGATATCTATTCAATTATTACTACTATTTTATCCATGTTAGAAGGACTTCCAGTCAACTGTGTTCGTAATCAGTGGTTGCTGCTCCCAAGACAACACCATAAATCTCATTATGGTGCTGGAGAGGGACACTACATGTGGTGGCACCGATATAACCAAGCTGTTCCACTACCCGGTTATATAAACGTCCCTCAGCTCCCTTCCTATCACCGGAAAGAAGGATGGTGGACGGCAGGACGGAGGGGGGAGGGGGAACTTACTTCAGCTTGTAGTCCACCGGGATCATGATCAAAGGAGCCTGGAGTTGCAGCTGCTACTACCCTCACTGTGATCCCAGTCTTGTCCCTTCACTCTGTTCTTGGTGGTCTCCCTCCTCCCTTTCCACTCTGCCATCCCCTCCAGCAATACTGACTACTGCCAAGCTCCTGCACAGCTTTGAGACGCTTTTTTCAATTCATTTTGGTGGGAGAACAGTTTTTTATCATTTTCAGTACAATGACGTCTTTTTATATTAGCTATCGTATTTTCACTACCGCCAAATGACCTTCACAACAGAGCAGACCTCCGGCGGTGGATGAATTAGAGGAGTAATTCCTAAGCCAACCTGAACATGTCAACCAGCCACTCATCACAAAACAGTGAGTCACCGCCATCACCGACCCAGTACCCGCTCCCCTGTACGCAAGAGCCCGACAAGGGTGGGGTGTATGGGGGAAGGGATGTAGTGGATGGGTGACGTGGGGTGGTTATGTGGTAGGGGTTGGGTGGGGTGGAGGAGTGAGGTTGCAAGGGAGGGGTGGGGTGGCATGGTGAAATGGAGGGAATGGGGTGAAGTGGGGTGGTGAAGTAACAGGGGAGGGGTGGGGTGGTGAGGTGGCAGGGGAGGGGTAGGGTAGTTTGGGGTGATTGAGGGTGGGAGGGGTAACCTGATCCGCGTCATAGGGGACCACGGCGGCACCAGTATGGTCTTCACTATTTTCCTACTTGTTGGCACCTCTCTTCCCTCCATGTGTCCTCCTTTGACCCAAATATGTCCTTCTGTGTCCTCCTCTTCTGTCTTACATGTGTCCTCCTCTGCCCTAGGTGTCCTCCTGTGCCCTACACGTGTCCTCCTGTGCCCTACGTGTCCTTCTGTACCCTATACATGTCCTCCTGTGCCCTACATTTCCTCCTCTGCCCTACATATGTCCTTCTCTGCCTTAAATGTGTCCTCTTCTGCCCTACATGTGTCCTTCTCTGCCTTAAATGTGTCCTCCTCTGCCCTACATGTGTCCTTCTCTGCCCTACACGTATCACTCTATCACTCAATGCCGTACATGTGTCCCTCTTTGTCTTCCTCCTGTCCTGCTTGTCAGATACTTGTTCCTACTGCATACCTCCTTGTACAGTATCACACACGTCATCCTAGCGCTTCCACGGTGTCGGATATGCAGCCCTCTGTTTTAGTACTCAAAAATATATACTGCAAGGAAAGCTGCGAGGTTTTCAGGATTTTTATACCAACATGATGGTCGGAATAAAGTCTCGCTCGCCACCTTTCTATCCTTAGTTCCAGTCCTTAGAGGCATAAGTAAGATATTTCACGGAAGGTACTGTGTTTTCTGAGCTCATAGTGGTATTTATGAAATTGTCGGTACCCTACATTTATATTACTGTGTTCTGTCTGTGTCTTTTCATCTTTTTCCTACATTAACATTACTGTGTTCTGTCTATGTCTTTTCATCTTTTTCCTACATTACTGTGTTGTCTTTGTCCTTTCATCTTTTTCCTAAATAAAAAATACTATGTTCTGTTGGTGTCTTTTCATCTTTTTCCATCATCAATGTTACTGTGTTCTGCGTCTTATCTATTACTGTTTTCTTTCCGTCCCGTAACAAAGTAACCAGTTGTCCTACCTGCATGTGTCCTTCCGTGTCCTGGCTGTGTCCTACATAAGTGACTGTGGCCTACATAACAGGGTGATCCATGTGTAACCCATCGCCGTTCACAAGTGTTGCGGGGGCCGGCTCTGTCATCGTTACCCATGTCTTCTCTGCATCACTTTCTATTTCCCTCAACTTTTTTTATTCTCCATCGTGTCTACATCTTTCCCTCAGTGATTAAATGGTTGATCTATAATTTCATGAAGTAGGCCAAACGCTGTGCTCCTCATTCCAACAGATCTAGCCGTCCCCGAAACACGCAAGACATTGAGAGCAACTGTATATGTCCGCATGCCCCAGCCGCCTCTCACCTAAAGATGCCCCGTCGATCGATACGGTTGACCCGGTCGTCATGGCGGCGAGGCAGGTCAGGTCTGGGGGGGGGGTCTCGCACTCCCCCCCCCCAGGAAATGGTAAGGAGGAAGTGGAGGAAAGGAGAGAAACTGGAGGAAGGGGAAGTGACACGAGAGAGAGAGAGAGAGAGAGAGAGAGAGAGAGAGAGAGAGAGAGAGAGTTGGAGGAAGGGAAAGCGAAAATGGAGGAAGGAGGAAGAAACTGCGGGAGAGGAAAGAAAATCTATAGGGAAGCAGAGAAGTACCGGAGGGAAGGAGAGGGAAAATTGAGAAAATGGAGAGAAGGAGAGACAGATGATGGAAGGAGGGGAGAAATGGGAAGTGAGGAAGGGGACGTGGAAGAAACTGGAGGGAGGGGAAATGAAAGTGAAAGGAAGGGAATAGGAGAGTAGAGGAAAGAGATATGTGATAAAAATGAAAGGAAGTGAGTAATAGGAAAGGGAGTAAAGGGAAGGGAAGGGAAGAGAAGTGAGAATGGAGGAAAAAGAAAAGAGTAAAGGGAAGGGAAAGGAAGGGAAGTGAGAATGGAGGAAAGAGAAAAGAGTAAAGGGAAGGGAAATACGAGTAAACGGAAGGGAAGTTAGAGTAAATGGAAGAGAAATGAGAGTCAAGGGATGGGAAGTGAAAGTAAAGGAGAGAGTTGTGAGAGTAAAGAAAGGGAAGTAAGAGTAAAGGCAATGGAAAGGATAATAAAAGGAAAAAGGAGTAAAGGGGAAGGAAGCGAAAGTAAAGGGAAGGGATGAGATGTGAGAGTAAGGGGAAGAGAAAAGAAAGTACAAGGAAGGGAAAAGAGAGAGAGAGAGAAGGAATGCGAGTAATGGGAAGAAAAAAGGGAGTGTCGGGAAGAAAAATGAAAATAAAAGAGAAGAAAAGATTGTAAAGAGAAGCAAAAAAAAAAAAAAAGAAGCATAAGGATGATAAATGAAAGTAAAGAGAAGAGAAAATGGAGTATGGGTCCAGGAAGTAAGCGTAAAAGGAGGTAAGGGTACACACAACCTTGAACCTACCACCATCCATCACAATACTGTCTACCTCCGAAGTCAAAATATAGCAGATTACACCACAAAGAATATACACATTAGATTACCGTTACCTACACAGATGCCTGACTATATTTTCGTGTTGTTAGGAGCTTCTCCCTCCCTCTCTCTCTCTCTCTCTCTCTCTTGAATGCGGAGTTGTAAAGAGATCAACATTCAAATATTACCACTAGTCACGAAGAAGAGCTATGGAAAGGATGAATACCTGTAGAACCGTAGCACTGCCTTTTTCTGCCAATGAACAATATGATATGAATCGAAGAGGGACGAAATTCCTAGCCAGGTAAAATGAAAAAGTACCATAACACCTCCTCCTTATCAGTTTACCTGTTATCAGGTACTTATCATCTTTTAAGTTATCTATGCAATCTGTTTCAGTATTAAAATGATATAAATAGCACCGAAGTGAATGGAAAGGTGTAATAAGTAAAATAAGTCGTTAAGAAAGAGGTGTTAGGAAAGATCCGAAGGCAAGTTAAACTAGAGGCACCCCAAGAGGGGAATCACACCAGCCGCCAGCCGATACATATCTAGCGTGGCTCGGAATATGACCTTGATCTTGACCTACTTTCACCAATTTCAAATTCGTAGGAGATTCCCATCCCTACTACACACCTGTAATATTTTGTGATGATATCTTGAGCGGCTGCGAGGTTATCGTGACAAGACACATACTCGTAGACCTTGACCTACTTTCACCAATTTCGATCTCGTGATCGATTTTCTCCCCTACTATACACCTGTCAAATTTTGTGATGATATCTTGCGTGGTTGCGAAGCTAACATGCAAACAGACACACAGACAGACAGACAAACTGAAAACAATACGAGTACCAGCTTCGCTATCGCGGATGGTAAATATTGATAGCCCATGTCGGATGCACGCTACCTAATCTGACCCGAGCTTCATCATCATCATCGTTACCCTTCTCACTCAGTTTCTCATCATCATCATAAGGGTGGATGGATCTAGAGCATGTCTCTTCTAGGAAATGAAACAGACAAGGAAGGAAAGGCAGTAATGGACAAGGCAGGAAATAAAAAAGAAAAACAGAAGGAAATAAAAAGATAACAGATAAACCAAGAATTAAAAAAAAAGAAAAGGTAGGAAATGAAACAACAGACAAAGGAGGAAATGGAAAAAATAGACAAGGAAGTTCTATAGCACGATCTCTTAAGCTGAAAGATTTTTTACTTTTTACAGCTTATTTCCGGTATCTTAGAGGGACAAATAAGACAACACAGTGGCTCTACATCCCTTACATAGTATTTTTAAAGGAGAGAGAGAGAGAGAGAGAGAGAGAGAGAGAGAGAGAGAGAGAGAGAGAGAGAGAGAGAGAGTGTGCTTGCTAACTGGAATACATAAGACTACCATGAAGAGCATCATTACAATTACTATGCATCAGTGTCACCTCACACACACCACTCACTCATCCCTGTCATAATGGTTCACAAGGGAAGCACGATTTAATGTTCATTCCCGTCACTTCCACTCACGGATTATCTTTTACTTTACGATCAAGGAAGGGAAAGACTCAGCGGAAGGTAGGGCAAGTCGACGACCTCTAAGTTTCGAGTCAGCGTCTTGGATCAAGACTGCTGGATCCATTTTTCTTCCTTTTACATTGCTGATCCTTAGTGTTATATTCAGCATTTATGACGTTAAGGGCCCGGCTATACTATTTTTTTGTTTTTAACAGAAAATTTTAGAACTCGATGTCTTCGCTTTAAGCTGTGTAACGTTATGATATTTTGATCACTTATAATGCTCTAATGTTGTCCAGTTTGAAGGTAGGCAGTAACACCAAATAATTACTTACACAAGATGAACAGAATATTACCTCAGAGACACAACAGAATATCAATGAGTGCTCTAAGTACTGTGACTGTTTGACTCTTTGACATCAGGAACGTACGTAGGATATTATACGTGTACACAATGTCCTTGTTTTCAGAGATGGCCTCCTCCCTTGAAGCTTCCTTCAGGCAGGGATGAGGGAGTTTTCCTTGCCCCTCCTTCCCTTACACACACACACACACACACACACACACACACACACACACACACACACACACACACACACACACACACTGCTGTCAGGTGGAGGCAAAGGGTGTAAAGGAGTCAATTTATATCCTCACAGAAAATCAAGACTTCAACTCACAACAAAATCTTCAAGGGACAGCTTCGGGACTCCTACAGAAGCCACATACAAGACTTATATATTATCGCTCACTAGTCCCATTCTTGATTGGCCCATGAGGTCAAGGAGGCAATCATCTCCAGATCGTCCCCTTCATTCAAAATGTGACCGGTATGGTGGGGCCGCAGCCTTGTGTCCTCTGGTTGGAAGGGCCACTGGACACTGTTTCTAACCCCTTTACTACACAAGGATTACCCTCAGCTGAATTCTGTTCTTTTGATGGTAACAGTAACATCAAGAATACCCCCTAAGATGCGAGACAACCACGTGCTCCGGGTACGTTTCTTTTCACACCTCAGCCATGGCTCATTCTGCCACATCTGCCCATACTCCCTCACTCTCACCTGGTACAATGATTCTAATGTACAAGGGATGGAGTTAGAGTATGGGAGTAGAGACACGTGTGGAATAGTTTGAGTCGTGTCTGAGAGTAACTCTAATTTGGGATGGACTATAGATATGGTCGATAAAGACTACTGTAGTCTACTAGTGAGAGAGAGAGAGAGAGAGAGAGAGAGAGAGAGAGAGAGAGAGAGAGAGAGAGAGAGAGAGAGAGAGAGAGAGAGAGAGAGAGAGAGAGAGAGAGAGAGAGAGAGAGAGAGAGTTTCATCCCAAAGCTTTCAAAAGTTAGAGCTCTGGCAGACGGACATCCAAGACAGACAAACACCACCAAAACATAACCTACTCTCTATGCCAAGTGAAAAAGGAAGTCACTATGAAAAGCATTAAAGGGAAGCGGTGAGTGGAGTGCAGGCGCCAACAACGGGTCACAAGGAGCCGTGAGTCGACATTTTCTGGCCTAAGTGGGCATCATTTACATCGCTAATTAAGATAAGGCGCCTCAACACAGGACGCCTCGCAGCCGCACTCGTTAACGGTGTCCACATTAATGGGTCCATATTTCACTGTCACCGTCCTGGCCAACAACGGAGGAAGCACTGAGAACACAGCCACAATGCACCCAAAATCTGACCCTGACCCGTGACATTGACCTTTACTCGATCTGCACCAAAATTGAACCACTTCACACACACACACACACACACACACACACACACACACACACACACACACACACACACACACACACACGAGGTACCGGTATGGGTCATCTGTGGTCAGAGCGGATAGGGCATTCTTGTGATTTTTTACTGACATACTCACATGCATAATACGACAAACATGCATACATACCTACATGCATACATACACGACACATGCACACATAAAAATACACATAAATATACATACATATGGTATATACAAGCATGCATACTGGGGGACGTACCTAGCCTTCCCAAGTTACAAATTTTAGTAAGAAGCAGTAAGACAAATTCACAAAGTTCCTGAACGCCGACGATCTTGCAAAATTGGGTCAGTGTCATCAGCGGTCGGTCCCCCAGTGTCGTTCCCTACGGTGGGGGGATTACTGGGAACGACTGTGAGGGGGTGGTTTTTGCTACTGCCTTCCCCCCCCCCTCTCTCTCTCTCTCTCTCCCCAGCATGTAAAAGATAGGTTGATTAGAGACTGCACTTATCTGACCCACCTGTTGCGCTTTCATTCATTCTTTCATTCTTTCTTCCTTCCCTTCTTTCTTCCTTCGTTTGCCGTATCAGGGATGACTGAGAGGGTTCCGCTGTTTTCCTTTCTATTTTCCGCCTTCAGTTATTAACATTTGGCATAACTTTAAGGGTGCTTTGCTACTCGTTTCATCTCGTATTTTATTTAATTTTTTAACATGTAAGTAGATAAACCTCAACCTCCACTCTTTATTTTTTTTTAGTACATTAAGGATTCCTGGAGGTGAGGCTACTCTCTCTCTCTCTCTCACTCTCTCTCTACGTCGTTGTTACCCTGCATTTCAGTTAATTTATTGTTACTAAGAAGGCTAAAATATGGTGTATGAGAACATTATAAAGATTTGTCGCTTTTTCCTCATCTTGTTCTTCAATTTCGCCCTGAATTTTGAGCTGACCAATAATAAGTAAATAAATAAATAAATAAATAAATAAACAAGAGGGGAGTGGGGGGAGAGGGCATCGAGTTCTTGTTATGTAATAAAAAATCATAAATGGGCGAAAAGACTGATATATTCCATGACTATACTCTCTTCATTTTAACTTGGCGTAACACTGCCATCTCTCCATCATGAGTGCTGAGCTATGGCAAGAGACTAACACCAGAACACGGTGCAAATCACGAAGAAGTGTTATGGAAAAGATGCAGAGCCTCAGTATTGTCTTATTCTGATACTGAGCTACCGGAAATGGGCTTCAAAACGACGAAAAATCTCGGCCTGGTGCATTAACTATAGGCGAATAAAACGAGATAAACACAATAGACAGACAGATTGATCGATAGATATACCACCCCTATCATTATTATCATCATCATCATCATCAACGACCAATGCTAGTCCACTGCAGCACAAAGGCCTATTCCACCACTCTCAACTCTGACCTATTGGCTGTCAGCCGCTTCCATTCCAGCCCCGCAAATGTACCGCTACAGTGAAGGACAAAAGTTCCACCTACAATTTCTTTTCCATTGCAGTAGGGCAAATGTACCGCTATAGCGTGGGACAAAAGTTTCACCGCATCTTCTTTATACTTGAGGCATGTACGTCAGTTTCCTCCCTGAAGAATATAAAGAGGATCATCTATGGAAAGAGAAACACAGCGAATCTCTCTCAGCTTAGGAATGTTAGTTAGGATGGTAAAGTGAGAGGTAAATTAGGTGAAATGCTGGTGAAATAGATGAAAGGATGTACCAATTTGATTCTTTTCACCTATTTCTCCGGCCAACTCTTCCTCTCACTCCATCTCTGTGCTGCAACTCATTTACTTTTGTTGTCAGTCTTTTGTCTGCATTAGGCGAGGCCAACCCAAGACTGCCTCCCTTTACATTTGGTCATCCCTGCATGTGGTACTAGAGTTGATCCGACCTTGTAAGGGTTAATGGTGACTGTATTAACTATCTCAGGTTCCAGGGACTCAATCTCAGTTTAGTAAAATCGTCTGGCGTTAGATCGAACAGAATAATAGAGTTGTTCCAGCCAAGAAAGGCTTAAACGACTTTCTGAACACTCATGACTACGCTCAAGGGTAGGCACTAGGTTCTGGGCGGAGATGAAAGAAAGAAAAATGAAAGAAAACGGAAAAAAATAAGAAAAAACGGAAAAATGCCACAGACCGATATAAAATAAACAGGGGAAAGGGGAGGCGAAAATTTGGGAAAAGAGCTGAGCAACGAGAAACATCGAGAAGACGGGGAGACAGGCAGACGGACAGACAGACAGGCAAGCAAACAGTGCGACGAGGGGCCAAGGGGGTGTGGGGCAGAAGGGGAAAGGGTAACAAGTGAGGGAATTGAAGGGGAGAGGGAGTGAGGGGAGAGGAGGAGGGCAGGGAGAAAGAGAGAAGGGGGGAGGGAGGGAGGGCATGGCGGGAGGAAATTGTAATTGGGAGGGGGAGAGAGAGGACTGAACGTACGGTAGTGCAGGGGAGAAATGGGGTGATATGGGAAGGGGAGAGAGGATAATGAGTGAGGGACAGAACTGAGATAGGGAGGGATGGAGGAAAGGAGAGAGAGAGAGAGAGAGAGAGAGAGAGAGAGAGAGAGAGAGAGAGAGAGAGAGATAGGGCTGAATGTAAGTAGGGCAGGGGTATAAGGAGCACTATGACAGAGGACAGGGTGAGAGCACCGTAACGAGAAGCAAGGACGGACGGGGAAGGAAAGGCAAGAGTATGGAGAGGCATGGGAGGGAAGAGAAGGTAAGATATAGAGTGAAGGAGGTTAGGAACGCTAAAGGAAAAGGTAAGGGGTAAAGTGGGGTATGGTAAAAATGAGGGAAGGCTAGGGAAGAGAGGAGGGTGAGGGGAGGAAGGTGAAAGAGGTATGGAGGAATGGCAGTGAATTAGGGAAAGTATAGAAGAGTAAGGGAGAAGAGCAGAGAGTAAGGAGGAGCAAGGGAGAGTAAGGAGAAGCAAGGGCGAGGTAGGGGAGGCAAGGAAAGACTGAGGGTGAGGTAGGGGAGGTAAGGTAAAGGGTGAGGGTAGAGTGGGGAGGGGATGGCAAGGCAGGTGTCGACACAGCTCCCGACAGTCTTCATTACGATACGTCATTCTTATTCGTTCCTGCCACCCACCTGGTGCCACCCCTTCCCTCCCACAGTGCCACTCCTTCCCACAGTGCCACCATCCCCTTCCCTCCCATTGTCACCCCCTTCCCACAGTGCCACCCCTCCCCACCCTGTGCCACCCCCTCCCTTCCCACAGTGCCATCCCCCAGTGCCACCTCTCCCTCCCACAATGCCACCACCCTCTCCCACAGTGCCACCATCCCCTCCTACAGTGCCACCACCCCCTCCCACAATATCACTCCCTCCCTTCCTATAGTGCCACCATTCCCCTTCCACAATGTCAACCCCTCCCCTCCCACAGTGCCATCTTCTACCTTACAGTGCCACCTTCTACCTCATAGTGCCTCCTTTTACCTCACAGCGCCACCTTTTACCTCTCAGTGCCACCCTTGCCTCAGTGCCATCCCTTAGCCGCACAGGATTGAGGTGAATGTAAGGGATGAACTAGGGACACAGAGAATGGCTGACGAATATTTGTTTATGCGTATGACTCTGGACAAAGGCAATGACAGTTCGTTCCCTGAGGCCCAGCAGTCCTCCTACGTGCCACTCTCCTTCACATGTCACCACTTCGGCATTAATACCCACCGTCTATACTGAATACATGCTACGATTTTCTCATTCAGGACTTGTGCGATGGTATATGTGCGTGTGTGTATGTGTGTGTGTGTGTGTGTGTGTGTGTGTGTGTGTGTGTGTGTGTGTGTGTGTGTGTGTGTGTGTGTGTGTTTGACATGTCGCTGTGTCTTGTGGATCAGTAAGGTTAGTTTTAACGAGACAAAGGTTAAGAGTAAAAAAATAATGGTCAAGGGCAAAAGTAAGGGCAAAGGGCAAGAGATAAGAGGTGAAGGGCAAGAGTAGGGGCAAGGGGCATGAGGTAGTGGGTGAAGGGCAAGAATAGGGGCAAAGGGCAAGAGGTATGGGGTGAAGGTCAGGAGTAGGGGCAAAGAGCAGCAGGAGATAAGGGGTGAAGGGCAAGAGTAAGCAAGAGTAAGGGCAAGGGACATGAGGTAGTG
The DNA here is from genome assembly GCF_032717465.1 of Coenobita brevimanus. Lineage (NCBI taxonomy): Eukaryota > Metazoa > Arthropoda > Malacostraca > Decapoda > Coenobitidae > Coenobita > Coenobita brevimanus. The sequence continues at coordinate 8,829,934 of NC_137045.1, forward strand.
GGTGAAGGGCAAGAGTAAGGGCAAGGGGCAAGAGATAAAGAGTGAAGGGCAAAAGTAAGGGCAAGGGGCAGGAGATAAGGGGTGAAGTGCAAAAGTAAGGGCGAGGGTTGAGACATGCCCAGGCTGTGATCGATACTTAAGGTAGGTGGCATCGATTTCTTGAGTCCCCGCTGCTACCCGCCGACTCCTTCCATGCCACTTAAAGATGAGGGGGACCAGGCCTACGCTGAGGAAGAAGAAGAAGAAGAAGAAGAAGGGCTGGACCAAGATCTAGATGGATGGGGTGAGAGGAAACAAGACAGGATGGAGAAAGAAAATGAGAAGGAACGACAGAAAGTACAATGATGGAGAAGAAAACAGGAAAGAAAGATGGCCAAACGTAGAGGAAAACAGCTACGAAAAAGGAGAAAGAAAAATGATGGAAGGGGAAGAAAAGGAGGAGAGAGATGCTTCAGAACAGAGGGAATGGAAACTTGAAGAAAAGAGCCATGAAGAGGAGGAAACAAGTTGGAGGGAGAAGGGAATAGAAAGACTGAGGGAAAGAAAACAGGACAGATAGCCAGCACGTAGAGGGGAAGGAACTTAGAAGGTTGAAACAGGATGGCAAGCAGTTCGGCAGGATGGAATGAAGGAAAGCTGGATGGAATGAGACCTAACAAACTGAAGGAAGATGGTGTGTGTCATGAACTATCAGGTCGCAGGAGGAAGGGGTATAAAAAAGAGAAGTCAGGATGAAGGAAGAAGAAGAAGAGGACCAAGAACCATCTGAAAAGGGAAAAGTAAGGATGGAGGGAGGAGAAGGAGACTGCGAACTACCTCAGGATGCAGGGAAGGTAAAACAAGGAGGAAAATGAGGATGGAGTGAAGTGAAGGAAGGAAATGATGGGGTGAAGAGAAAGAAGGGAAATGAGGATGGAGTCAAGAGGAAGGAGGGAAATGAGGATGGAGTCAAGAGGAAGGAGAGAAATGAGGATGGAGTGAAGAGGAGGGAAGGAAATGAGGATGGAGTGATATTTGTAAAGTGGCTGCTGCTGCGACCCACCAACCGAATCCATCCGTGCCACTTAAAGATGAGGGAGGCAGGAGAAGGAGAGGACCGAGAGCTGCCAGGATGGAAGAGAAAACAGATAAGGGAGGGAAAATAGGCGGAAGAAGAAGGGAGGAAGGATGGAGGGAGGAATAAGGAGAGAGAATGGGAGGAAAGAAAAGTTATCATAATGAAGGAAGGAAATAAGAGGTGCAAGGGGAGGAAAGAAAAGTTGTAAGGATGAAGGATGGAATAAAGAGAGAGAAGGGAAGTAAGAAGCTATGAGGATGGAGGAAGGGGAACAAGTTGGAGGGGGAAAGAGAAAGGAGGGAAGAGGACAATTTATCAGGATGGTTGGAAAGCATGATAGAGATAAAATAATAGGGAGAGAGAGAGAGAGAGAGAGAGAGAGAGAGAGAGAGAGAGAGAGAGAGAGAGAGAGAATATGAGAAAAAAAAGGTCCAAAGAGGAATGAGACAGCCAACGAGAAAGAAAAACTAAGGAAAAAAATAACAGGAATATACATGAGGTAGGGGCGAGAAGGCATGGGCAATTTTCTTCTTTATTAAATTCAAGATTAATTAATTTTGTCTCATACATATAAACTGCCTTCCTATGAAAAAAAAAATGTGAACATATAAAACGGTGTATGGAAATGAGTGTGTATAGTTTCCCGTAAGTTTTTCGGAAATGCCATATTGCGGACTCAGGATGGTGACAAAAATAATAAAAACAGATACACAAAATGATGACGAAAGGGAACGCCAGAAAAATTAATACAAGAAATCGAAGTAAAACGAAAAAAAGTGAAAAAGAGAAAAAAACATAAGAACATACTGTCAGAAAAATACGATAACATATTTTCCGCACAATTTGCGAGCCCAAATCTACTTCCACCGAAACCTCTTACCGCGCGCCAGTGTTATTATTAGAAGAAAATATGTGAAGAAAATTGGTATACATATATATATATATACATATATGAGAGAGAGAGAGACAAAATCTGTGAATAACCTCTTTAGCTCGAGGACGCCACTTTTCTTTTCTTTTTGCAGTCTCCAGGCGTTTCTTGTTGTGTTCAGGAGATACTTTCCTCACCACAGGGGCATCTTAAGTTTCATAAATTGTCTGGTGGCGGCTAAAACAACTTAAAATCTAGGTCATCGGACTGAAGTGGTTAATCTGACTACGAAAAAATAAATAAATAAAACACTGTACACTTAACATCACCATAAGATTCCATTCAGTCTAGGTTTTTACTAGAAATGAATGAGGAAGGAACGAAGCAAAAGGAAGCGAGTATCAGCGGGGAAAGAGATACAAGCTACAGTGAGGGGATGTTGCACCAAAGCACTGTCACTCGCACACCTGGCCAAAGCGTCTAGGCCTAACTCTTATCACCAGCCCGTCATCAGCAATATGTGTGTGTCACATGAGTGTGTCAATCACGGAGATGATGTGTGAACGTGTGCCGAATGGATGCGGGCCAACTTACCAAAAAAATAACATTATAAAATACAGGAAAAAAAAAAAAAAATAAGCTGCCAGATCGCTTGTACATGTCTAATTGCCTTCATCCGTAAATTTCGACGGGCATCATCAGGGTTCAAGGCTCACGCCATTAATATGAAACCCAAACATTATTATGGGTTGGCAGTCATGTCTTTATGGATTTTATGTCGATTTCAGTGAGATACGTTAGACGGTTTTCCTTGCCTTCATTAAATTATTAAGTCAACTTTTTGCGTGGAAAACGACTGTTGTTAGTGTTGATGCTGCCTCATTTTGATCTGGACGTGAACACAGTGGACCTCAGGAAACCGACCACTTCAACCGGTCGCTCCGCGAAATCTTTAAGTGAGATTTAGTTGAAGGACTGTCTGTTGTGATAGTGTGGTGCAAAAGGACGGCGTTCTTTTGGGAGATATCATCAAAGCAAGAGGTAGTCCTTTAAGCAGCATAATATTCCTTAGTTACCGTACCAGACGCTTTTGCCCAGCTGAGGAAGACCCCCGACTGACAAAAAGTTAAAGATACCAGCTAACAAAAGGTAAATGACCCGATCACAGTACAATGCGTTTAATATAGCCTGACACATCCCTAACCGCTTTAAGATCTGGCGATGGCTTTGTGTAGTCAGACTGGAAAGTCAATTTGACTAGTAACCAAGGAGACTCAGGCTTGCCTCATAAGTAAGGCTCTTCGAATTTCACGCCACAACGGCTTAGCATTAAAAACCGAGAAAGACCTAGTTCGGTCAGATGAAAACAAACCGAACGTAGTGCGGCCAGATGGGCGGGAAAGGGGGAGTGAGGGGAAAGGAAGGAGGGAAGGGGAATGTGGGGGAGAGGGACCATTAACAGGTTAGGGGGGAATGATAGCTGGTGGTGCCAAGGAGGTCAACGCTCACAACAACACATACACACACGAGACCTGAATTACAGGGACGCAGATACATCACGTGATAACACCAGTGCCAGACAGATCGGTCGTGTGATCTAGCGTTGTCATTAGTTCTTTTACCTGACCTCGAAACTGTGTCAATGCCGACGGAGATCTTGCTAAACACAAAAGGTCTACCTATTATCTACCTATCTATCTATCTAACTATAGCCAGATGCCTTAATCCCGGCCACGAACAAATACTGTAGCCTCTACATCGCACTGGCCTTTGCCATCATACTACAGGGTGCGCCAGAAACACATGACTGTTTTTAAAATAAAATAACAGCGTCAATAACAGCGTAAATATTTATTGTTTCACACAGATACATTCTTCATGTTATGGAGAGATAATGTAAAACACTACATCTTGAAAACTACATTAGTTACGTGTCCACCACTAAGGTTAATACACTCGTGTAGTCTGGCCGGAAAAGATGACATAACTCGCTGCAAAATGTCTTGGGGAATCTCGCGAATTCGATGCTTTAGCGCTCTGATACTGGCTGGACGTATCTCATAAACTGCTTAAGTACATAGCCCCACAAAAAGTAATCCGATGGAGCAAGATCGGGCGAGTGGGCGGGCCAGCTGACTTTCCCAAAGCGAGAAATAACCTTGCCCGGAAACACTGCATTGAGAACTACCATGCAAACACATGCGGTATCTGCAGTGGTTCCATCTTACTGGAGCCATAGGTGACGAGGATATACCTCATGTCTCAGAAATGTTTCCAACATGGCTTTGTAGTGCTCGGCATTCACCGTTACAGCACGGCCCTCCTCATCTTCAAAAAATACTGGCCGATAATGCGATCGGAGGAAATGGCGCACCACAGTCACTTTCGCGTTATGCAGAGGTTGTTGCGTGAGTTCGTGCGGATTGTTTTCAGTCCAAAAATGACAGTTCCGTCTGTTCACGTACACAGACATATGGGCTGAAAACAATCCGCACGAACGTACAGAGTAGTCAAAACTGTTGCAACGATAATCAGTCCTCAAACCGTTTTCTGCAACTGGTGCAACTCTACCTCGCAACCGGGCAACAACAAGTCTCAACGAAATTCGGCTAATCAAATCGTTCTCTGCAACAGGTGCATTCCATCTCGCAACCGGACAACAGTCAGTCCTCCTCCTCCTCCTCCTTTTCTTCTTCTTCTTCGTCCTCTTCTTCTCCTTCTTCTTTGTCCTCTTCTTCTTTTTCTCTTTCTTCTTCTTCTTCTTCCTCCTCCTAATTCAAGTTACGACATGGAATCGATCATATACAGTTTGAGGCTCCCGCCCTAGGTTTCCTCATATCTTAAAAGCAGCACAAAATGCAATCTCTAAGTTCTATTTTTTCCCGCTCCTGCATCCATGCTGCCATCACCTCCTACAGTAGTCAATTTGTTTTCATCTGACAAAGATCCGTAACTCCTCTCGGCTTAGTTGAAGGCCAAGTGTAGTCAGGTGGGCTAATTTGACTATACTCTTTTTATTCTAACTTGATCTAAAATTGCCATCTCTTCATCTTGAACGCTGGATTGTAGGAATAAATACCAGCATACGATGCTGGTAATGAAGACGTATTATTATTCATATGATGTACAAGCGAGGTATTGTCTTTTTTCTGCCACTGAGCTACATGAATAGGCTTCAAAAGTACTAAAATCTAGGCAAAATTGAACTGAAGAGAATATAGTACCCAACGGAGACCCATGCCAACCTCATAACTAAAGTTCACGTCTTGGTATTCAAGTTGTATGAGTGGCCCAGTTCCGTCATATGAAAACACTGGCTATAGTTACGCAACACATGGGGAAGTGCAAGAGGGGGACCTGTGGGGATAAAATTAGTTAAGCTGAGACGGCGGTTGGTGGGCCAGGGATGTCAAAGCTGAATTCCGTTTAGTTCTCTGACAGGGCTCATTAAAACTTCTAAATTATCACGACTCGACCTCATACCCCCCCCCACATCAAAAACTAAAAGCGCTTAGTACAATTAGCCATATCGTGAAATCTACGAGGCTTCATCCATAATCAGGTTCATATCTAGCGCAATTAGACCATATATATCTTCGGCATTTTGATATTATGCATTTGGTGTTCCCGGGATATAGCAAGATTTTTTTTTATTTACGTGATTTTCTTATCTTATGTAACTGGACTGCAAAAGCCTTGGAGAGAATGCTGATATATTTCTAAAACTTCCCTAAATCTACTAAGACCCATTTATACCTATTTCCTCACCTTATGCAACTGGACTACAAAAGCCTTGGCGAGAATAGAGATATATATTTCTCTTAAATAAAAGTGTGAGGGTGAATTTTATGAGGCACTAAGAGAATCAGACCTCATGAACAGACGAACCTAAGTGAGTTGATGTCGGTAGGGGAGTGAGTTGTGTGAGGGTGTGGCCAAGAAATGTGTGGTGAAAATAGAAATGGAGGTTGTACAAGAGGCAATGAGTAGAATAGTACCGTAAGTCTTAATGTCTATGGGTACGATGAAATGACCTCGAAAACAGGTGGAAAATCAAGTTGCGTCCTTATTACACACACACACACACACACACACACACACACACACTAGTCTTTGTGCACTGTAGTCAAGTGGATAGTTACCGACCTTAATCGTTTCGAAGTTCTCTCTCAGCAACTTTCTCCATCACCTGTAAAAAAAAAAAAAAAAAAAAGCAAAAATACAGACGAAAACAAAGAATATATAAACAATACAGACGAAGCTTATATTCTCTCTCTCTCTCTCTTTCTCTCTCTCTCTCTCTCTCTCTCTCTTACTTCATTACTTAACTTTTATATTTAGCTTTATATTACGAAGGCTTTCTCTTTACGCTACTGTCTCTCTCCTTTACATTCCTCTCTCAAAACATTACATTACTAAGGCAGCCTATATACAATGTTTTTTTTTTTTAACACTTTCTCTTTCATTAAACTTTATGTTTCTTAATTACTGCACTTTCCTCTCTCGACACATTACATAACCAACGCTCTCTCTCTCTCTCTCTCTCTCTCTCTCTCTTAAAATATATACATTATTTTATCTTTATCCAGTGTTTTCCCTCTCTTTTCAGTTTATTTCCTCTCTAAATACACTAAATAACCAAGGCTCTCATCTTTATAACACTCATCCTCTGCTTCAATCAACACTCCTCTTAAAGCAGCGCCCTCTCCTCTCACAAAATAATGAAGTAAAATTAACTGAATCGAATTGAGATGAACTGTACCCCAACTAACATTATTATTATTATTTTTTTATTTGTAATAGTAGTAGTAGTAGTAGTAGTAGTGGTTGTTGTTGTTGCTGTAGCCCCAGGTTCATATGAAACGTGAACCCGGTGGACTGCAGTCTGAAGTTATTAAGTAATGTGTACTGGACTGAAGTGAAGTGATGAGATGGATTAAAATGAACCGAAATGAACTGCGCTGACCCGACCTGACTGACATGCTGGTATAAGGTGATATGAACCAAGTCATTCTTAGGTGAAGTGAACCATATAACCCGTAAGTGAAATGAAGTGAAGTGAACTAATCTGAAATGAAGTGAACTGGCCTCAGCTGAAGTGGACTGCCCTGAAATGAACTGAATTATACTGAAGTGAAGTGAACAGACCTCAACAAAAGTGAAGTGACGCGAAGTAAAATGGATTATCCTGAAGTGAAGTTGTCAGGACTACATATTATAATTACAAATCATAATAGATAGATAGATAAATAGATAGATGACAAAGTGACGTGCAGAGAAGTGAATTAGCCTGACGTGAAGTGAACCGACCTCAGTGAAGTCAAGTACGAAGTGAAAAGGCTAACTGAAGTGAAAAGACCTGAAGTGAAAAAAAAAAAAATGAACACTTGCAGACACAGATGAACATGAGACAACGATGGAGAGATAAGTGGTGAATAGACGAAGTGGTGGAAAGATGAAAGAGATGAACGGTGATGAACAGACGGACGGTGGTAAATAGACGAACAGTGGTGAAAAAAGCGAACGAGTAGTGAACAGAGAACCAGTGATGAACAGAAATCGTGAGAGATGAACGGTGGTAAGCCTGTGCATTTAGAGAGAGGGTGAACAGTGAGAAACGAGAGAAAATCAAAGCGAGGGACGAGAGAAAATTAAAGAGGGAGACGGTGAACAGCGAGAAACAAGAGAAAATTAAAGCGAGAGACGAGAGTAAAAGGGAGAATGTGACCAGTGAGAAACGAAAGAAACTTAAAGACAGAGACGAGAGGAAATTGAAGAGAATAAAAAGTGACGAAAGGCGTACAGAAGAAATGAAAATACATGTAGTTTACGCTTTGCTCGATCTTGGAGGAAATTTCTAAACATCAGTTGTAGAATAGGTAAATAAATCAGTAAATAACTAAAAATTAATAAAAACTAATCGTGGCCGAGTTAATCTGCGTAATCTTGGAAGCTGCATGAATTCCTTATTATTATGTTAGGATGACTCACGTTTGCATGATAATCAAAAACGGTAAATAAAACCCACACTTGTATACGAAGAATATGTTTACAAGTTTCGGTGGACTCTGCCATCATCTTCAGTGGTCAAGATAGAGAGGGAATGACATGTTGGCAATACAAGGGCTCCTTTTTATGCGTATATAGTCATGATGCATGGATAATGCGTTAGAATTACCTTTGAAATGACTGGGTTCACAGACATTCATTTAGCCTATCAAAAACACCCTATAATATCTTGGTGATAATACTTTGTGTAGAAACATGACAATCTTATTAATATGTTACAGGACCATTTGATCTTCATAACTCAAGGTAAATTCCCTAATAATTAATCTTGTTAGTCGATTACATTTCTCTGTAAAACTATTCACTCAATGCGTACTCCCTTGTTGTTTTGCAGACAGATTTTGATCCAGGACTGCTCCAGGCTTTAGCAACCTTTTTTTTTTTTTTTTTTTTTTTAATTGGTGGCGGTGTCCTTAGCAGGTGGCTATGCAGATCTCTTGAATATCGTTCCGATCTGGAAAAGCTTTCATAGACACGGTCGTGGGAAGCAACCCTGTCCCTCTGTACACACAAATGTATCCACTTTAGTATGGTTATTTTTATCATTTGGCACTTGAAACCGTCTCAGGTAATGACCTCCTTTTGCCTTATGTTGCAGACTGGAATATGTTAAAGTTAGTAAGTTACAGTAGTGATGTAAATATAGCATTTAGGTATACCTCCACCATCAGACGAATGTCAATAAAGAACAAATGTACAATATATTCAGACGCAGGCACATATAAAATTCCTTGCAAAAATTGTGAACTAGCTGACATAGGAGAAACAGGCCGAAGTTTGGAAACACGGATCAAGGAACACAAGTATGCCATAAAAACATGTAATTTGAACAATGCAATATTTAATCATGTTTGTGAAGCCAACCATAGAATTGACTGGCAAGGTAGCCATGTAGCCTACTGTATAAAAATCATGAACTTCGGAAACGAAAGATTATTGAAGCCACGTGTATCAGAATTTCAACCTTAGTGAAGGCATGTACACAAGCTAGATCCTATTATGAGGTCCCTGGTGGGAATGTTCCTTCCCGCACCGACACGGGTAAGGTCAGACAGGAATTACACCTGACCTGTCTGGTGATGTTCCCCTCTTTCCCCTTTGGTGAAATCCCCGCTTACAATCCACCCCAACCCACCTCACCTTTACCCCACCCTCCCGCACACGCACGCATAAAAAGGAGCTCTTGTATTGTCAACATGTCATTCCCTCTCTGTCTTGACCACTGAAGATGGTGGCAGTGTCCAGTGTCCACCGAAACTGTTTGGTAAATATATTCTTCGTCTACAAGTGTGGGTTTTATTTACCGTCATTATTATTATTATTATTATTATCATTATTATTATCATTACTACTACTGCTACAAATACTACTACCACAACAACTACTACTGCTATTACTACTACTACTACTACTACTACCACTATTATTATTATTATTATTATTATTATTATTATTATTATTATGTACAGTACCGCCCAACTGTTAAAGTAAACGTGGTATATTTTAAGGTTGTTGCTGTTGTTGTTGTCTTGTTGCTCCAGACTCAGGTGAAATGTAAAGACGGTGGAGTGCAGGACTGAGATGCACCCTTCTGCACTCCACCATTCTCCCTTCGGCGGTTAGGGAAATAGCTGAAGGACGTTTGCATAACCAGGCAACTGACCCACCCGGTTATATCGATGCCACCGCTTGAAGGCGTCCCTCTCCAAGTCTTTTTTTTATGAGTAAATTTTGCATAAAACCAGAGAGTAAGGTCAATTTTATCAGAGAGAGAGAGAGAGAGAGAGAGAGAGAGTTAAATCGTGTGTGTGTGTGTGTGTGTGTGTGTGTGTGTGTGTGTAAATCAGTAAAGGCGATTGCGTGAGTGAACGCAAATGAGGCGTGTAATTAGGCGAAGGCGAGTGAGTGAGTGAGTGCGTGGAGGAGGGGTGGCCGTCAGCACACGCAAATTGGTCAAGGTGAAGGTGGGGGAGGGAGGAGATGGAGAGAGGGAGGGAAGTGAGGGAGGGAAAGATGGGGGCGCGAGGAGAGCAGGAGGGAGGGAGGGGAGACAAGGAAATAAAGGAGACATGACGAAGAGAGAGGGAGAGGCAGGGAGAGGGAAATGAGAAAAACCGGGGAGAGGGAGGGAGGCATGGGGGAAGGGGGAGGGAAGAAGGGGAATGAGAAAGGGAGCTGATGGTTCAAGAAAGTCTATTTATTAAGAGGAAACAGAGTGATGATGATGATGATGATGGTAAACATGAGGACGAGGAGCGAGGAATAACAATTATGATGATGATGATAAACAAGCGGAGGAGTAGTGACGATGACAATGATGATGATGTGATGATGATAAGCAAGAGGAGGAGAGATGATGATGATGATGATGATGATAATAATAATAACAAACAAGAGGAGGAGAGATGATGATGATGATGATGATGATGATGGCTGAAGAGTCACACAATGGTGAACATGAAATGGGATACAAAAAAACACAATGGCGAACGAAAAAGATGTATTTCCAAAAAGTTTCGGCGACAGCTGTCACCCTCTTCAGTGGATCTACAGACCAAGAGTGGTACACACAATTACTGGGAAGCTGCTTATATGCAGGGTGATCACACCAGGTGTGGTCACCCAACGTATAAGCAGCTTCCCAGTAATTGTATGTGGTCTGTAGATCCACCGAAGAGGGTGACGGCTGTCGCCGAAACTGTTTGGAAATACATCTTTTTCGTCCGCCATTGTGGTTTTTTGTCTCCGATGATGATGATGATGATGATATACGGGTAAAAGGGCATTATTTCCACCCTTTCACAACGAGGCAACCCGAAAGCCAAATAAAATCGACTGACAGTAACCAAGCAGATTAAAGGAGGAGAGGGAAGGGTGGCGAGGAAAAGGGAGTGAGAGTAGGAAGGTGAGGGGAAAAAAGAGGAGATAGGGAGAAAATGGAAGGAGGGAGTGAGAAGGAAGAAGAGGAGGTAGAGGAGGATAAGGGAAGAGGGGGAGGCAGGTAGGTAGGAAGAGAGGGAGGGGAGATAAATGAGTGTGAATTAAAGCAAGTGGTGCGTGGATTGGGGGAGGACAGTGAGAGAGAGAGAGAGAGAGAGAGAGAGAGAGAGAGAGAGAGAGAGAGAGAGAGAGAGAGAAGGTTTATGTGTGTGTGTACAGTATGTGTAGCCAGCTGTATTATGTACGTCTACAGTGTACAGCGTATATGTGTACTGTACTTATATATATGTCTGTGTAAACTGAGTGTATTAATATATAAAATAATAATAATGTTAGACGTTTATACATA